>NC_091471.1:368025023-368331246 GCF_036971445.1 Narcine bancroftii
TTCACTCCAGTCATTGTTATTCTTGTTGTGTCACAGGGCAGAAATATCAAGCCGAGATATTGTTTACTTCACTGAGGTAAACATAAGGGTTCGATCCTTCACTCTATCAGCCAGCAGATTCAGTTTGGGCTGTTTGAGCAGTCTTGTGGGAGAACATTTATTGTCAAAGTTATCTTCCTCCCCTCTAATTATTGGATATTCCTTCAGGCATTCTGAAGACCAATTCTTTTGTTCGGATGAAATACTGTGAGGTTGTTCTTGAACATTGCTCAGTGTTGAACAACACTGAAGAACAGCTTAGAGGTGATCATGGCAAACAAAAAGGAAAGGACAAAATATCCTTGAAAAAAAAAGATCTAAACACAATTATGTCCACTGACAATAATTAATTACGTTGGCACTGTCCCTCTGCTTAATTGGCACTTGCTTCATAATTTTAAAAAAATAAACTAATTTTTGGCAACTCATCAAGATCTTTTTTTCCGACAGGATTCTTCCAATTTTCATAGGCGATTCGATTAAAGAATAATCCTGCTGTTCCACTGCTTTGGAAATCATGGCAATTTAAGTATAGACCAGAAAAAATTAGCTGTGAAGAAAATTCTTTACTCCCTGATGTTTTGTATAATTGGGAATGGCTTACCACTCTTCATCTTAGCCATTAAAAACATAAATGGAACGCTGCAAGTTGTTTGCAGGGGAGGGATGAATCTGCAGAATTAGTTCTATCAAAAGCACATTTTCTGCTGGGTAATCTGAAGTAATTGAAAAATGATCCGAATCATTCCCACCTTACCATGTTAGAAGGAATGTGTGACATCGGCAAGGGCCCGGAAAGTGAGATGAAAATATACGCAAAAATTATTCTCTTACTTTTGCAGTCTGCTTTATTTGGAAATTCGACTTTAAAAAAAAAAAATCCTTTATCCAAACATTGATGTTGTTGTCCTTCCATAGTTTGCCTTTTTTATGGAAAATTCACTTAATAATGGCTTCTCTTGAAAGCCAAATTTTGAAAGATTATCACTTGTCACAGGTGATATGTTCAAACCTCTTAAGTTCTCGAGCCCTCACATTATTTTAAACACAGAACTTATACACGAGCATTGCCCGCCATCTGATCTTTATCTTTTCTTTCTTCTTTGCTTGCAAATTTATTGCTTTAGGAATTTCCACAAGTTTATCTATTTATTGCCTTCCCTGGATGTTGACTAACTGGCTGGGAGCCTTTGCTTTTCACCAAACCTCCACTTTTAAGTTAACCACATTTTTGAATGCTTGTTGGAATTTATCCTCATCATTCAACCATTTTCTGAACAAGTTACTCACTTTGCTTCCTCCAGCTTTACTTTATTCACATTCTGTCTGTCAAAAGTACTTGATTTTTTTTAGCATTGGACTCTCATGGAGCAGTAAAGAAACTACGATTGTCCTCCAGCTATCTTTACTTATAAATACCTTCTCAATGATTGCAGCAACTCCCCCATTGCTAATTCTGAAGCAAAATTACTTGGCACCATCATTAGGACTTGTAGCATCTGAGATCTACAAGCATCACAGGGTTTTGATCACGTCCAAACCTTCAGTTGACTTGTTCTCCATAATTTATTCCAGTAAACCCATCATCTTTCCCCAAAACACAAATGATACTGATAAGAAATACATAAGGGAGGTAGATAATAAATATTCACAGCTACTAAAGAGCAAGAGGGAAAAATGTGATATTACAATAGTGCACCTTTAACCTCACGCTGCTCTCCATTGCAGGCAAAATCTTCACTAGGATTCTCCTTAATAGACTAATACCTAGTGTCGCCGAAAATGTCCTCCAAGCAGAGAACAAAACAAAGGACTCTACATCACCTTTGTTGACCTCACCAAAGCCTTTGACACCGTGAGCAGGAAAGGGCTTTGGCAAATACTAGAGCACCTCGGATGCCCCCCCCCCCCCCCCAAGTTCCTCAACATGGTTATCCAACTGCACGAAAACCAACAAGGTCGGGTCAGATACAGCAATGAGCTCTCCGAACCCTCCTCCATTGACAATGGCGTGAAGCAAGGCTGCGTCCTCGCACCAACCCTCTTTACTATCTTCTTCAGCATGTTGCTGAACAAGCCATGAAAGACCTCAACAATGAAGACACTGTTTACATCCGGTACCACACAGATGGCAGTCTCTTCAATCTGAGGCGTCTGCAAGCTCACACCAAGACACAAGAGCAACTTGTCCGTGAACTACTCTTTGCAGATGATGTCGCTTTAGTTGCCCATTCAGAGCCAGCTCTCCAGCGCATGACGTCCTGTTTTGCGGAAACTGCCAAAATGTTTGGTCTGGAAGTCAGCCTGAAGAAAACTGAGGTCCTCAATCAGCCAGCTCCCCACCATGACTACCAGCCCCCCCGACATCTCCATCGGGCACACAGAACTCAAAACGGTCAAGCAGTTTACCTACCTTGGCTGCACCATTTCATCTGATTCAAGGATCGACAACGAGATAGACAACAGACTCACCAAGGCAAATAGCACCTTTGGAAGAGTAAGGAAAAACAACCACCCGAAGAAACACACAAAGATCAGCGTGTACAGAGCCGTTGTCATACCCACGCTCCTGTTTGGCTCCGAATCATGGGTCCTCTACCGGCATCACCTACGGCTCCTAGAAAGCTTCCATCAGCGCTGTCTCCGCTCCATCCTCAACATTCATTGGAGTGACTTCATCACCAACATCGAAGTACTCGAGCTGGCAGAGTCCGCAAGCATCAAATCCACACTGCTGAAGACCCAACTGCGCTGGGTGGGTCACGTCTCCAGAATGGAGGACCATCGCCTTCCCAAGATCGTGTTATATGGTGAGCTCTCCACTGGCCACCGAGACAGAGGTGCACCAAAGAAGAGGTACAAGGACTGTTTAAAGAAACCTCTTGGTGCCTGCCACATTGACCACCGCCAGTGGGCTGATATCGCCTACAACCGTGCATCTCAGCGCCTCACAGTTCGGTGGGCAGCAACCTCCTTTGAAGAAGACCGCAGAGCCCACCTCACTGACAAAAGACAAAGGAGGAAAAACCCAACACCCAACCCCAACCCACCAATTTTCCCTTGCAACCGCTGCAACCGTGCCTGCCTGTCCCGCATCGGACTTGTCAGTCACCAACGAGCCTAGAGCAGACGTGGACATACCCCTCCATAAATCTTTGTCCGCAAAGCCAAGCCAAAGAAGAAAGAAGAAACCCATCATCTTTCCCCAAAACACAAATGATACTGATAAGAAATACATAAGGGAGGTAGATAATAAATATTCACAGCTATTAAAGAGCAAGAGGGAAAAATGTGATATTACAATAGTGCACCTTTAACCTTAAGTGCAACAAATTTGGAATGTTGTTAAATGGCCCACAACTGATTTGAATTTAATGATAATAAGGAGTTTTTTTGTCATATACATTGTACAAACTTTGCACTGAAGTTCTCACTTGATGCAGCCAAATAGATACTCCATGAAAATAAACTATAATAGGATACATTAAATTAAAAAATAAATAATAAATTGGTAGATAATAAATATTCACAGTTTACAAAGTCCAAGAACTAAAGTATTGTTATAATGATGTATTCAGTCCTTCTGTGATGTCGGAGCGGTTTAATTTACAAGGGTAGGCTTGTAAAGGTGGAACTTTAAAAATGAATGAGCACCGTGCAATGCATTGAACTGAAGTGAATGCGATCTTCAGCCATTTGTTAAATATGATTAGGCTCTGTTTTGAAGGATGCTCCAAGGGATTGCAGCAATGCAGGTGGAAAGAGTGGGACCGAGTAACGCTAGAAATCTCTGAAATTAAACTGGGGAATCCCTTCTCAGAGCTTGTGCCTGTTAAACCTGAGACAGGATTCCAGACCTCATTGATTTAAATAGGAATTCAAAGCAAAGGGTAAGAAAAGTTGTTTTTATGAATATCTTACTTGAGTGTAATAAGATTTTAAAATATTGCATGTTTTAATGATTTTTAACCTTTATTTTTGTTTTTTCATGATTTATTTCAAATTTACTTATTTTTGAATTTGAATGTTTTTAATGACATTCTAAGATTTGTGTCAGCTTTGAGAACCGCCAATGTTCAGTCCCCAGCTTTGCCCTCTGTTGTTCCCTGCAGTGTTCAGGAAGTAAGGTGGCAGCATTGCACCCACCTCAGGCTGAAATGGTGCTGCTGTCTGTCTTCAGTCTATGAAGGACTAGCAGGACCAGTCCTTGGAATCCAGCAGTGAGTGGGGACTGAGGGAAACCATTCTGGGCAACAATTGGTGCAACAAAATACAGTTCAAAACCTCAGAAGATCTCTCTCCTAGAAACCACTGATATGCCTCACTCTTTTTTTTGATGCAAACATGAATTCAAAATAACCCTGACTTTTCTTTCATGAAGCTGAATGGCTCATGTTGTGATTGGGAGTTGGTGATCCTCCTGAACACTAGAGGGCATCAGAGACTAATGTTCCATCTTGGGTTAGATGCAAAATGGATGCCTCACAAGGACGTGAGTTGTTAATCAAATATAATTAATACAAAAGAACCCAAGTTTCTTTATTACAATAAAATGAACATCACAATTTATTTCAAAGAGCAGGAATCATCAGTCTTGTTTTTTTTGTGAAAATTAGTAACCAATGAGTGATTTATGGATATCATCTCCATGTTCATTATGATTAAGAAGTGTGTGTCTCACTAACTGCATCGTTCAACTGTTCCCGTCGGGGAAGAGATCCAGGAGTATCAGAGCCAGCACCACCAGGCTGAGGAACAGCTTCTTCCCAAGGCAGAGAGAATGCTGAACGACCAAAAGAGCTGCTCAGACTGACCATCCAAGACTCTCATCTTCATGAAACAATATTTATTTGTATATTTGAATACTTGTCCTGCACATCTATTGTTTGTCCGTTTGTGTGTTATGCCTGGTTGTATTTCTGTTTTTTTTTGCATGCTGGTTTGTCAGGTTGTATCTGTACATCAGATGACAATAAACTTGGCTTGACTTGAAATAAACTCCTTACTATTGAGCAACTACCCAGCACCACAGCTCTCACTTCACCATTTCCCATGTGCCATGCTTTAAAATGTTTAAATGATGTTGTAGGAGAGAACCTCCAAGACTGCGTGGAAAAATGTTGCATCTTGGAGGTATAGTTTTTCCCAGAATGTCCAAGCTGAGTAAGTCAGAATGCCAACAAGGAATGAATTTGCCAGGCAGAGCAAAGTCTGGTTCATTAGTGTCTTTAGCTCCATGTGATCTCAATAAATCCTCAACATTCAACATCTGTGATCTATTCACTAAAGAGTAAAAACCCCTGGTATCCAAAATTCAAGCAACTGACATCATCAGGCAACCAGCAAAAGTATGAAGAAAAATATTTTTTTAAAATGTGAGTAAGTAAGAATAGGTAAAAATATGCAAGTTTAAAATTGTAAAAGTAAATGCTCTGTGAAGTAAGACGTAAACCTTTGGTGAAGATGGAAGCAAATAATCAGCCAGCAGAGGGAGGGCCTTGGTTGTGCTTTGCTTGTAGCAGCTACTTGAATAAAGTTGTGTTTGAATAAAATGGCGTCACCCAGGATGAAGAGCTGGTTGATGCCATCTGTCGTTGGAGTGACTTTCTTGAAGTGTCTCCTATTTAGTAAGAATGGTGCTGGTCAGAGGCTTTATCTGTAAAGTTAGGGGAGGTGGGGTTAATTATCTATAATGTCATTATTTGTCTTTCAGGCGACTCCTTGGAGGGCGAGGAACCTGCAGATGCAGCGACAGTTCAATCTTTTCAAAGAATGAGACTGAAAATAAAATAAAATGCTTTAAGGTTAATATATTCATTCAGGTGAAGTTTGTTCAGTGTAAGTACAGTATAATGTTTTTATCTTTTAAACTGTTGTTTCTTAATGCAGATGTAAGGCATTGGAAGAGTAACTGGAAAATACACTCATCCGGCATCTACCAATCCCCATAGGTGCCGGACACCAGGGGTTGTACTGTAAGTAAAATTTTAAAAACTCAGTGGACTGTGGAAATGAACAGCTGTAAACCTATGGAAAAAAAATTACATATAATTTAAAGAATAAATATGACACTTTTGTAAAGATCTGGCAGCCAGACCTGGGGCCCAAATACAGTAACAGAAACTGCTGATATTACACACACCCAAAAGGGATTTCCCCAATTATATTCTATATATTTAAGATTTGTAAGCTCTGGTGGTGTGGGGATCTGTATGTATAGAAAGGGAGGAGGAGGGAGGGGTTGTTTTGTTTTTGTTGTTATTAGTAAGAAAAATTTAATATATTGAGATATTGAAGATTTTATTCTGTATTTTTTTTAATAAAAAATAAAACATTCAAAAAGAAAACTCTAAATTGGCTGGGCCAGGCAAGGACATGAGTCTACTTGGGTCATTTCTCTCCTAGGAGTTGTTGATATAATTCCTTCCCAATTTTAATGGCAGACCATCTATATATTTTAAACCTTTTTTGAATACTTTAGCCATTTGATTCACTGCACCAAGTATTGATGTGGGACCATTAACTTCCTTAATGAAGAGCAAAGAAAGGTTTGACAGTTTGATGCACAGTAGTTGTATGTGAAGTAGACTAAGCATTCTATTTATTTTCTCCCTTCACACTGCTGTAGACTTCATTTTACAGCACTTACCATTTGAAATGACTTTTTGTGTTTATATTTATAGTGTTAGCTAATACATACTGTGCTGTTTCTAGCATTCTGACTTGCAATAGCTGGTGTTACCACATTTTAAAATTCAGATTTTCAATTTCTAGAGGAGAGTAAAATTCTCTTAATATGATACACTTGGGACTTTGGTGTTACCATACCAAGAATTTTTCTGGACAATTGAATGTTATTCCATCTAATACTATGACACACGTAATTCACTTTACGTGCAACTTTGGTGCCAGTGGTTAACAGCCAAGAGTTCATTTCAGAAGGTTGCAATGACCAATTCTGGCACCCTCTGCATCTTTCTGATCAAGATTAACCTTTTCAATTTATAAGTAAAATGCATTTAGATTTATGTACTCAAAGACTTCCCAGAGTCTTAAGTGCCTTTAATGCAGGTGAGAGTTGGAGCATCTTTAAGATAAACACCATTATTCACAGATGGAATTCAATGTTCTTTCATATCATTTACTCAAATGTATTACATTGTAGAATTACTGATGTTTTACATTTCTAAAAGCCTTGTCATAACTCAATGTTACGATGAGGTATTGCTGTTGTACTTAGAGAAATATTCAACTTTGAATGATATTATCATACTCAGTCACACACACTCAAAATTGATATCTACTTGCAAAATAATTTCAAAAATGAAATTGTTCAAGCATCTAGAGAAAAGTGCCTGATCTCAATGCCATGGGTGATAATATTCTCATATACAGGATCATAGATTTTATCGGTGACCAACAAATATAGAATTTTGCTGAAATTATCATTACTGTTCAACAGTTCTACTTTAAGACTTTGTTACATTATGGCAGGCAATAGATTAGATTCAGGAAACTGACATTCACTTTGTCATATTCACAAAACCCTTCACTCAACAATAGAACTGTAGAGACATATTTTCATTGGTTACTTAGGTTAACTGTAAAATAAACGGACAATGAAGCATTCTTGAACAAGAGCTGGGTTCCAGAAATAACCGTTCTTTTATCCAAGCCAGCTAGTTTCACAGTAAAACTTCCTCCATCTACAAGGAAGCCTCCCCAGGTTACAGGGCATAAAGATGAAAAACACAAATTAAAAAAATGCTCCATATGCCAGAAATCTGAAATAAAGAGAGAATTTAAAAAAAAAACAATCAGGCTCGTGGGCTGAAATGACGTGTTTCTGTGCTGTGTGTCTAAATTTAAATTCAGATCAGGCAGCATTTGTTGAAGGAGAACCAATCAATGTTTTGGGTCTGTCACCCTGAATTAGAACATTCCAATCTCTCAGCCATCGACACAACTGCTATCAGACAACGCCCCCCCCCCCCCTACCAATACCTGATTTATTGATCACCAGCTTCTGCCAAGATTATTCCTTCTAGATTTTATTACATCCCAGATTACTATTGGCATTAAAATAATATTAACTGTTTTAATTCATTCATAGTAATAATGTGGCCTCAAGAGCAGTTCAGAGGCCGGTGGCAACTGGTTCGTCTCATTATTGAAAACCATTACACGATTTACTCAGCCCAAGTTCACTTGCCAGGATGAGTGAAGCTCCAGTAACATTCAGGAATGTAAAAATATTTACGACAAATCAGCCACTTTGATTGGCAACTCATCAACACTGTTGAATGTTCACTCCGTTCTCCATGAGTGCATCATGTGGGATGCTCCACGTTCTCCACGAATGCATCATGTGGGATGCTCCATGTTCTCCTGAGTGTATCATGTGGGATGCTCCATGTTCTCCATGAGTACATCATGTGGCAAAGCATCTGAGGCTGAATCTCCCAAAACACAATCTCAACAACCTAGAAGGACAAGGTCAGCTGGGACAGAGATCATGCTCCCATCTAACTTGAACATTGTTTGTGCTGTTGAGCCAAAATCTTGAAGTTCCTCACCTAATAGCACATTGAGTATGTTTACAACACAACAGCATCAATGATTGATGTCAGTGGATTATCTTCAAATTCCCAAGGTGGTCAGTAACACACAGAACCCCAGAAATGAACAAATACATACACCAGATTCTGCCATGGAATAATTTGCAGACTAAGAAGTAGAGGGCAGTGATATTAGATGGAAAGCTGAGAGTCCGTATCTGTAACTGGGCAGTGAGTTCACAAGATCACAAGATATAGGAACACAAGTCAGCTCAATGGCCAACAAGTCTTCTTTGCCATTCTAATCAGAAGCTGATCCATCCTCCCATTCATCCCCACTCCTTGGCTTTCTCCCCATAATCTTTGATACCTGTCAATCTCTGCCTTAAATACAGCCAACGACCTCAATTCCACAGCCTTTCAGTGGTAACCAGAGACTCACGACCCTCTGACTAAAGAATGGTTTTCATATGTCTGTTTTAAATTGGCACCCTTAAAGTTGGCAGTAATAATTTCAGATTTTGAGTAAATCAAATATAGGCTGTGGGAGATCTACCAAGATGACCGTGGCCTTCATTGACAGAATGTGAAATACATTTTAAAAGATTATGACATTGAATCCATTCCTCAATAAATGTTTAAGAGGAGATCATTGGATGGGGAGAAAATTCTTCTTCATTCTGAGGGTATTGCCTGCCACAATATATCAGTCCATTTCAAATGCTGGCAGGTCAGTGCATCAATCGCATGAGCCAAAATATCTAATGAACTTGCCAAGTTTGCTAAGGTAAAGGCTCCTCTCCATATCACCGTGACATTCAATACTCTTCACAGCATCCTCTGTCTTCACAGTCATACTCAGCACCTGCTACTGCTGTGGAAACTGGACAAACAATGGTTTACTTTTGTTTTCTTTGGATGTGTTCTCACATTTTTTAGAAGTTCTTCAGCACTTCACACTCCATACACTATCTTCTATCCAAAGATTTTCACATCTTGCGCAAAGCAGCTACATCTTCCTCTCAGCATGTGGTCATTGCTGAACATCTTCACAATATACACTGAGCCACACATCTTGCAGGGCACGCTTACACAGACCAGAAGAAAGGCCAAGCAACGCTATAAACTGACAGCTTGATGAGGATGTGGCTGTTGATATAACTGGCAGGGAAAGACATTCACCATTGCACATTGCATGGCACATGGGTGGGAGCAACACACAGCAGAGTGTGTGGGCATTCGACCTTCTCTCACACTCTTGCAAACTGGTTTCCTGTGCCACATGCTCGCACACATCTATACACACACACAAACGCGCACACACACAACACACGCACACAAACACACCTAAACGCGCACACACAAACACACACAGACAAATATACACATACACACACAAACAAACACACACACAGAAGCGCGCACACACACACACACACACACACACACACATGACCACCTGGATAATCATTGCAAAGCTGGACTCACTCCCTTTTACTTTTAATCTTATTCTGATAGCTTCAGCTCTACAGGTGTGTCCAAGAAGGATTCCTTACACAGTATGTAGACCAGCTGATTAGAGGAGAGGCCATAATCGATCTGGGTAATTAACCTGGTCAGCTGGCTGACTTGTCAGTGGGGGAGGATTTCGGTGACAGAGACCACAACTCCCTGAGCTTTAGCATAGTTATGGACAAGGAAAAATCCAGAGAAAATGGGAAAGTGTTTAATTGGGAAAGAGCTCATTATGATGGGCATTAGGCAGAAACAAGGGAGAGTAAATTTGGAACAGATGTTCTCAGAAAAATGCATAGAAGTAATGTGGAGAACGTTTAGGGACTACTTGCCTTGGGTTTAGGATAGTTTGTCCCACTGACACAGGAAGAGATGGTAGGAAAAGAGAATTATCGAAAATACAGCTGAGGCAGCTAGTTCAGAGGAAGAAGGAAGAATATCTTAGATTTAGAAAGCAAAAGTCAGGAAGGGCTCATGAAAATTTTATGGTAACCAGAAGAGACCTGAAGAAATGACTTAGGAAACCTAAAAGGGGGCATGAGAAGGCCTTGGCAAGTAGGATTAAGGAAAACTCTCAAGAGTTCTATTTATACTTGAGAGTGAAGGTAGGGCTGCTTAAGGATAAAGAATGTGAAGACAGTTGGGGAGGTGCTTGGGGAGTTATTAACTAGAGATAAAGACCTTGATCAGGGTGAGGTCAGAATAGAATAAGCTTATGTGCTGGAACATGTTGAGATTAAGAAAAAGTAAATGCTGGATTTTCTTAAAAACATTAGGTTTGATAAGTCCCCGGAACCAGATGAGATATAGCGCAGGTTGCTATGGGAAGGAAAGGAAGAGATGGCTAGGGCATTGGGAATGATCACTGCATCCTTCATGGTCACAGGGAGGTGCCAAAGGATTGGAGAATGGCAAATGTGGTTTTTGTTTGTAAAAGGTAATAAGGAGAATCTGGGTATTACAGTCCAATGATTTTTACATCAGTGGTGGGCAAACTATTGGAGAAGATTCTGAAGGACAGGATTTATGAGCATTTGGAGAAGTCCAGTCTTCTCAGGGACTGTCAGTATTGCTTTGTGAGGGGAAGGTCATGCCTCACAAGCCTAATTGAGTTTATTGAGGAGGTAACAAAAATTGATGAAGGTGGGGGTCAGAGAAGTGGTAATAAGGAATTTGACAAGGTCCTCCTTGGGAGACTTGTTCAGAAAGTCATGAGGCATGGGATCCATGGTACCTTAGCTGTGTGGATTCAGAACTGGCTTGCCTTTGAAAGACAGAATAGTACTGGATGGAATTTTTCTGCCTGCAGTCAGTGACTAGTGAAGTTCCTCAGGGATCTATTCTGCGACCCCTGCTCTTTATGATATTTATAAATGACCTGGATGAAGAAATAGATGATGGGTCAGTATGTTTGTGGATAATATGAAGCTTAGAAATGTTGTGGATAGTGTTGAACATTGTTGTAGGTTGCAACAGGATAGACAGTTCATAGAGTTGGATGGAAAAATGGTAGATGGAATTCATTCCAGATAAGTCTGAGGTGAAGCATTTTGGAAGATCAAATTTGAAGGCAGAGTATGTGGTTCATGGGAGGATACTTAACTATGCAGTAGAAAAGAGAGATCTTTGGGTCCAAATTCATAGATCTCTCAATGTTGCCGTGCAGATTGATAGGACAGTTAAGAAGGCCTAAGAATGCTGGCCTTCAATAATTTTGGGATTGAGTTCAGGAGTCACGAGGTAATGTTGCATCTCTGGTGGGACATTGTGCTCAGTTGTGGTCAACTCATGACTGAAAAATGTGGAAGGTATGGAGAGGGGGCAGAGGAGATTCACCAGGATGTTGCCTGGATTGGAAAATAAGTCTTATGAGGCAAGGTTAGCAGAGCTGGGGCTTTTCTCTTTGGAGTGAAGAAGGATGAGAGGTGATTTAATAGAGGTCTCCAAGATTATGAGAGGCATAGATAAGGAAGACAGCCAGTACCTGTTTCCCAGGGCGGGAATAGCAAACACCAGAGGACATCGGTGCAAAAGTGAATGGAGGAAAAATTAGGGGAAACATCAGGGGGGAGGGTTTTTCTTTACACACAATAGGGGCATTTAAGAGACTCTTTAGAGGGTTATGGGGTAGGGAGGGTTTAGTGTTTTTTGAGGGTAGTTATATATAGATTGGCACAACATCATGGGCTGAATGTCTGTACTGTGCTGTAATGCTCTATGTTTAGTCACTCATGTGGAGAGGAAAGAGTAGTCCAAATCTGTGCCATTTCGTATCTTCCAACTAATAATGTGGGTGTACACAGTGTGGACTTGGAGGGGTTAAAGGCCTATTTCCATTCCATGTGAAGCTTATGGAACAGATATCTAATGAGAGGGTAATTTGACTAACAGCAATGACCTGAGATTAGGGGGAAAAAGCACGACAGGAAAGGTGTCAGACCCAAATGGGGAAAAAACAGAAATTGAAAATATTTTAAATGGTTTAATTCTTGAAGTGATGGTAGATATTATACACAATAAAAACAAATATTTATGATTTTATTATCACAGCGCACAGTGAATTTCTGGTGGCACATATACCAGAAATTTACATGCATTTCCTTGATAGGTTGTGGAACCTTTTCCTGTTCCCACTATCTTCCATCAAAGTGGAGACATATTATTTCTTTCTTTGGTGTACTGATCTGAGGAAATGGACTCGAGGATTCCAAATGTAATTGTCCTCTATTCTACAGGAGATCTTGAACCTTCTCACTGACCCATGTGCTCCAAAATAGGAACAAAGTCTCCTCTGGTTTAATCAAACATATCACTTGATTTTGTAAACCTGAGAACAAAGCAAATCCCACATTGTTGGTGTAAACATCAAGATCTTTCAGTGATACGTGCATATATACCCGCTTGATTTTTGTAGAATTAGGAACAGGCCGTTCAATGCACAAAAGAAAATTCTGAAGGTAGAGGAACATTTTGCCAATTGTTACAAACCATAGGGGTCAACCTAAAACCTTTGAATTCATGATGAAGTATGACATCATTACATATGGCCAAGTTATCCTCATCAATCATATTCCTCATGTTGACAACTGATATGTAAGTCATTAAGTATTGCTTGTCTGATCTCAGAAATATTGCCTGCACATTGTGGAGATTCCAGTTTCCCCTGAACTCAGGGTATCCAAAAAACAAATTTATGACTGTACTCACAAGAATAATATGTGTAATGTCATTGCTTTGAAGACGTGTTCTTCCATACACAGCCAGAATGAGCAAGACATGTCCCGAAGAATTAGACGCACATCAGAAAGCAAGTGTAACTGCAGTCACGGGAAACAAGGAGTTCGCACTTGGGCTCAACCAGGAGAATATTACCAGCACATTTAACACCGCATTATAGCAATGAATCTTCTGAACTCTTCCCTCTGCCTGTCAGACCAAATGGGTTTAATCTTATTAAAACTCTGTGAAATGACATTAGCATGGTGATTTATTGCCTTATACATGAGGATGTTACTATATTAATAAAAAAACATAGACTCGGGTAGAAATGAGCAGGGAGTGAATATGCACAGAGAGCTTTAATTTATTCGGTGCAAATCATGGGCCCTGTTCACCTTTGAGTGCCATTTAAAATTAATATATGTGATCAAAACTGCACCTCACTGAATTTGGCATCATCTTAAACACTAATGTGAAACTAATATTTCATATGACATATCCTAGTCAGTTGCACTCTTATTACTTCTATCATTGCTTGGCTAAAGCTTGAGTCTGAAGTAATTTTATCCTGCTATCCTCAAAATACAAGTGAGATAATGTCATAAAATCAATAACTCATATCAACTGAAGAGTGTTCTATGATTGATCCTGGGTACAATGCATATTAACTGACACACAGAGCAAAGTGAATTCACTCTTCAGGACATCAGGGATTGCCTGGAGGAGGAGGAGTAGAGAATAGACCAAACTAGTTACTCCCAATGAAGGGGTAAGGATAAAATAAAATATTGCAGATTTTTAATCGGGAGGAGGAGGAACGTGTGGAGTGGTGGGTTGGACATATGAATTTAAATCATCTTGCATCTGTGTCCAAGTCCTCAACATACATTTATAACATAGGACATTCTGCTCTGGGAATTCTACCTTTACACTGGTAATTGAAACAATCTCGTCATGAAAGAAAATTGGGATACAGTGAAACACCTGGTATCCAGCACCTATGGGTATCGGTAGATGCCGGATAAGTGTATTTTCCGGTTGCTTGAGACTTCCTCTTACAATTACTAACTAATATACCTGCATCAAAAATAAACAATTTAAAAGACAAAAATATCTCACTGTGCTAACACTGAACAAACTTCACTTGCATTTAACTTTATCTTCTGGCACCTTTTTGAAAACATTTAACCGTCACTGCAGGTTCTTTATTTATTTAATTTTAAAAAAAACTTTGTGTGTGTTTTTTTTTCCAGATACCTGGGGTTTTACTGTATTTCTTTCATTAAAATAAAGATCAAAATAAGGTCTTATAATAATGGAAGGTTTTTGAGATGATGAACAGAGGAACAGTGGGTCTGGACACACTATCACGGCCCCACCCGCTGCTGTCTTTCCTCACCCATGCTCTCCTGCTCTGACTGCGATGGACCAATCTCACTGGCCTGAAGCATCCAGGACACCAGAGCATGGAGTGAGCAGCTGCAGCAATGACAAATCCCCAAGTCCAAACCACTGCCGAGAGCTTTGGACGACCAACGAAGCCCTGCTGAGAACTGCCGGCTGGAAAAGCTGCAAGATTTCAATACAGTGAAAGTCCAAAACCCCGGATGCCAGATATTTGGACCACCTGAGAATCCGGACTCCTTAAAAACTCTCAGCTGAAATCCGGACCACCCGAGAATCCGGACTCCTCAAAAACTCTCAGCCGAAATCCGGACCACCCGAGAATCCGGACTCCTCAAAAACTCTTAGCCGAAATCCAGACCACCCGAGAATCCGGGCTCCTTAAAAACTCTCAGCTGAAATCCGGACCACCCGAGAATCCGGACTCCTCAAAAACTCTCAGCCGAAATCCGGACCACCCGAGAATCCGGACTCCTCAAAAACTCTTAGCCGAAATCCAGACCACCCGAGAATCCGGACTCCTTAAAATCTCTCAGCTGAAATCCGGACCACCCGAGAATCCGGACTCCTCAAAAACTCTCAGCCGAAATCCGGACCACCCGAGAATCCGGACTCCTCAAAAACTCTTAGCCGAAATCCAGACCACCCGAGAATCCGGACTCCTTAAAAACTCTCAGCTGAAATCCGGACCACCCGAGAATCCGGACTCCTCAAAAACTCTCAGCCGAAATCCGGACCACCCGAGAATCCGGACTCCTCAAAAACTCTTAGCCGAAATCCAGACCACCCGAGAATCCGGACTCCTTAAAAACTCTCAGCTGAAATCCGGACCACCCGAGAATCCGGACTCCTCAAAAACTCTCAGCCGAAATCCGGACCACCCGAGAATCCGGACTCCTCAAAAACTCTTAGCCGAAATCCAGACCACCCGAGAATCCGGACTCCTTAAAATCTCTCAGCTGAAATCCGGACCACCCGAGAATCCGGACTCCTCAAAAACTCTCAGCCGAAATCCGGACCACCCGAGAATCCGGACTCCTCAAAAACTCTTAGCCGAAATCCAGACCACCCGAGAATCCGGACTCCTTAAAAACTCTCAGCTGAAATCCGGACCACCCGTGAATCCGGACTCCTCAAAAACTCTCAGCCGAAATCCGGACCACCCGAGAATCCGGACTCCTCAAAAACTCTCAGCCGAAATCCGGTTCACCTGAGAATCCGGACTCCTAAAAAACTCTCAGCCGAAATCCGGACCACCCGAGAATCCAAACTCCTCAAAAACTCTCAGCTGAAATCCGGACCACCCGAGAATCCGGACTCCTCAAAAACTCTCAGCTGAAATCCGGACCACCCGAGAATCCGGACTCCTCAAAAACTCTCAGCCGAAATCCGGACCACCCGAGAATCCGGACTCCTCAAAAACTCTCAGCTGAAATCCGGACCACCCGAGAATCCGGACTCCTCAAAAACTCTCAGCTGAAATCCGGACCACCCGAGAATCCGGACTCCTCGAAAACTCTCAGCCGAAATCCGGACCACCCGAGAATCCGGACTCCTCGAAAACTCTTAGCCGAAATCCGGACCACCCGAGAATCCGGACTCCTCAAAAACTCTCAGCTGAAATCCGGACCACCCGAGAATCCGGACTCCTCAAAAACTCTTGGACTTTGTGTGTGGGCATGCGTGCTTAAGCGCGACAGAAGCACAGTGGCAACAAGCAACCATGCAGAATTCATGGATATATAAGAAAATTCATTAGCTTTTTTAACCTTATATTTGAAATGAAAAAATGTTTTGTTCATAAATTATCAAAATTTACCTGTTTATTCTCCTTAAATTTGTATTTTAAAAGTACTGCTGAGAATCCTGAAATGACCCAATGCCTGAGCAGTCAGGATTTTAGGATTTTTACTGTATTTTTGTTTATCTCTGACAATCAGAATCATTCAAAAAGTTGTAAAATTGAAGTAAATAATTTTTTTTTAAATTATGAAAGAGCTAAGGCTAATAAATAATTGAAACAATAAATCAATGCAAAATCATTGAAAAAAGTAATATACCTTGCTGTTTCTTTGATCTAAATCTCCAGCACTGATTTAGCCAACAGCAGGGCGAAGAACCTGAGGTCATCAGATGTCCCCAGGTCATGATAGGTGCTGGAGAAATGAAACTTCCGTTCTTCTTTAGTCACTGATTCGACTGACACACTGATACTCATTGTTTGAGAAGATTAGATTCAGTGAAATGATATATCACATGGCACCTTCACAATAATTAAATATTGAATTGAATCTGAAAGATGTAAATATTCACTTGAAAATCTAGAACATCTAGATGCCTTTCATTCCTTTCTTGTTCGTTTATTCTAATTTATATTTAGATGATTTTGTTCTGCATTTTATAGTGGGCGGCAGAGTATTTATTAACATGATTTGTGCAAAATAAAACTATTTCAGCCAACTATACCCAAGGGCAGAAATGTTTTTGTTGCAGATATGATGTGTTAAATTGCTATATTACTTCTGAATCTGTCAGGCATTGCTTTGTTTTGGGAATGGATATACTGTATCTTTATAGTCATGTTAATCTTTCAAGGTGGACCTGATCAACACCTGATCTTGCTGCTTTTATTACTCAGAGATAATATTTTATATCTGTTATTTGTCTGTGGTGGAAAAAAATCAAGATGTAAGCATTTATCACAAATCCATGCAGTCAGCAAATTAAAATTAAAAAATAAGCACATAAGAAGTGGATTTGGAAGTAAAACAGTGGTTCCAAAAGTCAGTTCCCCACCAACTTCTCAAGGGCAGGTAAGGATGGACAATGAATGCTCATCTTTCCAGTCACGCCTCCCCCAGGTAAGGCCTGAAGTACAACAAATTAGATGTCCATTCTTTTCCACAACAAAATCCATTTCAACCAGTGGAACCGTTCAAGAATTAGAGCTGCAGAAATAAGTGCTGCAGTACCTACTGTCTAAACACTTCCTGTTATTTCTGGCACCAGACGTAAAATCTCTACAAGCACCTTTATATTCTGATTTCTACAAACCACAATGTTGAGAAGGACAATTGTGGATGCTGGGGGTGTGCGCAACAGGCAGATCATGACATCCTTCAAATGTGACTTCAGTTACGCAGCCAATTCCTTATGTTTAAATTGGGTGAAGAACCACCATTTAACAGCAGGATGATAACACCCCCTTCTCTATTGCATCAAAGCTTGTCCTAGTTAAATGCCTTTTCAATTGCTGACAGCTTTATGGGTGAATTATTTAGGCAAAACTTGATTGTAAGAAAATGTAACCCGATCTTTGGAAAAGATTTTGAAGTTCTATAGAAAATGGTGTCCTGACCTTCAGACTTTAGTCACTCTCTGGAGGCTGTCAGGTAGGAGAACATCAGAGGAGAGGTCTGCCCATTAAATGTGAGGAAAGGGAAATATTCAGCATCAAGAAAGGGAGGAGGTGGAAGAGCGATCGCAAGACTGCTTCTCCTCAAGCAATTAATCCCAATCAGATTTCAAAATTGGAATGCAACCCCCCTTCTGTTGTGGTTCTCAGCTTAACCTTGTAATGGTGCCTTTTATTTCACCATCAATTTGACCACTTGCTGATGCAAAAAGTACACAAACTTCCACAGTTTAATCACACATCCAAGGAGAAAATCCACACAAACAGCAACCACAGCACCATAAAACAGAAAACTGGTGCTTCAGCCCATCTAGTCTATGCCAAACTATTATTCTGCCTTGTCCCACTGACCAGCATCCAGTCCATACCCCTCCCATCCATGTGCCTGTCCAAATTTTCCTTAAATGTTAAAATTGAGCTTGCATTCACCACTTCAGCTGGCAGCTCATTCCATACTCCTACCACTCTCTGTGTGAAGAAGTAACCCCTAATTTTCCCCCTAAACCTTTTCCCTTTCACTTTTAACACATGGCCCTCTGATTTGTATCTCACCTACCCTCAGTGGAAAATCCCTTAATCAAATCTTCCCTCATTCTTCTACACTCCAGAAGTTCGGTGACCAAAACTGCACACAATGCTCCAAATTTGGCCTCACCAATATCTTGTACAACTTTACCATAACACCCTGACTCCAATACGCAATACTTTGATTTATGAAAGCAAATATGCCAGAAGCTCTCTCTACAACCATAGCGACCTGTGATGCCACTTTTAGAGAATTATGTATTTGTATTCCCAGATCCCTCTGTTTTCCCACACTCCTTAGTGCCCGACCATTTACTGTGCCTGTCCTACCTTGGTTTATCCATCCAAAATGCAACATCTCACACTTGTCTGCATTAAATTCCATCTGCCAGTTTTCAGCCCTTTTTCCAGCTGGACAAGATCCCTCTGCAAGCTTTGAAAACCTTCCTCGCTGTCCACAATCACACTTCTACATCCCCTTCACCTGTGAGATTGATCAGACACTGTGTGACACCACGTGGCTTGGGAATTTCTCATTTGGAGTTGATGAGGCTGTAGGTGAATTTGTTGGGTGACCTGAGGCTGGGAAGGCCCAGCCTTAGACCATCTTCTCAGAAAGGGTTTGAGTTAGTGTCTGGTGGGTAAGAACTCTGGTGGAGCAGCAAGAGCTGGATCGTGAATGTTTTCAGATGAATAGAAGGCAGAAAGGTAATTATTTGACTCAGAAATCATTGATTTGTTGGGGAAACAATCGATGGATTACTGCAAGACCTCAAACCCCTTTTGAGAAGTGGTCCCTCAGGCCAAGATGGCCTATCTCTAAGCATCCTGTTGATGCTCGACGGTTAGAAATCAGGTGGCTTCCATTTGTGTTGCAATGGAAGCTGATTTGTCAGCCGAGAGAGGCTGTATGGTGTTTGGGTCTGCAGCTGGGCACCACATGGTTGAGAAATCCAAATCTAAGAGTCACAGTCTCAGAATAAGCATTCCCTCATTTTGGACTGAGATGTGGAGAAATTCCTTGCCACAGAGGGCAGTGTATCTTTGGAAATCTCCATGCCATAAGAGCTATAGAGTCATGAAGACACACAGTAAGGAAACAGGATATTTGAGTCTCACACCCATGCCAACCCAGCTTTTGGACAATGACCTTCAATGCTTCACCAATTCAAGTGCTCATCCAAACACCTCTTAAACACTGTTAGCATTGCTGCTTCTACCTGGAGTGCATTCCAGGTACTCATCACTCAGGAGATAAAAGGACCCCCTCAGATCCCCTCTAAATCTCTTACCCCCTAACCCCAAATGTCCTGGAGTCTTATTCACCTCTGATAAGAGGAAAACCTATCAATACCCCTCATTATTTTACATATATCACAATCATATCACCTCTTAGCAGCTTCCACTCCAGGGAAACAGACTTGTCCAGTCAGTCTCTTCTCATAACTACAATGGTCCAAGAACCATCGTGGTGAATCTTTTCTTCCCCTCTTTAGCATAGTCTGTTCTTGTATATTTGTGCCCTGACGAATGAAGAACAACTCCCATTAATCACCTGGCTTCCATCTTCAAGGATCTTTTGACCTACATACAAGGGACCCTCTTTTCCACAATACTCCCAAAGACCTCACCAATCATTGTGGGTGTCCCAGCTGCCAAACTGCATCGCATCACATTTTTCAAGATTAAATCCCATCTGCCATTTCTTAGCCCATTTCACTCTACAACCCTAGACAACTCTTAACACATCAGCAACTCCACCAGTCTTCATATCATCTGCCAACTTCCTGATCATGTCAACAGCATCCACATCCAAATCCTTCACGTAGCGTACAACAGACAGATCCCAGAGCCCTATGAAACTTATGGCATCCAGTCACAAGAGGAATCCCTCAACCATCCCTCTCTTTTTTCCCATTCCCAAGCTAATGTTTGATCCATTTGCCCTTAATCCCATGAGCGTTTTCACCAGTACCCACAATGTTTCTGATTTGGAAGATGCAGCCTGGTTTGAATCAGCACAAGTTTAAGGGAGTGTTAGGCGCTTGCAAATCGGGCCAACGACAGCAGGGTTGGCACAGCTTTATAGTTGAAATTGCATTAATGAATTTCAGCACAGATTTTGAGCATATTCTGCCTTGAGACAAACAAACACAAATTAATTGCACATCATGATCCCAGAACTGGTTTTCGAGCAAGACTCAATTTTGTCCTCAATATTTTGAGACCTGCTTTTAATCGTCATTTCTTTCTCTGCTTGTCATTACGTCCATTATAGCATTAAAATGTTTTCACCCTCATTGTTTAATTCATCCGGGAACCCTTATTGACTTTACAATTAGGTGTCTGATTTTTCTTCTGCAAACTGCCCCCCACCCCCCCCCACCCGCCAGGCAATGGCACAATTTACTTTCACATGCTGATGTGCATGTAAACAGAGATTTTGAACTGCTGGAACTTGCAACATATGTGAGTTTCACAGATAGAGAAAGGTTTTACTGTTTGGTTTTACCACAGCTGGTTATGTACTGGACACTTGTTGCTGTGAAATTTGTCAGTTTTTACACTGATTGCTGCATGTAAGCAACAATTAAAAGTCTAAACTGATCCAAGTGAAAATGAATGTGGGAGACCCCCATTGGCATTGCCCATTAATTATCAGTGACCATTTTTAGACTTTGAAATTGATTCAGGAAAGTCCGAATACTTTTCCAAAGCAGACACAAACTTTATTCCATTAAAAAAAATTAATGATTTTTTTAAAAATTAGATATAGAGCATGGTCACATGTCATACTGGCTCACGAGCCCATGCTACCCGAATACCCCATTTAACCTAAAACCCCCATATGTTTTGAAGGGTGGGAGGAAACTCATGCAGAGGGAGAACATACAAACTCCTTATGGACAGCATCAGATTTGAACCCAGGTTGCTGGCGCTGTACTAGTGTTGACTAACCGCTATGCTAACTGTGGTGCCCAGCTTGAACAGGAGGAAAATGGTTTTACCCGTAGCAAACAAATGTTTGGTACATTCCTTCTATAATGCTTTGCTACAACTAGGGATATGTTGGGATTTTTTGCGTTTGTCCCTGAAGGCATGGAAATTGTAATAATAACATGTTCATTTCTGGTTTCTGGATATGGAAGCTATGGCAGGGTGCAGAGGAGATTTACCAGGATGTTGCCTGGATTAGAGAACGTGTCTTATGTGGAAAGGTCGACAGAGCTAGGACTTCTCTCTTTGGAGCGAAGAAGGATGAGAGGTAACTTAAAGGGGTCTATAAGATGATGGATTAGATTAGATCGGATGGCAGCCAGCATCTTTTTCCTGCTGGTACATGAGCAAACACCAGAGGACATTTGTACAAGACAAAGAGAGGAAAGTTTAAGGGAGATATCAGGAGTATGTTTTCTTACACAGAGAGTGGTGGGTGCCTAGAATGCATTGCCAAGTGTGGTGGAGGAGGCTGGTACAAGATGGATAGTTAAAAGACTCTTTAGCAGACAAATGAATGCAAAAAAAAAGAGTTCTGGGTGTGAGGTAGGGTAGGCTTAGTTTGTTGAGTAAGTGTATGTAGGTCAGCACAAGATGGTGGGCCGAAGGGCCTGTGCTATGCTGTAAGGTTCTATGTTTAAGTAAAGGAGATTTACAGTGGTGGATGTCAATATGAATGATACTTAAATGTCTGCATTATTATAGACAAGGAAAGAACATGAGATTCTTTCCATTAAATCTGTAATGTTTGACATGCCACACCTGTGCCACAATTAAAATTATAGTGTTGAATATTGACGAAATGCTTGAAATTCTATATTTCACTACAACTGTCCATAACTGTACAATTACAGGAATAATACTGATGAATGGCTGAAACAGAATGTTAAAATATTTCTCAGATTGTAGAAAATATTTCAAGTGTAGAATTACTCATTGACTAAAGTGTTCCACATTCTGCTAAGTGTCCTAATAAACAGCAAACATTTTAAGTCCTAATATCAGCTGTTAGTTTTAAATGCGCCGAGAAGATGAACAAAGAAAGATAGGTATGTTTCAGGCCTTAGAAAACAATGTCTTTTAACGAGACAGATTTTATTAAAACTGAGTTGGACAACTGAAAATGGCTTTCCCAAGAAATTGGATTACACAGTTTTTTGTCCTTTCAACCCTGTGCAATGTGAAATTGATTTTGCCCAGAGTGAATTACGTTTAAATTTTCTCCACATGGAAGTCCAATCATTGTCAAATTGGGCTGGGCAAGTGCCAGAGTCACCCCGCACAGGAAAAGGCCCAAGGGACTCCCTGCAGCCATACTGACCATCAAATACTCATCTGCACTATTCGATTTGGTCCATACTCTACTCTGCCATGGCAATTTCTCAATTCATTCATAAGAACATAAGAAACAGGAGCAGGAGTTGCCCATCCGGCTTATCGAGCCTGCTCTGCCATTCAATAAGATCATGGCTGATCTGATAAGATCATCTCCAGCTACCTGCCTTTACTCCCCCCCCCCACACACCATATACCCTATATCACCTACATCGCAAAAATCTATGTTAAATATGTTCACAGAGGTCACCTCCACTGCTTCAACGGGCAGTGAATTCCACAGATTCACTACCCTATGGGAAAAGCAGTTCCTCCTCATCTCCGTCCTAAATCTACTACCCTCATTTTTGATGTTATGTCTCCGAGTTCTAGTCTCCCACACCAATGGGAACAATTTACTTACCTCAATCTCATCTATACCTTTCGTAATTTTTTTTACGTTTCCACTTTCATTCTTCTCAATTCAAGAAAGTACAGCCCCAGACAACTTCATCTCTCCTCACAGGCTACCCACCTCATCTCTGGAATCAGCCTGGTGCAACATAGAGTACTAACCACAAGTCGGGTAAGTATTTTATAAGAACCTAAGAAATAGGAGCAGGAGTCGGCCATTTGGCTCATCGAGCCTGCTCCACCGTTCATGAGATCGTGGCTGATCTGATAGGCTCCAGTTACCTGCCTTTTCCTCATTTCCTTTAATTCCCTATTATGCAAAAATCTATCCAATCTTGTCTCATAATCATACATGTATGTATGGTCATACATTCATTGTCGCAAACACCTACATCTCCATTTAAGATTTAGTTTATTCACTCACAAATCACGCTGGGAATTGTAGGAAGTCAATTTAAAATACGAATAAGCAAAGCATTAAATGTATTCTCATTAATTTAAACATTAATGAAAACTCTAATAAAACAACAGGAACTCAACAGCATCACAATACTTCTTTGACCCAGATTCCAGTTTGGCTGATGAACAAAATGAACATTCATCAACGTACTGCGGGTACCTGCCTTCATTGCCCTATTAGGCATGAATTCCAGATTCCCAAACCAAATTCAGGTGAAATTGTTTTCCCTCTCAAATGGGGATATACACCATTATGTATACCTTCTAGCTAATGCAACAGGGGGAAAAAACATCGACAACCTCATAATGGTGTATATCCCCATCAGCCTTCTCCACTCGTGGGGAAATAAACTTACCTCATCCACCCTCTCCTCCGACCTGAAATGTTCCATCAAGGCTACATCTTGGTAAATATCCTTTGCACTTTTTCCATTGCAGTCATGTCCCTGTTATTGCGTGGCCACTAAAACTGTGCACAATACTCCAACTGAGGCTTCAACAAAGTTTTAGAAAGTTGGGATCCATACCAGCATAACTTTTTTCCATGCAGTGTCACAGATGCATGTCACATCATCATCAGGATCCCACTAATTGAAGTTGCATTTTCAACATTGGGGGAACAACTCTCACATGACACATACCAATAGCAAAGTGCACAACCCACTGAGATTGGCAATGGACCAGCAAGGGAAGGATATCTATTCTGATATCAATCTATTGCATACAGCATCTGCTGGTCTCCTTTTGCAATTTTCAAGATTCTTTCAAACTTGTAACTGTTCAGACTATCCATGATTATGGTGTGAATTATCTGCCTTTCCTATTATCCTGCACTTCACTGTGGCATGCGGCAACTCATAGCGCAGGACAACGCTGGCGTATTGAATTTCTTGGGGGAATGGCAGCACAGTTAGTGCAGTTGTTTGTGCAACAACATCAGTAACCAGATCCCATGCTGTCTGTAAGGAGTTTGTATGTTCTCCCCAAGTCTGCATGGGTTTCCTCTGGGGGCTCAGGTTTCCTCCCACCGTTCAAAACATAACATAACATAACATAACAATTACAGCACGGAAACAGGCCATTAGGCCCTTCTAGTCCGCACCGAACCAAACACCCCTCTCTAGTCCCACCTCCCTGCACAATGCCCATCACCCTCCATCTTCTTCTCATCCATAGACCAGTCCAACCTTTTCTTAAATAATACAATTGACTCCGCCACCACTATTTCTCCCGGAAGCTCATTCCATACGGCTACCACTCTCTGAGTCAAGAAGTTCCCCCTCATGTTACCTCTAAACCTCTGCCCCTTAATTCTTAACTCATGTCCTCTTGTTTTAATCTTTCCTCCTCTTAACGGAAATAGTCTATCCACATCCACTCTGTCTATCCCTTTCATAATCTTAAATACTTCTATCAAATTCCCTCTCAACCTTCTACGCTCCAAAGAATAAAGACCTAATCTGTCCAATCTCTCCCCATACTCTAGATGCTTAAACCCAGGTAACATTCTGGTCAACCTTCTCTGCACTCTCTCCACTCTGTTTATATCCTTCCTATAATTAGGCGACCAGAACGGCACACAGAACTCCAAATGAGGCCGCACCAACATCTTATACAATCTCAACATCACCTCCCAACTCCCAACAGGGGTTGAAAGTCAATTGTGTGTAATTGAGCGACATGGGCTAGTGGGCTGAAAGAGCCTGTTACCATGCTTTGTCTAAATTAAAAATTAAAATTAAGTAGCCGTCTACAGAAGATTGACCCTTTTCTTCAACTCTCCAGCCGACTTTTATATAATTTGTAACCAGGAATTAAGTTTCTTTGATTATTTTTCCACGACCAGCACAAGGTTTACATTTAAAATTAATTTTTCGGGATTTCAATGTCACATGAAAGGTCAACATGTCTTGTCTCTCCTAAATCTTCCTTTGAGAAGCTGGTAGTGAGCTTTCACCTTGAACCACTCCACTCTTTCTGAAGAAGGTAAGTGTTTGTGTCAGGTGTTTCAAAAGTTAGACCAAATGATAATGAAGGATTTGTGATATTTTTCCAAGTCAATATGGTGCACAGCTTTGAGGGGAACCTGCAAGTGGCAGTCTTCCCTAACACTTACTACAGGCAGTTAAAAAGGTATGTTGGCCTTCATATCAAGAGGGTTTGAGTCTAGGAACAAGGATACCTTACTGCAGCTGTACAGAGCCTTGGTGAGACCCCACCTGGAGTATTGTGTGCAGTTTTGGTCACCTGATCTAAGGAAGGATGTTCTTGCAATGGAGGGAGTGCAGAGGCGATTCACCAGGCTGAGACCTGGAATGGCAGGAATGACTTATGAGGAAAGATTGCGCAAATTGGGATTGTACTCACTGGAGTTTAGAAGATTGAGAGGGGATCTCATAGAGACCTATAAACTTCTGGCAGGACTGGACAGAATGGATGCAGATGGGATGTTTCCAATGAAGGGAAAATCCAGAACCCGGGGCCATGGTTTGAGGATAAAAGGCAAACCATTTAGGACCGAGATGAGGAGGAATTTCTTGACCCAGAGGGTGGTGAATCTGTGGAATTCATTGCCACAGAGGGCAGTAGAGGCAGGTTCATTAAATCTATTTAAGAGGGAATTAGATCTATTTCTTCAGTATAAGGGTATTAAAGGTTACAGAGAGAAGGCGGGGACGGGGTACTGAACTTTAAGATCAGCCATGATCTCGTTGAATGGCGGAGCAGGCTCGAAGGGTCGAATGACCTACTCCTGCTCCTAGCTTCTATGTTTCTATGTTATGTTTACCCTTGTTGTTCTTGCTGGTCAAAATTGCAGGTGGTGGGTTTGGGTAGCCTTGGTAAGTGTACTAGGTAACTCTTCCAATTTGGACATAAGATCACAGATGTAGATAAGGATCTTGGAGGATTGACTGTGGTAGAAGAAGTATTTCAATGCCCTCATTTGGTGTCCAGATTAATGTTCAGACATTCATCTGGATTTATCCTTTTGTGTTACAACAAGGTGGAAAGAATTTTATAGTTTCTTGGGCCAATCAGAGAGCAGCTAAGAATCAAACATTGCTGCATGTTTGAAAACTGATATATGCCAGTCCAGTCAAGAAATTCACATTTTCTTTTGTAAAATCATTAATAAACAAGTTGATTTTACAACACTTTGATAATCTTGTACTCATCATTACTGAGGTTTGCTCCTTGTTTCAATTCCAGACTTTTAAAAAATTCTACAGTTGTTGCACTGGGATTCAAACTCACGTGTTGCATTCTTAATCCAGATTGCTTAGTCAACTTGAAAGCTTTTCACGCCAATCTCCTTCAGGGAAAATGTACAGCTTGAAGTTCACTATTTTTTAAAATGTGCTTTCAAACAACTTATCATCCAAATTCATGATTTGTTTTGGGATGACCTGAAAAGGCAGAAGCCCTGCACGCCCTGGTGCCAGTCCTGTTTCTAGGCAATTTTCATTTAGGCAGTAAAACTCAAGGGAAGGCACTTGTTTCCTTGTATATACCACTAAGATTTTTATGGAATGCACATGTTCCCTTTGCATAATGCTTATTTCTAGTGCCCATGACTATTTAGTCATATTTTCTATCAAAAGATTAGCATTACAACACATCAACATTTCCCATTCAATTTTGCCAAATTAATTGTGATGACATCTTCCAACTTTTGGCCATTAAATAACCTCTTGGGATGAGTTTTTCATCTTATTTTCAATTCAGTTTTGCATTCACAAAGGAAAACTTGTATGTATTAATTAAGTGTGGCCAATTTAATGGTATTAAATCCATTTCTTGTGAACACATTTTACCCGACAATCACTCTTCATGCATGAAAGTCAAACATTATTTAAAATAAATTTAAAGAATTAGATGCTGATGAACTGTAAGACTAAGAGCATTTTGACTCATCTGTCATGTGCATCAAAAATCAAAAAAAAAATCTCATGCATTTTATAGAATCTCATTTTCTATTAGATAAAGACATGTCACTCTCAGAAAGTTGATTTCATTAGCTGTGACAGCTAAATCCCGACCCAGTGTTAAATCTGGTGAGGAGATGTTAAATTTTCTTTGCCTGGTGCAATGCCCCACAGCAATTTCAGCCATTGACAGACGGCTCACAAACCTTTCTCAGTCTCTCCCATTATAAATGTGAGAGGAAAGCCCATTGACTGAATTTAATAAAGCAATCATATGTGTACAAATATCTCGGCTCTGTCCCAATTTTATTCCATTGGTGAATGTAGTAGTGGTAGCTGAATGCTTATTTTTCCTGTGCTCCCTCTCACTGTGCGATTACACAGTAGTTGTTCTACTGATGGCGTTATGTACGAATGTTTCACAACATCTTGCCAATGTTGTACTCAGAACTGCCATCTGTATGTTACCTCCATCTCAATAAATAAATAATACACAAAGCAAATAGCAGAAGGGTCAAATAGTTTCTTTCTCTGCCCAAATCAATTCAATAACTCATTTCTGCTATTGGTGAGAAGATTGAAAATCAAAATAGAACTGCAGGATTTGGTCATTTTTGCCAACTGACACTTCACTGCATGTTGGGCTTAAATTTAAATGTAAAATTTAAATTTTTAAATATTTAAAAAATTTTTTAGACATTCAGCACGGGAACAACCCCTTTTGGCCCACAAGCCCATGCCGCCCAATTAACCTTCTGACCTTCCGACCCCCCCCCGCTATATTTTTGAATAATGGGAGGAAACCGGAGCACCTGGAGGAAACCTATGCAGACATGGGACAGAACGTTCAAACCCCTTACAGACACCGTGGGATTCAAATCCAGTCGCTGGCGCTTTAACAGCCATCCGCTAGACTCTACGCTACCGTGTTGATGAGCCTCTGCCCTTTGGCTGTTACAGGTGCATAGTACCCCCGTACTTCAAAGACTAAATGATCATTGTAATGTGAAACATACAATGCATAGGAAGACAGCCATCATGAGGTTAAAGAAGTAAATTAAGCCCTTCATATATAAAAATACTTTTGGCAGGTTAAAGATCAGTCATTTGTACATCAACCTTCTCATCAATAAAAAAGTTATAGAGACACAAGAACTACTAGCTCAAAAAATAGATATATTGGAAAATTATAACAGAAGAAATAACATAAAGATAGTGGGCCTTAAGGAAGATGAAGAAGGCAAGAATATGAGGGAGTTTATAAAAGATTGGATCCCTAAGACCCTAGGATGTCCAGAACTACAGCAAGAAATGGAAATAGAAAGGGCACATAGAGCATTGGCCTCTAAACCACAACCACAACAAAAACCAGGATCTATTTTAGTAAAATTCCTAAGATATACTACAAGAGAAAAGGTACTGGAGAAGACAATGGAAAAAGTAAGAGAGGGCAACAAACCACTGGAGTATAAAGGGCAAAAAATCTTCATTTATCCAGATATAAGCTTTGAACTCCTAAAGAAGAGAAAAGAGTTCAATACAGCAAAGGCGATTTTATGGAAGAAAGGGTATAAATTTATACTAAAGCATCCAGCGGTATTGAAAATATTTATTCCAGGACAACAAAACAGACTATTCTCGGATCCAGAGGAAGCACGAAAATTTGCAGAACAATTACAAAAATAGACTGAGGGATGAAGACGGGTAATGAGAGTAAAAATGATCACGATTGATATGTATGTGGGTAAAGAGGTATAAGAGTGAATAGATACAATGTGCATACGTGAATGTATCTGTACTTAGAGGAAAATATAGATAGTATAGACAAGAATTAATAAGAGAAGGTAATGGAATAGAGAGAATAAGGAGGGAATTAAAAGAGTGACCTTTGTTACATATGAAAAGCGAAATCTTTTCTGGGGGGGGCTGGGTGGGGGGGAATAGCGGTCACTGCAAAATCAGTTGACGCTTGCGAGTGAATTCGCAAACCCAAATGGAGAGGGGAGATGTGGTTGTCCGACAAGGGATAAAGGACAACTCAGGAGGGGAAGGGGAGATTGGGGATAAAGAAGATATAAATAGGAGAATAAGGAAAATGTTTGATGTTGTAGGAATGTTGTCTTATAAAGAGTTTAAAATAAGAAAACAGAAATGGAAAAGGAGGAAAGGTAATGATGGAAAAACGGAAAGAGAAGATAAACAAAGTATAAAATGGCTACACTGAACTATATGACTTTAAATATTAATGGAATACATAACCAAATTAAAAGGAAGAAACTACTAAATTTACTGAAAAAGGAAAAAATTGATATAGCATTTATCCAAGAAACACACTTAACTGAATTGGAGCACAAGAAATTAAAGAGAGATTGGGGAGGACATGTAACAGCAGCATCGTATAATTCAAAAGCAAGAGGAGTGGCTATATTAATTAGTAAAAATGTGCCATTTAAAATAGAAGAGGAAATAATAGATCCAGCAGGGAGATATGTTATGATAAAATGTCAGCTCCTAAGTAACATAAAAAACAAAGAATTTGGAATTGATTTGGAGGATGCACAAAAAAGATTTGTTAAGATAGCCCTAGCCGTAGAAAAAAAATGTATTATGTCAACCTGGAAATTGGAAGATAATTTGAAAATACAACAATGGTATATAGAAATGAATAAATGTATTCCATTAGAAAAAATAACATATAGTTTAAGAAATAATATTGAAATATTCGAACAAATATGGGAGCCTTACATTAAATACAATAGCGAAAACCTACCGGGGACAAACATTACCTAAGTTGATGGAAGGAGAAGGAAAGAAAAGAATGGACTCAGTAGAATTTCTGGTGTAATTTTGTTGAATGACAACATTGTCTGATGGGTTTAATGCAACCTAGATTGTATACCTAAAATGTATGAGAGTGGGGGGTGGGGGGGTGGCTTGGGAGGAGGGAGGGGGGGAGAAAAAGTCACTGTATATGTGTGAAAAAGAAAAAGTGTATATCATGGCTAATGTGATTTATGGTGTGAAAAATAAAAAATTAAAAAAAAAAGAAGTTTCATCATGCTATTTAAGGTTAAAATCACATCATTTAAATCACATTCAGTTCCAGGGTCCTAAATTTATATCCCTCAATACTGCATCTTGCCCGAGAGAAAAATCTCCTTTGTCCCAACATCATGGCTTTTTTGTTCCGATGTTGCCAAATTACATTGGACAAGAAAGATGAGGCTTCCTGACACTTTTGAGTGTATTTTATGGATATTGGGATGCTGGATCATGAAAATCACCTTACAAATTTCCTATTAAGTACTGTTTTATAAATATAACCTATTTTTGTGATTTTTTGCCATATTTTAAGTCTACTATTAATTGCCAACAAGGCAAGCTGTTTTGGTCAGTTCAAGGATGCCTGGGCACGCTCTCAGTGCAGGTGTCATGCAAATGCTGTCTTAGGTCTGGGCATGCTGTAGCAGGATAGATTCAGACAGGCTATAAAAGCAGCTCACACATACAGGTGCTGTGCATTACATTAATATACATTGAATGCATGTGGCTGCACGTTCTTCAGGCAATAGCACAGTGAGTATACTGTCATCAGGAAGATTCAATGCAGCAGAAATGTCTCGTCAATGTTGTAACAGCTGTGAAACATTCTGTTACATTTGTGGTGAGTATACGCTTAAGGCCCAAAGACGCAGCGTGACTGCACTTATTAAGAAAGTCTACGAGCTTATGTTGGTGACCGAGACAAACACTGGGGTTCTCACATTTGTTGGGCAAATTGTGCAGTCAACCTGAGAGCTTGGTTCAGCGTCACTATGTGATTAAACAGGTTAAATTCAATAAAAGTTAATGTTTCCGTGATACAGAAAATCTGAAATTATCTTTGTGTTCATCTTAAAGTTGTCTATCATCCCATTATTCCAAGCAAACTTTTGAAAAAAATTGTTGTCTGGTGATTATTATTTAAAAGTAGGTGAAAATATAACAAAATATGAGTTGGTTTTGTCCTGTTGATGTTAGTTCTTGGTAACTCCACCTTTCATGCTTCTCTTTAACCAAATCCTGTACTTCTTTCCCCCAAACCTACAAGCCTCCACGTCACCTCACCACAGTGAAGAGTAAGCCAAGCGTACTTGTCCTCATGAAGAGTTTCAGCTCAAAACATGTACCATTCTGTTCCTTCCACTGAGGATGCCTGACCCACAGATTTCCTCCAGTCGATTGTGTTGAGCCGGGGTAATAATTGGCGGAGGTAAAATCAAGCAGATGTGATCATTTATTATTTTTTTTATTTATCACACTATGAACCATACTAACCAAAATACACACAAACATTTCCCTCTTAAATATACACAGTCATTTTCTCCCCTTTTCTCCCCTCCCTTCCCTCCCTCCTTCACCCCCCCTCCCCACCCACTCAACGTTCAACCTATATGATACATTAAACCGATTAAACAATGTCATCACACAATGAAAATAAACAAGAAATTTGTGTCTTCTACTTTTACACACTGGGTCAGTTCATTTCGTCTTCTTCTCCTTCTGTCATTTTAGGTGGTGGAGGTCCGTGGAAGGACTTCTCTGTTGTGTTCCATGTATGGTTCCCAAATTTGTTCGAATACTGTGATGTTACTTCTTAAATTATATGTTATTTTTTCCAATGGAATACATTTATTCATTTCTATGTACCATTGCTGTATTCTCAGGCTATCTTCTAATTTCCAGGTTCATTTATTGAGGGTGCCCAAACATCAGTGGTGTCCAGAGACACGAGAGAGTGCAGATACTGGAATTTGGAAGCAAGAAACAATCTGCTGGAGGGACTCAGTCAATTGAGAGGCTTTAGTGGAGGAAAGAGAATTGTTGATGGTTTAGGTTGAAATCCTTCAATATCATGAAGAGGGGAGGTAAATCAATCTGCAGATCCTGTGATAGCAATTTACAGAAAAATGCTGGAGAAACTCAGCAAATCACAAAGCCTTCTTTATGCAGCAAAGATAATAACCAATATTTCATCAAGGTGTGAGCAAAAAGCAGGCAGGCACCCGATTAAAATTATGGGAGGGAGGACCACAGGGACACAGGCAAGAGGTCTTAGGTGGATATGGGGAGAAAGTCGGTATAAAGGGAAAACATAACCTTGTGAATCTTTTCTGCACCACCTCCAAAGGCAATATATCTTTCTCAAATAAGGAGGTCAGAACTGCACAGAGTACTCCAGGTGTGACCTCACCAGTACCCTGTACAGTTACAGCAGAACCTCTCTGCTCTTCGATTCAACTCCTCGCAATGAAGGCTAATATCCCATGTGCCTTCTTGATTATGTATTGCATCTTCAAATTGACCTTTTGTGATTCAGGGTGGGATAGTGGGAAGGGCCAGTAGGGGGTTCTTGTGAATCTTTTCATCATCCAGTCTAGCTTTATGATATATTTCCTGTAGCTGGAGGAGCAGAACTGTGCATAATACTCCAAGAATCATTTAGCTGGCCAATGTCTTGGACAGTTGTAACATGGCATCTCTATTCCTGTACTCAGTAGGCAAGCGTGCCAAATGACTTCCTCACCATGCTGTCCACCTGTGTCATTCCTTTCATGGAGCAAGGTACTTGTACCCCAAGTCGCTCTTTTCACAACACTTTCCAGGGCCATGAAGTAAGCACCACTCTGGTTTAACCTACAAAAATGCAACACCTTACTCTTGTCCAAGTAAAATTCATTCCTTGGCCCAATTTCCCAGTTCACCTCAATCCTGAGAGAGAAGGCAAAGGGAAAAAATGGGGGAGGGGAGTGTGGAGCAGAATGAACTGGAGTAGGGCAAAGATGGAGAAAGCTGGTGGGAGGAAAGAGGTGGATTGCAGGAATAAAGGTGATCATTGTGAAAATAAGAACCATCAGGGGAGAAGTGAGACAGGGATGGAACCAGGTGGGAACCAGGAGGGGGAGTGGATCCAAAGGCTGTATAAATCCAGGGGTGAGGGAAGGGGTATGTAAATGTTGAAGGGGAGCATGGGGGATGTTAAAGTCAAAGTTCAGATTTATTATCAGAGTACATTGATGACCTTGCATACAACCCGAGATTCTTTTTCCTGCGGATGAGGCAGAATTACCACTTAGTAGTAGAGCAAAAAAATTGTACTCAAGAAGATACATGTACATAGAAATAAAGAAACATGACGCAATACAGAGAGGAAAGAAAAATCAGTAAATGAGTGCCTGATTGAGTTTGTTGTTGAGGAGTCTGATGGTGGAGGGGGAGCAACTGTTTCTGAACCTGGTGGTGCGAGTCTTGTGGCACCGATACCTCTTTTCTGATGGCAGCTGCGAGAACAGAGCATGTGCTAGGTGCTGGGGATCCTTGATGATTGCTGCTGCTCTCTGATGGCAGAGTTCCCTGTAGATGTACTCGATGGTGGGGAGGGCTTTGCCTGTGATGTCCTGGCCTGAGTGCACTACCTTCCTCAGGGGTATTAGTGTCCCCATCCCAGACTGGGATGGAATCGTTCACTACATGAGAAGAGAAAGGAATGGGAGGAACATACTTAATGAGTTGTGGATAAAGAGAAGGTGATGGGATAATATGGGGCATTGTTCTTCTTGCTTCTGCTGGGCCTCATCCTGGCCAGAATGGACAGATCACTGTGGGAATGGGAAGGGATTGAAAATGCAACAACGAGGAGCTCATGATTGCCATTGCATTTTCTGTCTTGTTTTGTGTCCATACTTTTATATCACTGCTGTTAATAAGCCCCATAAAATATTACTAAACAAGTTCTTTACATATGTAGTACATATGTTTCCTCATGTCCAACATATACTAGCATTCTGGCATCATTAACAAACTTTTTAATTGCTGCCCTCAGCTTAAGAAGTGGTGATAAGTGGCAAGTGGAAATGGTTTTTATTTTCCTGCAAAGCCTGACTCCATATTTTAGGAAACTTCTGATTCTGTGGTCAAATTATAAAGGTGAAGTTGAAATAGCAGCCCAGTGAACCAGGATTTATTGCTATAACGCAATTTGTGGCTGCACTTCAGTTTTGGGGCTCAATGCCAAGCTAGCGCTGTGGGAGACAAGGCTACACCCTGTGAACCAAAAGCTCACATTTTGTTAATTCAAGGTCATCTGAAATGAAGGTTCTGCTTCCATCACAGTGCACTACTGAAGTGAAAGAAACAGAAATAATATCTATATAAAAGACTTTCAAATGAGTTAAGGCTCGAAATATTTCAAAAAGCAAAAAAGAGGCAAGCGCTGAAAATCGGAATAAATTCTGAGAGAAAATGCTGTATGTATATAACTGGTCAGGCCACATCAGCAGAGATGGGAACAGACATAATATTTCAGGTAAACTAGTTCTAATGAAAGGTCATGTACTTGAAGCATTCTATTCCTCTCTCCATACATGCCGGCTGACTTGCTACAGTACTTTCACAATTTTCTGCCTTTATTCTGCAAGATTAGATAGATTTGATTCATCAGGGTTTATAAACTTCTCAGTTCCTGATCAGCAGTTCTCTTACATGGGGTGAATCAGAAAGAGACAGAAAGTCTTGAATTTATATTGATGCTTTTCTGACTGAGAATATCTAGGCAGTGTCAGCTGTGAAATCTGCCATCTCACAAGTCCAGCGACCAGGGTTAATCCCTGACCTTTGGTGGCGTATGTGTGCCGATGGCACTTTCTTTGTTACTCTACGTTTCTTGTGGATGCTCTGACTTCCCCAACCCCCCCTCCCCCCACCCCCATATTCAAAGGCAGTGGGTTGAGAGGTAACTTGACATTGGAAATGGCCTTGGAATGCTAGTGAGCAATAGGATCTGGATGATTCGATAGGATCTGGACGATTCGATAGGGTCTGGACGATTCGATAGGGTCTGGACGATTCGATAGGGTCTGGACGATTTGATAGGGTCTGGACGATTTGATAGAATCTGGATGATTCGATAGGATCTGGATGATTCAATAGGATCTGGACAATTTGATAGAATCTGGAGGATTTGATAGTATCTGGACGATTCAATAGGATCTAGACGATTTGATAGAATCTGGACGATTTGATAGGATCTGGATGATTTCATAGGATCTGGACGATTTGATAGAATCTGGACGATTCGATAGGATCTGGACGATTCGATAGAATCTGGACGATTCGATAGGATCTGTACGATTTGATAGGAATGTGAGAACAATGGGTTTCAGGGAAAATTAGTAAAGGAATGGGATTTGAGATAACATCAATGAGACAAAATATCCTTTTTCTTCGTCGTTATGACAAATCCTGGGTGAGATACTGAGGAAATACTGGAGGATATTATACACCTGCCTTAGAGAGCATCTCCAACAATGTAGCATACACTAGGAACTGCAAGTTCTTAGTGTTCTAGACTTAAACCTCTGACTCAGAGACACAAATGAAAGTCAGAAAGCAGTGTGATGCAACGCTGATAAATTATGTCAGGGGTTGAGATAATCTGTTTTTCTTTAAACAAGAGTGATATTGCAATAACAATCAAAAATAAATAAGTGCATCAAATCTGATTGTGTTCCATCATTGTCAGAAATGTCTACGTGTCAAATCCGAATTTCGATATTTTACTGTTTTGCAGACTCTCATCACTAAGTGACTCACTTGTTGATATAGTACAGGTCATTAATTTTAATAAGACATCATGAATATCTTATAAACTCATTCATTTTGCTCTTGAACAGCCTGAACAAGTTTTTTTCCCATACATCACATGAGGATGTAACTCATTGTAAAATACCTTAAAACCTGTTCTCTTAATAGGACTTTTTTTTCAATGGATTTTCCATGGGAAAATATTCAGTTCAATTCTCAAAAAAAATCTATCAACTATGAAAGAAGTGTGAAGGGATCTCCACAGTGGGTGCTGGAGAAAGAATTCATCTGCATGGCATCAGCAGAGACATAAAACCTACCATCTGCACTGGATCTGCTGCAGTAGGAGACAACAATAATCCTCACTCGTGGTTACTTCCTGAATGCTGGCTGTCTCGACATAGTAAATGAGCATCAGGTATGGTTCCAGAGACATTGGTCTGTAAGCAACAACTGGTTCCTGTCCAGCTGCCATCTCCCATGCAGAAGAGAGAAAGCCGTTGGACATAACCCCACTATTTCAAAAGAGGTGACTTGTACACTGATTGGTGCTCAGGCAGGCTTTGTAAGCCCTCCTAAATTTTTACATTTTCAATCGAAGGTCAATGACAAGGGAATTGAAAAGTCCCTCTGGATTGATATCTTGGCAATAGAAATGGTCCTTTTCCTTTTGTACATCCCTCTGGCGGGGCACTTCTGTACCATTTAGTCACTGCACGGTTCCTGGCTGGGAAGTAGACAGGAAATAGATGACTCTTTACTTCTGGCTCTTCCTACAGACCAATGATTAATGAAGGCTATTTTTCTCCAAGTCTCATTTTGTTGCTGTCAGAGTTAAGTGGGTTACAGACAATATCAACCAAGCAACTGCCTGGGCCTGGAGGCGGCCAAGCTCAACCAAGGCACAAATTACTGCAATGTGTGCAGTCAAAACACATGGAAGTGGAAAAGGCAACTGCTAGACAGAAGAATTATTAATAAGCAGGGAAGATCAGAAGAATTCAAAGCAATTTCTTTACAGTTACTGCAGGGGATGAATATTTTAAATGCTCAAATTGTCGGGTTCAAAATATTATTGAAAATCATTTGCACTGTGTAACAATGTATTGTGTCCGACAAGCAATGAACACGAGAAGAGTCAAAGAATGTGGAAAGCAATAAAACGGAATGAAGTTCCTGTGAGTCAACCAAGCCTGGAGGAATATTTACATTTAACCCAGTTTAAGTACATGTGAACATCCATGCAGGATGCCTCCTTTCATTTACATTTAACCCGGTTTAAGTACATGTGAACATCCATGCAGGATGTCTCCATTCATTTACATTTAACCCAGTTTAAGTACATGTTAACATCCATGCAGGATGTCTCCATTCATTTACATTTAACCCAGTTTAAGTACATGTGAACATCCATGCAGGATGTCTCCTTTCATTTACATTTAACCCAGTTTAAGTACATGTTAACATCCATGCAGGATGTCTCCTTTCATTTACATTTAACCCAGTTTAAGTACATGTGAACATCCATGCAGGATGCCTCCTTTCATTTACATTTAACCCAGTTTAAGTACACATGAACATCCATGCAGGATGTCTCCATTCATTTACATTTAACCCAGTTTAAGTACATGTTAACATCCATGCTGGATGCCTCCTTTCATTTACATTTAACCCAGTTTAAGTACATGTTAACATCCATGCAGGATGTCTCCATTCATTTACATTTAACCCAGTTTAAGTACATGTTAACATCCATGCAGGATGTCTCCATTCATTTACATTTAATCCAGTTTAAGTACATGTGAACATCCATGCAGGATGTCTCCATTCATTTACATTTAACCCAGTTTAAGTACATGTGAACATCCATGCAGGATGTCTCCATTCATTTACATTTAACCCAGTTTGAGTACATGTGAACATCCATGCAGGATGCCTCCTTTCATTTACATTTAACCCAGTTTAAGTACATGTGAACATCCATGCAGGATGTCTCCATTCATTTACATTTAACCCAGTTTAAGTACATGTGAACATCCATGCAGGATGTCTCCATTCATTTACATTTAACCCAGTTTAAGTACATGTGAACATCCATGCAGGATGTCTCCATTCATTTACATTTAACCCGGTTTAAGTACATGTGAACATCCATGCAGGATGTCTCCATTCATTTACATTTAATCCAGTTTAAGTACATGTGAACATCCATGCAGGATGTCTCCATTCATTTACATTTAACCCAGTTTAAGTACATGTGAACATCCATGCAGGATGTCTCCATTCATTTACATTTAACCCAGTTTAAGTACATGTGAACATCCATGCAGGATGCCTCCTTTCATTTACATTTAACCCAGTTTGAGTACATGTGAACATCCATGCAGGATGCCTCCTTTCATTTACATTTAACCCAGTTTGAGTACATGTGAACATCCATGCAGGATGTCTCCTTTCATTTACATTTAACCCAGTTTAAGTACATGTGAACATCGATGCAGGATGCCTCCTTTCATTTACATTTAACCCAGTTTGAGTACATGTGAACATCCATGTAGGAGGCCTCCATTCATTAATATAAATTGCCAGTCAGCTATGGGGTTTTAAAAAAATTTACTCTTAGTAATTTGTGAGAATCCAACATTTGTATTGGTGCAAATGGTTGCTTTTTTCTTCAATGACCACCTGTGTTCATAAACTTTGCAAAGCAAGCTGGTCATTTGCACTCAATACCACTCAACAAAATTATTTTGTTAATTAGGTTTTGTAATTTTCAGCCTAATTGTTCTTACAATTCAAGGATCATTAAAAATGAATCTGATTCTAAGTTAAGAAGTTCTTTCTGCTGTAAACATTTTCTATTATTTGATTATCTCAAGAACCCAGAATACGTGCAGTCAAATGAATACAACTAGGATTTATAAGTAATACTCAATCCCTTGCAATTATCTAATGCCAACGTTTCCTGGAATCTCACAGGTACTTTACTTGCTGCACCAGGATATCTTGTGCCTAGTCCCCTTGTTTGGACCTTTTGTTTGGATTGTATAATTTTAAAATATTATTCAATGTCAACTTGTGAGCAGCAGGGCCAGCATTACCATTAGGCCAACTAAGCAGCTGCCAACAGCGCAGACCTCACAGGATCATTGTTGAAGAGAGCAAATTGTACCCTACAGTTCAGGTAAGCTGATAGTTGGCATAGGAGCTCTGGTGTGCATCTGTAGGCCGACCGTCGAAGGGAAGGTTCGGAGTCGGCGTCGGGAGCTCTGGTGTGCGTCTGTCGGCCAGTTCAAAGTCGGGTGTCTGGAGCCCCGTTGTGCACCTGTAGGCCAACTGTTGAGGGGAAGGTTCACAGTCAGGCATTGGGAGTTCTGGTGTGTGCCTGTAGGCCGACTGCTGAGGGGAGTTTTATGTAAGCCTAAATGTGCATTTGGCTGTTTGAATATTTACATTTATTGTTCCAATAATTCTAACATCGGTTTGAGCAATTTATCAACCCTTCATCAAGAAAAGTCAGTCGGTCCATGACCAGCCCCTCTTGAGAGGGTCATAATTCATAAGGAGGAACCAAGTAGATTTGAGACCAAGATGGTCCGGGGTAAGGATCGTTCAGGACAGGTACTAGCTGGTTTCTAAAAGCAGAATAACTATCAATGAGAAACAAAAATATATAAATTCTTAAAGGAAATCAACTTAGCAATTACTCCAGGCTATTTTTATCATTATATTAATGATTTTGTTATCCTAGTTGTCAAAGTTTCATAAAACATGAGAACCAAAAGACAGACGAGCAGAAAAACATTTTTAAATTTCCATTCATAAAACCATGTTGAAATTATATAGTTCCATTTTGCTCAGGTTCTCTATCAATTTACTGTAAGTTCTCACAGTTGTTCCGGACAGTTCTTAAGGAGACATGTCACCAACTTCATTATTGCTCTCATTGATGCCGCCTCACACTGGGGCAATGGATAGAGCTTCTACCTCCCAACTCCAGCCATCTGGACTCTGCCCTGAACACTGGCCCTGTCTGTGTGAAGTTTGCACCTTCTCCCTGTGACCACGTGAACTTACTCCGGATGCTTCAATTTCCTCTCGAATCTCAAAGATGTGGGCAGGCAGATTATTGGCCATTGCTGTCATGTGTAACTGAGTTGTAGAATCTAGGGGGAAATTATAGAAATGTGGGAAAATAAAAAAAGGGAATAGCATAGGTTCGTAAAAATGGTTACGGGGAAGTCAGAGCAAACGTGATGGGCCAAAGGGGCATTTTCATACTGCATCATTCTTGTGGGGAAAAATGGACCCTGGAAGGTATATAGACTAAAGGTGGGTGAAGTAAAGGGTTTGAACGTTGTGTTGCCCTTGGCGGAGGGATGCATTTGACCCAGTGCCCTTTCGTTCAAAATGATTTGTGCGCCAAAATATTGTCTTGTGTATTTGAGAAAGATAATCAAAGATCGATGTATTACTTATTCTTGCAATTTAAAATAAATTTAGCAGCTTCAAATTTTGTGCTTTTCATTTTTTTCTACAAAACATCTGTTATTGAAAATTGAAGTTGGAAATTTTTTTGGTGGGGGTAAGTAGTAGGCCTTGCCTGGGGTGCAAAATAGTCAGAAAATATTATACAAAAAAAAGAGGAAAATTCTATTTCATCTTGGGCACAAGAGGGAAATTAAAGTTTTAAAATAGTTGTTCTACAAAATTAGAGAGTTTCAAGGAAGGAAGGGTTTAGTAATTTTTTGGTCAGAATATGTAGGTTGGCACAATATTGAGGGCCAAAGGGCCTGTACTGCGCTGTGATGTTCTAATCCTTTACATTTTTAAAGGAATTTAAATCAATGAATTTGTGAAGGATTGATATTCCACACATTTTTGACCAGCCCCTATTGTTCTGCCATGCAGTTTCCACCAGGGACAATAAAACTGGCATCAATGCAGTAATTTATCCTCACTGATATTAACATTGGAAGCAGTGGTTGCATTATAAACTCTCCCAAACCACAGGCGATATCCCAGCAAGAATAAATGCTGTCCTAGCCTCTCACATGTTCAGAAAGATTATTACTGTCTGAAATTCTTCAGCAGTATCAAATGAGCTCTCCCTTATTTTGAGGTCAATATGCAATGAATGGAAAACAAAATGCCTGGATTTTAGCCTGGAGGAGGAGATCTGAGCAGCGAGGTCACAGCAGGGGTCACTGTGAACCATAAGCCAATTAGTTTTCACCAGGTCTGGGATGTTTAAATGTGCTCATTGGAGCAAGAAGTCTGAGACAAGCTGGAGGTCAGGTCATGCCAAATGCCTGCTGAACCAGTGGATTCCACCACGTGGCTCAACAGCAACACTTTGATGTGCTGAAGGAGAACTGGTGCGCCCATTCATTTGACCTTGTCACAAAAGGGATGTGCATCTAAGTGCTTCTGTTATTTTATTTCAATATTTCAATTTAGTTACGATTTTTAAATGCTACTTTTATCATTTTCATTGAAAAACATTTATCAATGGAGATTCTAGCCACTTTACAGGAACCTCCTGACCTATTCACTCTTTCAAAAAAAAGAGCCCTGTGGCAACAAAATGAGTCACGATCGAAAAAGATACTGGAGCCTTGGCATCACCTTCATTCTAACACAGTTAACTCTGCCCACCAGTATTATGGGCAAGGTCCTCCTCAACCTTCCGGAGCAAAGGGAGATAATTAAGTTTGTATAAATTGCACAAATCCTGGTCCGTTTTTATCCCCAGATCTTTAATGCCCTCTTGCGGCCATTTAAATGGACCACTCTGGACTCAGATGGATTAGACTCTCTTTCCCACCTTTGATATAGAGATACTGTGGAAATCCATCCCAGCGGGGAAATGACTATGATCAAGGAAATGGGACATGACGCAGGCAACGTGCTTCTTCAGTTTCGTTTTGAATTTTTAAATTTCTTTTTAATTTTTTTATCCCTTGTTACTTAGCCTTTCTGATTGTTTCTTATTCCGAGGGTTCTGTTGATGTCTTTGATCCCACCGGAACTTGTATTGAAGTAATTTAGCTGATCGTACTTTCAATTGGACGAGAGTTGGGGGAGGGATAAATTCACACTGATTATTACGTTTGTTTGACGAGTCGATGAAAATTGAAATAAAATCTGAAAAAAAAAACAACTTACCAACGAAAGAAAAATCCACAAACCATTCAAAAGCTTTTGGTAACTTTAGGGGTGGAGGTGCTGGTGCTAGCCTCAGGTCTAATTAGCATGGAGGGCTCATTACAAACCTATGATCGAGAGGCTGCAGATGATTGGAATCATTCATCCATGCCAGTTCAAACATGCATGAGGAGACTGTAAGAGATGAACCAATTGAATACTCTCGTTCATTATTTTTCACAATTTACTTTTTAGTCACTTTTAAGAGTTTCCCTCACATTTTTAATCGCAAAGAAGGAAGGCAAGGAGTACTCAACCCTGACCCAAATGAAGCTGGCCCTCCAATGAGTTGGTCTGAGAAAGGACGCTGCCTTGGACACCCTTCTGCACGATCAAAGCTGACTTTGGAAGTAAGTGCGAGCAGGTTTACAATGCGCACTCTTGCCGGACTATTTCACAACACAGTGCACTGGAAACAAAAAAGATTTTGTTCAAAACAAGATACAGTGGGACACAATCAAAATTATTAAGAAGGATTAAATACAAGTACAAATAACAACGGAAAAGTTTTAAAAATAATTCCAGGAATCTACAGTAAAACACCTGGTATCCAGCACCAATGGGGGAATTGATAGATGCCAGATACAGTAAGTGAATTTTCTGGTTGCCTGAGGCAGCCCAAGGTGTATAGGTGTAGGAGAGAAATACAGAATAAACCAATTCAACTTGACTGATCACAGGAAAAGGGGGCGGGCATAAACTTTGAGCAGAATCCTGATGGGCCACGTAAAAACACACGATGCTGGAGAAACTCAGCAGGTCAAACAGTGTTGAAGGGCTCAAGCCTGAAACATCGGTTCTGTACTTTGACCTTTGCTACATAAAGGACACTGTTTGACCTGCTGAGTTTCTCCTGCATTGTGTGTTTTCACTTCAACCACAGATTTTCATGATTTAATCTTAATGGGCTATAACCAAAAGAAGGTTGAGAATGGCTGCTTTAGGATAATCCAAGGATATGAAGATGTTCAAATAAATGCTTTTATTTTGTAACTAATTACATTCTTTCTAACTCCTTGTTAATCACAAACTTGTACTTATTTTTCTAAATGCCAAGCAATGTCTCTGATTTAAATTTACTTCTTTAAAAGTTTGATTACTTGCTTATAATGGGCCTCAACATTGAATTGTGGCACGTAATCATTTGTTAAACATGCTCATGACATTTTGCCACATTTAATGCATGGAGTAACATAGCTAAGTGTGGGGAAAGCACATACCAGAAGTGCTCAGAACAAGCTGGGTTCTATTATTGCACATGCAATGACCGATCGACACCTGCCCCGTGAAAATGATTTCATTTTATGCCATGAGGAAATGTGGGAGCCAGGTGCAGGAGGGTTGGGCATCAACACTGGAGGCATTCAACACCTTCAGTATTTAAAGGGATCTTGAATTCCTGGCTTGTTTATGTGTGAGTCAATTGACACTGAGCCAATTGGAAGTCTGGAGCTACATCAGTTTTAGCTGAATATGACAGTAGGCGAACCATCTGCACGTTAATTAAAAAAATGGATATTCTATTTATGATCCCTGTGGAATGCCCATATTATCCAGAGAACTTGATCTCAATGAACCAGGGTTAGGGTTGAAGCTAGAGACAGAGATGGGGGAGGGGGAGAGAGGGATGCTTTTAAAGGGCACATGCCCCCCCTCAAAATCTGAAGTCTACCTTGCCAGGTTGCATCAGGTTTTCTTCGGTAGAAACACCTCTAGCACTGTAACAGGCCAATTCGGCCCAAAAAGTCTGTGTCGTCCAATTTACTGTAACCTACACCTCTGAACATTTTTGAATGGTGGGAGGAAACCAGAGCCCCGGAGAAAACTCACACAGACACGACGTACAAACTCCTTAAAGACAGCATGGGATTCGAACCCAGGTCCGGTCCCGATTGCTGGCGCTATAAAGCCATTGCACTAATCACTGTGCCCACTGTGCCACAGGGAGAGGGAAAAATAAAGAGCAAAATTCCTTAAATGAGTCCCTGATTGAGTTTGTTGTTGAGGAGTCTGATGGTGGAGGGGGAGCAGCTGTCCCTGAACCTGGTGACGCGGGTCTTGTGGCACCGAGACCTCTTTCCTGATGACAGCAGTGAGAATGGAGCGCGTGCTGGGTGGTGGGGATCTTTGATGATTGCTGCTGCCCTCCGATGGCAGTGTTCCCTGCTGATGTTCTTGATGGTGGGGAGGGATTTTTCCTGTGTTGTCCTGGACTCCGTCCAGTACCTTTAACAGGTTAATGTCACTTGGAGTATCTCAACATTTTCATCATCCTGGGAAGTGGTCACCTGCTTATTGCATGACTTGTAATTTGTAGCAGGTGTAAAACCTGGGGAGCCGTGCCAGCTTGGTGATCAGGGGAAGTCATCTTCTCCTGCTTGAGTAAAATGCAGCAGGCCATTCATGAACATGTGAATTTAGTTACAATACAAACCTCTTCAAAGTATCCAAATTGTGGCAGTCTGTATTCTTTCTTCACACATCAAACAAGAACTCGCAATCGACTTGCAGCCTGGATTTGGCAATGTTATATCATTTCGCACAAATAAATGTCCAGCTGGTTTTGGAAATCCCTCTATTAGTCAACGGAATAGCAGTGTCCAGCTCCTCCTTTGGCACATTCTCCTGGAAAATAAACCAGAGAAGGAACGTAATTGTCACAGCGACGGAAGAAAGCTGGAGGTTGCTTATGGTCTCGACTCCTTGGTGCACAGAGCCAACGTTGCAGAGGGTTTTCTCCATAGGTCCCAAAGGCAGGGCAGAATGCTCGGTACAGCTTCAAAATCAGTGAAGAGCTCCTCGTATTATTCGACAGGAAGCAGCCCCTAGTCTCGCCACCCCTATGAACCATTCTAAAGTTTAATTTGAGGAACAACGTTAGCACAGTGCCAGCTTTCTGTGCCTGACATCAAATAGACTGCAGCAATGCAAAGAGAAACTTCTGCTGAACCTTCCATAAATATGAGGCGTTGCCTTATTACTGCAGTGCTCCAACATGGATTTCTCTGGGTATTCATGTTACAAACTCAGATTGCTCATATTAGTGAACCTTAGCCCAGGTCTTTGCCACCACTCTTTTCAGCAATGCCTGAAGTTGCACAATCATTTCAAGCAACCGGTGGATTCGGAGCAAAATTTGCTTTCAGGTTATTCCATCTGCTGGCAGAGATTTCTTGAAATAACCCAAACGATGCACATCCATGGGGACAGTATTTCCTTGGAACTTAGGTCCTGACATTCATGAAAATTACATTCTAACAACTCAGACAAATTGGTAGTTTCATTGCCAAATAAACCCACATATGTAATGGGAGGTTGAATTTTTGGATTATTGGTGTCATATGACAGATTTCAGGTTTATTGTCGGAGTACATTCAGGACAACACATACAACCCTGAGATTCTTTTTCCTGCAGTGAGGTGAATGACCCCTTATAAAAACTGAATTCAACATATACATGTAAACAAGTAAAGAAATGTGAACAAGCTGACTGTGCAATACAAAGAGAAGAAAAATCAAAGAAGTGCACAAGTAAGAGGTCCTGAAATGGGACTCTGATTGAGTTTGTTGTCGAGGAGTCTGATGGTGGAGGGGTAGCAGCGGTTCCTGGACCTGGTGGTGTGAGTCTTGTGACATCTTTATCTCTTTCTGATGGTAGCAGCGAGAACTGAGCGTGTGCCGGGTGGTGTGGATCTGATGGTAGCTGCTCTCCAACGGCAGTGATCCCCGTAGAAGTTCTCGAGGGTGGGGAAGGCTTTGCCTGTGATATCCTGGTTGGGGCATTGGTGGCCCCGCAACAGATCGTGATGCTGCTGTTCAGCGCACTTTTCACCACACATTTGTGGAAATTTGCCAGGATTTCCGATGTCATACCAAATCTCTGCAAACTCCTGAGGCAGTAGAAGCGCTGATGTACTTTCTTCATGATCCCATTAGTGTGTAGGTCCCAGGAAAGATCCTCTGAGATAGTGACTCCCAAGAACTTATTGCTTGTACTCTCCATCACTGATCTCTCAATGATCACTGGATCGTACACCTCTGATTTTCCCTGCTTGAAGTCAATAATCAGCCCTTTCCTTGGCTTTGGTGACATTGAGTATGGGGTTGATGTTGGTGCACCATTCAGCCAAGTTTTCAATCTCCCTGCTGTTTATGGCTTAAAAACCCTACCTCTGCTATGGTACAACTTTTGTTCTGCACCACAGTGGATCACGACTTCAAAACCGTAATGTCCCAAAGCTAAAATAAGTTGAAAGAAGTGAGCACATTCCTTGGATATGATTTACAAATTGACGCAATAGCACATGAAAATCTATGGTGTTGAAATTCATGAAATATTGCAACTCGGCTGAAAGATGGAACATCCTGTTCTCTGTGTTTCATATCACCGCCCATACTTAAATACACCTAAGAAATCATTTATCACCATTTCATTTTGGCACTAATCACTCAAAATTTGAAACATATCTCTTATGGACTCTTCATAGTTTGATTTACTATAGTTATCCAATAAATGGCTTACAAGAGCAAAAGTATACGAGGTAATCAGATCGCACTTTAAAAGTTGGATCCAAATTCTATTTTCAATCAAACCGCACCGTCTCACTGGAAGTTTAGTTTGCTCATTTCTTGTGGCCTTTCACAAAGTATTGCCTGTAACTATTGCAACAAATAGTAAAGTTTGCATGTCTTTTTTCTATTTTTTTTTGCCGGATCCAATTGAATTAAACTAATTAATTTAGCTACACTGTCCGCAGAATATCTATTTTTAATAAATCCAGACTGATCTAAATGGACCAACTCAGGTAGATATTCATTCACTCTGTTAGCTAAAACTTTAGCGACAATTGTATAATCAACATTTAATTATGATATAGGCCTAGAAGACTCAAGTTTTAATAAATCTTTGTCTTTCTTAGATATTAGTGTTATTACAGCATTTGGAAAAGATTCAGGCAAAGAACAAGTTACAGTTGCTTGTTTTAACACTTCCATTAATAAAGGCATCAATAAATCTTTAAATTTTTTATAAAATTCAGAAGTAAACCCATCTTCTCCAGGAAATTTCCCATTTTGCATAGAATTTAAAACTTTAATAACTTCTTTCAATGTAAATGGGAAACCTAAATCTCTCCGAGCTTGGCAATTTAAAGATGGTAATTGGAGCTTTTGTAAAAAATTATTAATCTCTTCTTCAAGGTTTTCATTGTTGAATATTTTGAGAATTTTCTTTTTTAATTTTAGATTTCCAGCACCTACAGTTTTGTGCTTTCCAGTTTAATTAGACATAGAATGATCATGTACCAGACCTTAACCCTCAGAGTAAAGGCCGTTTCCTCATTCTGCATCTTTATGTAGATGGAGATTCTCTAACGCCAACTGAGAACGCAAGAAACATGAACAGGTTATGAGGATCCTCGAAGCTTTGCCTTTCCACAAGGTCATGGCTGGTCCTATCATTGTAAATGGGACACGTAATATTTGTATTCACACATCAATCAGTTGGATAGTCTTGAATTAAAAACGATGTACATTTTTAGCAGATATGTGCTAAGTGATCCAATATACAGTATAAGTGTACAATAAATAATATAAAGTCCCCCTTCCTCCTTTTCTTCGGATCTGTCAAGTTCCCCCACATCTTGATGAAGGGCTCAGGCCCAAAACGTCGGTGATGTATCTTTACCTTTGGTACATAAAGGCACTGTTTAACCTGCTGAGTTTCTCCAGTGTTTGTGTTTTTTTTCGATATACAGTATTCCTGAGTTACACAGAAATAGAATAAGGGTATCACGCCAATCATTTTAGTGCAGAGGTAATGGAAGCCATCCACCCCATCAGTGACAATTAAAAATTGGAAATAGCACTGTCAGGGAAAAAAATATACATCTTAATATGTGTGATAGTCCAGATCTATCACCAATGTACATAGTGTATATAGTTACAGTATCTAGACTATGCTTACAGCGATTGGCTGAGAGCTAAGCCACGCCTATTGTCTGGGCCTTAAAGGGTTGTGTCCCTAGCCAGGTCGGATCATTCCGGACTGGTCGGCCACCTGTGAAGAGCTCCTGTCTTTTGCTAATAAAAGCCTTGGTTTGGATCAACAAGTCTTTGGTTCTTTCGACCAGCTCTACAATATGCAAGTACAGTATAAAGCCGTCGTTAGCCAAAGTAAATCCAGCAGTATGATTTCTGTGTGGTGAGGAGCTTCTCACAGAAGTCATAGTATTGTTGTCATGGGTAACAATGGAGAACTGCACATCTAAAGCATTCATACCACCAGCAACAATGATGGAAAGCAGTTTTCTGTGGACGAAAGATGCTCATCACTGTCTTCCCAAGAACAATTAAGTTTGAGCAATAAGTGAGCAAATCCTGAAAATGAGTTAAATAGAAAACAACTTGAAGCCCAAAGAATGGTTAAATGATCAGTCCAACAACATGATCACTGACATAGCAATACATTCATCAATCCTCAACAGGATATTCAAATATATGGTTGTCGGTGACAATATAAAAGACCAACACTGAAGGGCAAAGGTTGGCTCAGTGGACTGAAGCTCAAGTGGAAAGAGGCAATCATTATGGATGTTTCCACGTCACACAGACATGCTATTGTAAAAGTCTCTGAAATGTGTAAAGATACCTGGAAGCGTATTATAGGTTATAATGCCTATATCCATAACAATCCAGGTGAGAAGTAAACCTACCGTCTGGCTCAATTTGTTCCATATAGAAGAAAATTCAACAAATTCAGGGTGAATGGGGTTTTTATGAAGATAGCCCAATTAATTTTCTTTGGACTTTTGAATGGAATTGAACATTTTATAATCATCATATACACATCTCTTTTGACGTTATGATGGATGAAGTGTCATTGATGAGGCTCGTGAAGGTCCTGAGAAATTTGAAAAAATAAACTGCTTTCAAGAAGCATCACATCCATATACAGGCTCTGAAATTAACCCTCAGAGATGGGCAGCAACTAGCAGGTGGATTCCAGGTCAACTCCTGTCCGATACAACAACAGCACTTTGGTTTTCCTTGCAGAGATCCACGAAGCAAGAAGCAGTTGACAAGACCCAACAGAAGAACCTCAACTAAGAAACAACTAATGGCAGAATGAAGCAAAGATCAGGAACAAAGCTGCGAGGGACATAATTCTGGACTGGACATCTGGTACAATGAACACTGCCGACTGTAAGAGTGATCGTCACCTTCTCAGTTCATCTCCTATCTACATGCAATCAATGCAATTAAAAATGTAAATCTATCTTCTCCTAATACATATTGTGAATATCATGGAATGGATCAAAACTAGTTCTTTGATACATGGTGTTTAAGTCAAGAGCTGTTTCTTGACTGTGGAATATAGTCTGATGCTCCAGATGATTGTGAGACTGTTTGCTTTCTGGTCAGATCAAATGGACAGCTCATGTCAAAGAAATCATAAATAGTTTACCATGAACTAAGTTTATCGTGAACCTGTGAATACCCTCATTTCAATTGTAATGCTGATCAATTATTCCTTCCTGACTCCCATAATCAAAAAAATAGAAAAGTTATTGACCAAGAGTTATAGAACTTACAGCACAGTACAGGCCCTTTGGCCGCCAATGTTGTGCCAACCCATATATTCATTAAAAACTAAACCCTCCCTACCCCGTGACCCTCTATTTTCCTTTCATCCATGGACCTGTCTGGGAGTCTCTTGTGCCCCTGATGTTTCAGCCTTCACCATCATTCCTGCCAAGGCCTTCCAGGCCCCCACAACTCTCTCCGTTAAAACAAACTTACCCCTGATGTCTCCCCTAAACTTTACTTTGTACTCATATCCCTTGGTGTTTGCTATTCCTGCCCTGGGAAACAGGCACTGGCGTCAACCGTCTCGATGCCTCTCATAATCTTGTAGACATCTATTACGTCTCAAGCTATAGTCTGGAAATCAAAATTTATGAAAGTCATAACAATTAATAGACAAACATTTTTGTTTAATTTGTTGATGACCACTCCACCAGGAAAAGACACCAGATCATTCCAGAAAAAGGAACCAAAATTTAGTAAAGGCAACGAATTAGAATTGTATATTGATAGCTCTTTCAGACAGCCTGGAAGAGTAAAATATGCTGAATGACTCCTTCCCCAGTGCAAAGACCCATGAGGTAAGATTCTTAACTTGCCTTGAAGCATAGAGACAAAGAAATCTGTCATGGAAGAGTGTGTGTGCCCTTTCGAACTTCCTCCTGCTAATTTCAATGTGCCATCTTCCCTGCCAGGTTTTCCTTTTCTGCAAGCTGCTGAGAAGGTGCTTAATGCTTAGTGAATAAAGGCAATAACCTGCTCACACAATCAATGGATAACCATGATATAATTTGATTTGTACAATGTTCTTCTGGTTGATGCCATTTATCAATAGGAAATCTGACTTTGAGAATAACATTCTTACCCCCATTGAAAGGTATTGACAAAACAAAATGAAAATTTGGAACTCAGTGCCACCCAGCTGTCTCCTTGCTCTCAGTTCTGTCAAATAAATATTATTTTGATCTCTGAATAAATTTCCAAACAAATTTGCAATAAGTGTAATTGACAAATTTTCCCCTCTTTGCGACATTCTCCAGCCATTTCCAATTGAAGATATTAAGTAGCAAACATGCTATTTGCCTTTTACGGCTTTCACATTCATTTCAGTCATTGCCAAGAGAGGCATATTCACATGTCCATGTGTCAAACAGAATATAATATCCCCTCAAGCTCAAAATCTATTGATAGAACTGCGGTTCCACCAATTCACTTAAGTGCAAATTTTCAAACATGCAAGGTCTTCATCAGGAAAAGCAATATCAGAATTAGAAACAAATTAGTTTCTGTTGGATAATTTTTGGGCAGACGCATTGAGAAGATGTAAAATATTTGATATCAAAGTAAGCCACGTCTGGTGGTTTGGGACTCCCTACGTCACAGTGAGGCTCATTGACACGAAGCTGGTAAAGATGCCTGGAAGCAGTCGCTTCCTGGTTCTGTTGTAAGGTTCACTGAATTTGAAATGTCTTGAAGTACTTCAACCAAAGATAATACCATCTAGCCCGGATCAGATATGTTTAATTAGATTCAGAGGAAAACACAGTGAAAACCTTTGAGATGCTGGAAGGGATGCAAAATGAAAAAGGCTGTCAGTGATGTGACAATTGTTAAATAAAATGAAACAGATATAGCAGTACATATGTTTGTTTTATCTTTATCATGTGCAAGATAATTTTCAAGCTTTGTTTATTATATTCATTTAAGTTATACTGTTCCAAAACTAGTCAAGTAAATTCCTCCAATTTAGATTTTTAACGAGAATTAAAATTACATTTAATGAAAACTCTACTGTCCAACTCTGATCAGTCAACAATCAAAGGTCGAAAATGCACACAATCCCTCTTAACATTCTGGGCAGTCACGAGCAGCCGAACCTGCTGCAGGTTTACATGTCACTTGTCAAAAACATATCAGAATATAGACACCTCAAGAGTTGCTTTTGCTTTTAATTAGGTGCAATCAGCATTAGGAATGGAATGGGTGCTGTAATGAAATTGTTGTCACCTTGATTTAACAAGTTAAAATGTCAAAGATGGTAGGCAACTTGTTTTACAATCAAAAAGATTTACTTTGAGTTATCCGCCCATTGACTCTGCTGGGCAATCAATTTAGCTCATAATTCATGAGGCTGATTCCCAAAATTGGTTTCATGAGTACTTTCCTCAGGTTTCCCAGATATGGCTGATGTGAAAGTGCTGCTTCTCAATAGACCAAACCACTGTCGTCATTTAGAGATGAACTAAACTCATCAGTTGAGTTAAAACCAACTGCCTTCCTCAATTCTGATGCACGTTTTTATGACATTTGGCCTGGAAATGACACCATCTCTGACAATTGGCAGGAAGCCTGGTACTGCAGTGCTTTCTGTTCTTGCCGACTCGGACCTCCGTAAGCCAGTTCATTGTTTAGCATGGTTCAACTCGCTATGCCACCCACATATAGCAGTTTTTCCCTTGGAGTTTGTTTTAGTAATGTCATCATCTTGTATCAAACTTAACTTTATGATGGATTTTAAAATGACTTCCTGTTTAAAAAGAACAATGAACTGAAAACAAATAATGATCACCAGTACAAATTTCCTGGTTTAAAGGTTAGTTATCTATGAAAGAATTATCTCTGATGTACAGTTCTGGAGTCAACATCCAACTGACAAACAAGAGCTGGAAATAATACAAATTTGGTCATTAAATATCTTTGGTGAAATTTCATTTTGTCCTCCACACGTGTTCTTTCCCAATTCTCTTAAAAACTATTTTTATTTTTCCATTTTTCTGGCTCCACACCTTGGTCACTAAATATAATTGAGCAAGTTAGTCACTAACTCTAATCTGAGCAGCCAGCTCCTTTGTCTCATCAATCTTTGACTGCAGCCTCATTGACTGTAGCTCAGCTTTCAACACCCTCAGTACAGGTCAACAAGCTTTAAAACCTGGGACTCTGCACCTCCCTCTGCAACACGATCCTTGACTTCCTCATTGGAACTCCTCAGTCAGTACGAATTGGAGACATTTTCCCCTCACTGATAATTACCAGCTGCACAGCAAGGTGCACGCTGCTCCCCATCTATGACGATGTGGCTGGGCACAATTGAAATGCCATCTACAAATTTACCAATGACACTGCAAGTTGTTGGAAGAATCACAGACAGCAATAAGAAATCATAGAGAAGTGAGAGATCAGCTGATTGAGTCGCTACAACAACCTTGTACTCAACACTTGCGAAACTCAGGAACTGATTGTGGGCTTCAGGAGAGGGAAATCACACAAAACCAGTCCTCAATAAAGGGTCAGCAGGGGAAAGGGTTAAGAACTTCATCTCCCTCGGTATCAACATCTCTGAAGATAACCGTGGGGCTTTCATGTCAATACAATAATGAAGGCAGCTCACCAGCGGCTTCAATGAGGAGTTTGAGGTGATTTGGTTTTTGCAAATCTCTACAGACGTATCATGGAGGGCCTTCTGACTGGTTGCATCACTGTCTGGTCTGGAAGTGCCAATGTACAGGACAGGAAAAGCCTACAGAGGGTTGTAAACTCAGCCAGCACCATCACAGGCATCAGTCTTCAGTCCATTAAGAACATCTAAAAGAAACAGTGTCTCGAGAAAGCAGCCTCTATCAACAAGGACCCTCACCACCCAGGCCAAGCCCTCTTCACACTGCTACCATCAGGAGGGAACATTCAGCAGTACAAAAACAGCTCTTCCCCTCCGCCTTCACACTTCTGAATGGGCAATGAACCATGGATGTCGCCTCACTTTCTCTTCTTTTTTCACAAATTTATTTATTTTTAAGAATATAATTTTTTTTGCAATATTTGCCCCTAAAATGTTGCCACAACACAACCAATTTTGTGACATGTTCACATCAATAAATTCCGATTCTGCATTGAAGAATTCTTCCTAGGAGACACATTTAGTGGCCTGGGACACTTCTCTCTCTGTGATGAAGTACCCAAATACTGAAAGTGTGATTGGTGAGAGTAAGGAAAGAAAAAAACTCATCACAAACTCCAAATGTTTGCAAAACTCTGTAGATCAGTATTATAAAAATTATAAATAATATATTCTTGACTTATATTGACACATCTGTGTACAAAATTGTCATCTATGCTACTGGCTGCACACTTAATAAGACTGAATAATTGAACAACTGGTCAGGCAACCAGCAAAAAAAAAAGTAAAATAAATAAATTAATTAAAATAAATAAGAATAAAATAGTATGTAAAAATACTTAAGTTTAAAACTGTAAAAGTAAATGCTCTCTGAAGCAACATATAAAACTTTGGTGAAGATGGGAACAAATATTCAGCCAGTGGAGGCCTTGGTTGGGGTTTGCTTGTAGCAGCTGTTAAAATAAAGTTGTGTGAAACAGGATGAAAGAGCTGGTGATGCCACTTGCCATTGGAGGGACACTCTTAAATTGTCTATTTATGCCTGCTTAATAAGAGTCACCCCCATCAGAGGCTTTATCTGTAAAACTTTTTTATTTTGCAGGTGGTGGGGGTTAAATTATCTATGTTATTGTTCGTCTTTTGGTCAGCTCTGTAGAGGAGGAGGAACAGTTAAATGTTTTAAAGGAATGTGAGTGAAAATAAAGTAAAATGCTTTAAGGTTGATCTATTCAAGCAAGTGAAGTTTGTTCCGTTCAACTTGTCTTTTAAACGGTTTATTCCTAATGCAGGTATATTAGTGGCATTATAAGAGTAAGTCTCAACCAACCGGAAAATACACTTTCCTGGCATCAACCAATCCCGATAGGTGCCGAATAGGTGTAGAAAGATCAGCACAGAAAGTTTACAGAAAACAATTAACATTAACAATAAAATAAGTGGGTCTGAACTTTACACAAGGATAGGAGAGGATGGGAAAAGGAAGGGCATTGAATTTTCATACTGGTTAGAATTCTTGTTGCCTTAACACTGATCTCAAGTGGTACTGAATGATGGAAAAGTTAATTTACTCACTGTTGTTGTGGAGTAAGTTGGCAAGGAATTTCCAAAGCCCATACATATGGAGTTAAGAGTGGAAATTTAAAAGATGCTTTAGAAGCCTCACCAATGCTTTCTGCTTGCTGGAAGTTCTCGGTTGCCATGGCTGCTTCTATAACTATAACTTACAGCACAGAACAGGCCAGTTCGGCCCTACTAGTCCATGCTGTAACAAATCCCCACCCTCCTAGTCTCACTGACCAGCACCCGGTCCATACCCCTCCAGTCCTCTCCTCTCCGTGTAACGATCCAGTCTTTCCTTAAATGTAACCAATGATCCCGCCTCGACCACGTCTGCCGGAAGCTCATTCCACATCCCCACCACCCTCTGCGTAAAGAAATTTCCCCTCATGTTCCCCTTATAATTTTCCCCCTTCAATCTTAAACCATGCCCTCTAGTTTGAATCTCCCCCACCATTAATTGAAAAGCCTATCCACATTTACTCTGTCTCCCTTTTAAAATCTTAAACACCTCTATCAAGTCCCCCCTCAATCTTCTACGCTCCAGAGAAAAAAGCCCCAGTCTGCACAACCTTTCCCTGGAACTCAAACCTTGAAATCCTGTCAACATTCTCGTGAACCTTCTCTGCACTCTCTCTATTTTGTTTCTATCTTTCCTATAATTTGGTGACCAAAACTGTACACAGTACTCCAAATTTGGCCTCACCAAGGCCTTGTACAATTTCATCATTAGTAGATATTATAAAATATTGTTTTCTCAACACTCCTGACAGTTTAATCTTACATGAGTGATATAGTCATTCCTTGAAAAATTAATTTTTGTTGATAATTTGAGAAACATTTGCTAATTTTTGACTTTTATCTCCCTTTTAATCCATCTTTTACCTCCTCGCTTTATTTTTTGTTTTCTATACATGCTTTCACAAGTACCATGACAACCAGATGGTGGTGGGGGAATCTGAAACTCTGCCTGAAAAGAGCAAGAGATGCAGAAAACTTCATTGCATTTATGACATGGCTGGAAGTGTATTTGAAAAGAACGACAGGGCTAAAGCCAGAAGGTGGGATTAGCTCATCACAGACAAGATGGGATAAATGGTCCCTTTCTGCACGATCATCGATCGTGTTTCTTATGTTTAAGTCTAATTTGTGTTTCGTGCCTTAGACTCTGCATGGCTCCATGAGATTCTTCAAATCTATTGGTGGACAAGGCATGCTGATGCTTCCCAAAATTGGTACCGGTCCAGATCAAACACCAAAACACAGCAAAGTGAAGCTGGAGAATCTGCTGAAAATCCACAAGCTGCTTCAGGCTCAGCAAAGGGCAGCGCAGGCCCCTTCATTACTGATGGCAAACATGGCATTCCAGACATCAATATCACTCACTCTTGAGAGAGGCAAAGTAAAATTACCCAGTTCGATGTGCAAATATTCCTGGGCAAATAACCTTCTCCTGGGTTTCCTGTTTTGTGTATCCAAAGAATGATTCACCACTTCCTCTTAATGTTCACTCCACATCCTCCTCTCCCCAAGCATCTCTTTTCTGATTTCTTGTATCTGTTTTAAAGCTGCCCAATTATTCCTAGTTCCTTGTATGATGGGTAGCAAATCCATGATAACAATGTAGAGTTAATTAAAGCCCTCCAATTAATTTTTAGCTTTAAGCACATTTATATTCAGGAACCCATTCTGTCAGGATTGAAGGCAAAATGATGCAGTGGGTGTACCATTACTACCTCACAGCTCTGGAGGCCTGCATTCATTCCTGATCTTGTTTGGACTTGAGAAATTCTCCCTACGATCGTGGGAGTTTCTTCCTGATACTGATTTCCTTTCACGTGCCAAAGACACTCAGGTCAGATCATTGATACATGCTGCAAATTGCTGCTCTTGGCAGTATAATTAGAAGGAGGAGTAAATTGATGGGCATGCAAGAGGATTCATGGAATAGGCATGCAAGGGTCAACATGCCAACAGTGAGCTGAAGGGCCTATTTCAGGGCTGTATGACTATGGAGGCTTAATGCAAAGTGACAGGCAATCTCTGTCCAATCCCATCACAAAGGAAAATAATCTGTCAGCTCATTGTTTACCTGCTCCCATCTTTCCCTCTCACACTCATCCTCTAAATAACCCTGAATTATTTATTTTTAAATTTCACTAAATTGCATAAAATTTTGCAAATTGAGTTCAAAATGTTTTTTAAATTTAAATTGTTTGAGATTATCCAGTTTCTCTTTCAAACAGATATTTATGGTACATTTTTAATTTAAAAGATACCTTCTTGTCCACACTTTCTCCTGCACAATGTTTGCACAAATACTGAATAGAACAAGAATAAGCCATGCTAGAGTAAGTTTAGAATTTCATGTAAAACATTTTGCTTGTATTATTAAACATGAGTCTTATTCTGTTTCGACCAGACCACTAGCAATTATTCAGTAGAGATTTACTGTCAAAATGCTCAGAGAGAAGTGGCTGCCCAGTGTTAGACTGTAGGTGATTGAAGGCACATTGCTTTTCATAAGACTCTGTGTCATTAGATAAAAAGGGAACAGGACAAAACTGTGGCTCAGAGTCCAAATGACCTCCTGATCTGGGAATTTCACCATTAAAACGTTGTGACATTGAGACTCCGTATCATTCCTTCTGTAGTTTCACTTCAGAGTTTGAATACAAACCTCTGCCCTAAAAACACTACCATAATACTTCCCAGTTAGAAAGGTAGACTATTCAGCCCACGTATCCATGACCAAGAAGGAGATGTACATTTCACACACCACATATTCCTATACCAATCCGACAAAAATATGTTGTAAAAAGTGAATCATTGAAGAGTAAATTAGTGTCGGGCTGCAGACTGCTGGAGACGGGATCGGACTGGCTGGAGGGATACCGGGTATCCGAAACGGGATGTGATGAGGAAGTGCCGAGGGCACTGAAGGGTCCCTGACTTGTGTTGGTGGTTTGGATCTGGAACTCAGGTTGCCAATGGATTGGACTGGACTGTGTTGCTGTAGAAGCAATCTACAGACACTCAGTGATGGGGGGGTGTCTCTCTTTGGCTTCTCACTCACTTTCTCTGACTGTAAGTCTGTAAGAGGCAGTTCCTGCCGGTGGCGAATCTGTTTGCCTTGCAGCAGGCAAAAAGAAATTCTGTGTGAAAGTACACTGTTATTACTATGGTAATAACATATTAGGAAGTTGGATTCCTCCACCCCTCCTTGTGAGTTCTAGACCAAGCTCAAAATCTCACCGCCACATGCATCCAATTTACGAATATGTTGGAAATGGAAAAAAAGATTTATACTGTGGCGGAGTTCATGATTCAATCATCCATAGGAAGCTGTTCCTCAGCCTAGTGGCACTGGCTCTGATACTCCTGGATCTACTTCTTGATGAAAACAACTGAAAGATGGTGTATACAGGGTGGAAGGGGTCCTCAATGATTTTGTGTGCCCTCTTCAGACAACGATCCCACTAGGTCAAGTTGATGGTGGGGAGGGAGACTCCAGTGATCCTCTCTGCAATTCTTATGGTCCTGTAGATTGACTTCATTTCTCTGCAGCAACCGTACCGCACTGTAATGCAGCCGGCCAGGATGTTCGTGATAGAGCTCCTGTTGAAGGTTGACTTAATGGTGGCCGGAAGCCTTGCCCACTTCAGTCTTCTCAGGAAGTGCAGTCGCTGTTGTGCCTTCCTAACAAACGAGAAGATTTTTTCTGTCCACGACAGGTCCAAGAAACTTGGGGCTCTCCACTGCAGTTATTGATGTACAGTGGAGGACTGAAGTCCACAATTATCTTTCTATTCTGAGCTAAACTATTGAAGAGGGCACAGATGAAATATTTAATTGTAGATTATAGATATAAATTTAATTTGCTTAAATGAAAATCAATGGTTCTGTAAAATATGCAAGTGAGCATTAGAATTGGCCAAATATTGGCCACTTAATCAACGACCTATTGCTGTGGGGTGATTTAAACCAGACTGCATTTTTGTCCTTAACAATTAAATCCTGTTTAACCAAATAAAAGCTTGGCCTCAATGGAAAGACATCAAAATTAATGTGAAAGGATTTGTTGCAGTCAGACAAATTCTATTTTAATTAACAAGACGTTACCAGCTACTTTATTTTCAGCCTCTAATATTTTACCTTCGTGCCTTATAAGATGGATTTTTGCTGTCACATCAGATTAAAATATTCAAATGAAAGATGGTCAATAATTATATAAAAATTCTAGAACTCTCATGTTTTATAGGATCTTAATTTTACAATGTTAAAAAATCCAAATGATTGAAATTATGAATCTTTTTCTTTCTTTCTTTGGCTTGGCTTCGCGGACGAAGATTTATGGAGGGGGTAAAAAGTCCACGTCAGCTGCAGGCTCGTTTGTGGCTGACCAGTCCGATGCGGGACAGGCAGACACGATTGCAGCGGTTGCAAGGGAAAATTGGTTGGTTGGGGTTGGGTGTTGGGTTTTTCCTCCTTTGCCTTTTGTCAGTGAGGTGGGCTCTGCGGTCTTCTTCAAAGGAGGCTGCTGCCCGCCAAACTGTGAGGCGCCAAGATGCACGGTTTGAGGCGTTATCAGCCCACTGGCGGTGGTCAATGTGGCAGGCACCAAGAGATTTCTTTAGGCAGTCCTTGTACCGCATATTAGGGTAATAATACCACATTAAAGAGAGAGAGAGAGATACACACAATACTCAATGTGTGACCATTAAATGCACTTTTATGGTCCAATACAATTATATTACCAGCTTACAAATGTTTTAATTTAATTGAGAAAAAGTGAAAAATTCAAAACAAAAATCTGTTCTTTTCAATCTGCACCACACATTCCTGTTCCTGCTTGGATTTATGAACTTTGCTGATTGACTTGTGCACATTTTATTTATCAATGGCCCTTTGAGCCAGGCCCACTATTCACTGTGATCATGGCTGATGATTCATAATCAGTACCCTGTTCTTGCCTTCTCCCCATATCCCTTGACTATGCTCTCTTTAAGAGCTCTATCTAACTCTTTCTTGAAAGTGTCCAGAGAATTGGCCTCTGCCTTCTGAGGCAGAGCATTCCACTGATCCACCACTCTCTGAGTGAAAAAGATTTTCCTCAACTCCATTCCAAATGGCCTACCCATTATTCTTAAACTGCAGCCTCTGGATCTGGACTCCCCCCAACATCAGGAACAATGTATACAAGCCCAGTTGCTCCAATCTTTCAACATGTGACAGTTCCGCCATCCTGGGAATTAACCTTGTGAACCTACGCTGCACTCCCACAGAAGTGCATTCTTTCATTGTATATTTGTACTGAGAATAACCACATCAGCAGTGCGAGTATAAGACAGCTTTCATAAACTAATATGTACACTAAGAGGTCTTGTCTCTCTGCAAGACCAACCTGGAAGGCTCGACTGTAGCTCTGGAGTGCTTTATAGACAAGGTCACCGAGATGACCCCTGGTGACCTAGTAGTGTAATTACATATCACCACATTATTATTGATGTTTCAGTCTTGCTCAGAGCTCACAATTGATGCAAATAATATGCATATTCTAATTTCATTTTAGTTATTTAATAAGCAATGAATGGATGAGAAGATCTTGAAAAATTGTGGAAGGCTTATTCAGGCTCCATTGTCCTGTCACAAGCAAATTTCCCAAAAATCCTGAATTTGTGGAGTAGGTTAATATAAATCGGCACAACATCTTGGGCCAAAGGGCCTGTACTGTGCTGTAAAGTTTTGATGTTCTCCTCATGAATGCATTGGTAGGATTTCTGGTGGGAGCCAGATTGATAAATCCAAACACATTTCCTCATAAACTGGGGTTTATTACAATTTATAAGGAACCCCTGATTTTTTAGATGGAACATTGGATGTTTTATGGCAGGGGATGTAATGGTAGGTCTGCAAGTGCCTTCTCATTGATTTACATCCAAAAGCAGTCCCTATAACAAACATAGAAGGATATTGTCAACCAAGTCAACAGCATCCAGCCACAACCCCTGCCAAAGCATCAGTGCTGCATATGCTACTTTTGTCTTGGCCAAGATAAAATTTATCTTCCCATCCCGAAGCTTGAAATTATGCTTTGCTGTTTTCCCACGTCCGACCACCATTTCCAAAGCCTTCTGCACCAACTTACATTCTTATAATATGAAAGAACAAGTGGAAAAAGGCAGGCTGATCTCTCACACATCTCAGATCTCAGTCCAATGCAGGCATTCATGTCAAATGCTGTGGTACAGACTCTAGATACGGAGCCCTGAAAGTTATCTATCAACAGGGTTTTGCAAATTCTTCTCTTTTAATTGGACATTTTTTTTTTCAATGTCAATGAGGCATTCAAACCCGTCAAATGCCCGAAGTACAATATTAACAACCTGCCACTCAGAAGGACACCATCATACAAGAGCACAGGAATGAGGTAAATCTCATTCAAGAGTGATGGTACTGGGGAGAATCTGGGTAAATATTAATTTCAGATCGATGTGTTAACTCGATGAAAGAAAATCAGACTTCTGACATTGTCAGTTGAGACCAGATGGTTTATGAAAGTGCAGGTCATTACTTGAGAGAGAGAATATAGTTATTTGTTCATATAGTGGTGGTTACAAGGCTGGGATGAGATTCTCGATGGATTGTGGATGTTGGTGTCCAGTGGAATCATCAACTAGTTATTGGATGGTTGTTGATGGTTGTAGGATCTTGTGGTTGTTGTGTAAGTTGTTTATGGATAGTAACACTGTTAGTTGAGAGTTGAGGAAATTAGTGATCAAAAAACAAAATTAATTAGAAGTGAAAAGATAAATCGTCAGAATAAATTACTGAACAATGTAGGGAAAGGCTGTAACAACGTAAAAAAATGGGAAGATTAACAAATATAAATGTGGCCCCAATGGAAACAATGGCTAGAGAAATCATATTGTTCAACAAAGAAAAGACAGGTATTACAACTATTTTGCAGATCTTCATGACATGAGACACCAGATCCATTGCCAAGAAGGCCCAACAACGCCTTTACTTCCTGCGGAGGATGAGAAAAGTTCAGCTTCCATCCTCCACCCTCATCACATTCTACAGAGGATGTATTGAGAACATCCTCTGTATCTGCATCACTGCCTGGGTCGGGAATTCCACTACCTCAGAACATGTCCTTGCAGTGGATAGTAAAGACTACTGAGGGGATTATTGGGGTCCCTCTCCCTGCCATGATGGACATTTATAACAGATGTTGTTTGAGGAAAGCCGTAAACATCAGGAAGGGCTCCACACATGCCTCCCGCAATCTGTTCTCCCTCCTGCCATTCGGGAAGAAATACCAAAGAGTTCGGGCCCTCAAGACCTGATTACGAGACAGCTTTCTCCCCATGAAGCCGTGCACACAGGGGCCACCCTGTGTAACATGATATTTAATGTAATATATTATTTTTGATATGTTATTTATAAAAATCATTTCTGAGGTAATTTATCCATGCAACTAACCAGTTCCATAGTCCAGAGAAATGCTACCTCTTTTTCACTATACTCTGGAAGGTTTATGGTATGAATGAAAAATAAACACGACTTGACTTGATGAAGTTGGGGATATGAATAATCTATCATAATAAATGATTCAAGTTATTAATTTCGCTAAAAAGAAAGAACTGGAGAAATGCAGGATATGGATAAAACTGAGGCCTGGCAGTCTGTATCCCAAGTATCAAAAGGGATGGCTGCAAAGATAACGAAACCACTCATGATGATCATCTAAAAATCCCAACATCCTCGCAGACTGCAAGGAAACAACAGCCTACTCCTGTTTAAATAAAAGGAGAAGATGTGGATAAAAAAATATACAGACTGCCTAAATCTGACACCTATTGTCAGCAAAATGTTGAAATTCATATAGGAAATTAATAGAAAAAAGGCCCTCAAAGTCATCATATGCTATGGTACAATCAGAATAATTTTCTGAAGGGAAAATTACGCTTGACCGATCCAATAGAATCGTTGAAGGTGTAACCAGCAGGTTGAATGAAGGAGGACAAATAAATACAATATACTTGGATTTTAAAAGGCATTTGATAATGTACCAGACAAAAGATTGTTTCAAAAATAAAATGGTCTGGGGCTACATTCATAGATTGAGGAAAAGGAAGAAAATAATAGGATCTTGTGGGACATATTCAATCAGCAGATTGAATATGTTATTTAAGTGCAACACGGATCAGTCCTCAGCCATTCACAGCTTGTATCAATAAATTAGATAAAGATGTAAAGTGCAGCATATCCACGTTCACTGATGAGTGGATTGGCCATGAGCAGCTGGAAGTATGTGTGAGAAAGAGAGGTTGGAAAAATAAAAGCATGACAAATAATAACAAATACTGTGCTGGCTCACAGGGAATAAAGCAAGCACATGGGCAGACTAAGCAGTTTAGGCAGGCAAGTGGCATGTTGGCCTTGATTGCAGGAAGGTTGGAATGCAAACGTAAAAGAGGTCCCATTGGACAGTACAGGCTTTTGATGAGATCCCACCTGGAATACAGTGCAATGTAAAATGGACAAATGTTCCTTTGGAATAGTGCAATGTAGATTCATTAAATTCCTGAAATGTAAGGGCAATGTCCTTTGAAGGAGGACCAAGTAAAGATTGACATATTTTACTGGAGTTTAGAAGAACAAGAGGTAATTTCAAACAATATTCTGGATGATCAGGGTAAATAGAATCATAGCCCAGAGGCCTGTGAAGAAGCTGTCCTCGTTGGGACTCAACACCCCTCTCCATAACCAGATTCTGGACTTCGAACAGAAAGACTATCATCTCTCCGGGATGGCCACAAAGCATCGAGCACCATCACACTGAGCACTGGCACACCTCAGAGCTGTGTGCTCCGCCTGCCCCTGTTCACGCCTCTGACCCACGATTCTATCACCAGATCCAGCTCCGACAGAGTCATCAAGCTTACTGATGGCACAACGGTAGTTGGCCTCATCAGCAACAACGATGAGTCGCGCCAGAGAAGGGGCGGAAAATCTGATGAAATGGTGCGAGTGGAACAACCGGTGTCTCACCATGGACAAGAAAAAGGAGATGATCATGGACTTCAAGAGGACCAAGAATGACCACCTTCCAGTACAAGTTAATAGCTCGGTAGTGGAGAGAGTAGAAAGCACCAAGTTCCTCAGACTCCACTTAACAATTGACCTACCCTGGACATGTTACATCTCCATTCTTGTCAGGAAGGCGCATCTACAACTGCCCTTCCTTAGAAGGCTGAGGCACATAAGGCTACCGGCCACCATTCTGTCAACTTTCTACAGGAGCTCTAATGAGAGCATCCTGGCTAGCTGCATCTCAGTGTGATATAGTTGCTGTGGAGCATTGGATCAGAAGTCAATCTACAAGGCCATAAAAGCAGCAGAGAGGATCAATGGTGTCTCTCTCCCCTACAATCGATGTGATTTACTGCAACTGTTGCTTAACGAGGTCTTATAAAACCAGTGAGGACTCTTACCACCCCATGTGCAGCATCTTTTATCTATTCTCACGGGAAAGAGATATAGAAGTATTAGAGCCAGAACCTCCAGGCTGAGGAACAGCTTCTTTCCATGGGCAGTGAAACTGCTGAATGACTTGAAATGCTAAAACAACCCTCCAAGTCTTCACTATTTATTTTAAAGATACAGTGTGAACTGAACTAGTCTCGATGTCTGTTTCCACCTTTTATCCTGTGGATGGAAGTACACAGTTTTGTGGGGTTGCACTCATACAATCTGATGTTATAAGGCAGATGAAGAACTGTCATTGGTGTTGGCCATCGCCCCTTAGAGCAAGTAAAAGAGAATTCCTTCAGACTGGTTAGCACAACACCTTTACAGCGCCAGCGATCCAGACCAAACCAGAGTTCGAATCCCATGGGGTCTGTAAGGAGTTTGTACGTTCTCCCTGTGTCTGCATGGGTTTTCTCCAGGGCTCCGGTTTCCTCCCATCATTCAAAATGGTGTAGGTTAATGGGGTGTAAATTGGGTGGCATGGATTCATGGGCCAAAATTTTAAAATTAAAATTTCAGCTGTAACGGGGAGGCTGTAGGTCCAAGTTGCACTCCAGAGAATTGAGCACAGATGCAAGAACAGTCCTAGGAAATACTGCACTTTGGGAGGTGCTGCCTTTAGGCTCAAGTTATAAACCAAGGACCATTCTGGAATTTCATCCCATGTTTTTATAAATAGCAGAAAGTGATCCCCAGTCCTAGCCCAATCACCATTGTATTATTTCTGGGAATAAAGTTGTGTTTGAATAAAATGTTGTCACCCACTTTGAAGAGCTGGTTGATGCTGCTCTTCATTGGTGACTCTCTTAAAGTGTCTCTTTATCCCTACTTAGTCAGAGTCCTTCTATTATTAAGTATATTAGGGAGACTTTACCTGAAAAATTGGGGGAGGGGATTAATTATGATGGTGCAGGGTTAGCGCAACACTGTTATAGCTCACTATTATAGCTCCAGCGTTCGGGGTTTGAATCCAGCGCTGTCTGTGAGGAGTTTATACATTCTCTCCATGTCAGTATGGGTTTCCTGACACTGTTCAAAATGTACCGGGATTGTAGGTCAATTGGGTGGCATGGACTCGTGGGCCAAAAAGGGCCTAAATTGAATCAATCAGACAAAAACGGATTTGCTGTATCGATATTGGGTTAACAATCTCTGAAGAAGTTGCAATTGTTTAGTCATTGGAAACTGAAAAACAATGAGAAGCTGGAGGAACTCGGTTGGTCAGGGAACATCCATGGGTAGAAATGGTTAGTGAACATTTTGAGTCAGGACCTTGCATTGAGACTGATGTACGAAGATGTGATATCAAGTACATCAAGGGCGGAAAGAAGTTGTGGACAGGCTCAGAGGTGATATGTATGGGATAAGTGGAGAGATAGGGGAGGGTCAACGGGTAGTGGGAGAAGGCCAGTAAAAAAAGAATGGGAAGAGGTAAAGAAGACCTCAAAACAGTGGAATAAGAAAGAGATGGAGGCTACTCAAAATCAGAAAAATCACTATTCTTGCTGTCCAGTAGGAATATGATGTGTTGTTTAGCCTTACCCTGACAGTGGATGTCGCTGAGGACAGACATGCATGTGTGATGATACTTGAAACGTTTCACTATTTGGAGTTCTAACTGAGAAACAGAGAGCAAACCTCAGGTGTTTTGCAAAACAGTCATCTAAATTGCATTTATCCTCACTGATGCAGAAAACACCAAATCAGACACCGATTACAAAACATCAGGTTGGGCGATGTTTGAATGAAGCTCTGCCTTACCTGGAAGGTCTATTTGTGGCCTGGATGGAGGTAAAGGGAGGGTGCAGAGAACCCTATGATTACAGTGGAAGGGCCTAAAGGACTGGAAGGGTGGAAGGAGAGTGAAGAGCAGACCAGGAATTCTCAGAGAGTCTAAACTTTGCAAAATATGAATAGGGATTGAGCATCAATGATGAAGATGAGGTAATGGGCACCAGAGATTAATGACTCTTGGAAGAGGTAGATATTATGAATACTTTCCCCAGATCCAGGTGGGAATCAACTGAACAAGGGAGGACAAAATGGTGTCGAAGTACAAGGAGATGAGTTCAGTGAGGTACGCGAAGGGCCTACTGGGGCAGTTCCACCCGTGAAACGTGAGGATCTAAAAAGGGGGCTTGTGAATTTTGGGTAGAAGATCTACGAGCTGTGTGCTGTGGCACATACTTGAACACAAAATCAACAATACCTCCAAGGCTTCGAAAGTCAGCATTTCCAGAAGAGCTTTTCCTTTCATCACAAGGTTAAATGTTGTTGAACTGAATAAGTTGATGATGTAGGTAAGCACATTATCATAGCAGCTTTCATAATTCATTGCACATTCCAGATAGGTGACTTGGAGAGAAGTTATTAGTTTGGAACACAAAAACTGTCAACTGGTGAGTAGCAATAAGTAGAGTAGGGAGGGACTATTAATATTACATTCAAAACTCTCGTTTTCATTGTTTCAAATTTCTTTCGTGGATTTGCAATAGCACTGTAATTAGTATTAGAATGGTGTGCAGAAGCCAACAAAAAACAATGAGCTCGTTGGCTTCACTTTAACATCGAGTCAAGTCTAAATCCTGAGGCTTATTTAAATATCAGAGGTCAATTTCCTATCCAGAATGATTGTCAAGAGTCAGTTTCCAGCAGAATGGATAGAGCAGTGGTTCTCAACCCTCTTTTTCCCCCCACTCACATACCACCTTAAGTAATTCCTTACCCAACCACAGAGCACCTATGGCATCCTGTGGGCGAGTAGGTGGTATGTGGGTGGAAAAAAAGGTTGAAAACCACTGGGTTAGAGTTAGGATATGGGGCAGAATGAGGAGCACCAGCATCATCTACAGCAAGAGGAGTGGAAACTTTCTCAGTGGGACTCTGCGAACCAGCCTTTCCCCACCTGCTCATCCCACAAAGACATTTCACAAATTTCCAGTCTGCTCTTATTTTCCAATGGGGAAACTCAGCTTTCAAACTCACCCTTTGGTTTGATCACATCCTCAGTGGGACAATTTTTTTTAAATCAATGTTGTGATGACAGTTAGAAACTCCCTCTGGAGGCTGAATGACCCATTAAGTAGAGGAAGGTGAAAAGTGCTGAACCATTGCTGCTGGATAATGCCATTGTGATTGGTTAAAGCTGTGTCGAGGTCCTGTTGATGCACAGGGTGGAATTTACATAAATCTGAGTCTGCAAGCTTCTGGTGGGAACCTCGTTCATTTACAGATCCCAACAGGTTACATGTGCCAACAATAGATTCTGAGCAGCTAAGCAATCTGCTCATCTTGTTTACTTGTAGCCTGAAGCACAACATTAAACAATTCCAATATTTTTTCACTTTAGATTTGGACACGGGAAATTTGCATAATTAAAGCTAATAGAATAACAAGAACAACATTCAATGCTTTTTAAAATGTTGTCTCTAATTATTTTAAATGAAATATTAAATACTAAAAATAATCACATGTTCTTTAATGTCCTAAATGATGCATTCAGTGTGAATTTACATCCACTGATTCTGGAAATTAAAAAACATCTGTTTTTTGATTGATGTTTGTAACATTAAAAATGACTCATTAAAATAGATCAAAGTACAGAAAGCATCTTGTCTTCATTTAATAAGATCTGTTCCTTTACTGTAAAGAAATTCCAATCACTTCAAACTGAAGCAAGTCTGAAAATGTGCAAGATTAATTCTAATCAGTCAATCATGTGTGATAGATAATTGTGAAAACATTTGACAGTTTTGGCAATGGAGAGCACAGATGTCTGTGTCTCACTTTCTCCCCACTACAGAATATTACAGCATCTTGACAACGTGATGCAGGCGCTGGATTTATGGAACTAAAAACTGCTATTCAATGGATGAGACACAGGAAGTTTAAAATTTGGCCTTTAGTTTTCTGTAGTCTCTAAGGAAATCCATCAATTTTAAAGAAATAAATAAAGTTTTTTTAAATAAGGTAGCATCTCAGAATGACTGGCAGGAAGGTGAAGACCACATATGTCATAATGTCTCGACTTCCAAAACATCTGATCAAAGAAATCCACAGGAGATTGATGTACCAATTTATGCTCATGGTCGAGATGTATTGTTATTAGTGTCTGGTTTAGTGTTTAGAAAGCAGAAAGTATTTGAAAATAGAACATGACAACAAAGTACAGGAATTTCAGCCCCACAATGTTGTGCCGTCCTATGGAAACCAACTCCACGACAATTTAATTTTCCCCGACCTCACACACAAGAGCATTTTGAATGTTCCTGAAATACCAGCCTCCACCTCTCTCCCCCCAACAATGCATCCAGACACTCACCACTCAAGAGTAAAAAAACCTATTTCTGACATATTCCTTGAACTTCCCTCCACTCACCTGAAACCAGTGCCCTCTGGTATTTGTTATCATTGCCCCAGGAAAAAGGTGCTGGCCGTTCACCCTAATTCAGACCCTCATAATCTCACATACATTATCTCCACTGAGGCAACTCTCATTCTTCGTTGCTCTGAAGAAGAGAGGATTTCTTGAATTTGCCTCAACAAAGAATAGTTGCCTTTACTTCATTAACGGCCAGACGAGCAGCTTGGATCAGATGGAAAGACGGCAGAGCACCAGCTCATATGCACTGATTACAGGACAATATGTCTTGCTGGAGTTTGGAGAAAATTAGATCTAATGTTAAAGAGATCAAGGTTGAATTGGACAAGATCTGGGCCCATTCGTGGACTATGATCATCATTTAATGACCAAGGCAGGGCTGCTCTGGGGATTTTCGATCCAATGTCCGAGAACCGATCTCGATTCTTTACAATTTATTTGCTGGTGACTGTGTTTAGTGAGATGAGTTAGATTAGTACGGGAGCTTTTTTCCTTTTTCATTTTCTTTTGACTTGTTTTTTTTTTACAACTAGAAAAGATTGGTCTATTTGGATAATCTCAGTATTAGAATATGAGGTGAAATTCTTAAAAGGGATTTTCACGTTTTGGAGAATTATACAAGAAATTGTATAGTTTATATGTGACTTATTCTGTACTGCATTATATAAAAGTTATATAATTAATATCTGCATGCAATATATACAGGCAATATTTCTCTATCAAACTGATACAAATATTTTAAAGAGACATACAGTACAGTAACAGTCCCTTTCAGCCTACGAGCCCATGCCGCCCAATTACACCCAATTGTGGTAACTGCTACGCCAATCGTACCTGCCATACCATCCATGGAAACCTTTGAGAATAAGTGCCAGCATGTTTTTTTAAATAATTTTTTTATTTTTCACACTGTGAACCATATCAACCAAAATATATACAAACGTTTCTAATTAAATATACACAGTGGCATTTTCTACCTTTTTTCCCCCTACCCTCCATCCCCCCTTCCCAACCCCCTCCAAAACCAATAAATATTCAACATATACAATACAATAAAACCATTAAACAATGTCACCACATAATTAAAAATAAACAAGAAAAATGTGTCATCTACTTTTACACACTGAATCAAGTCGTTTTGTCTTCTTATCATTTTAAGGGGTGGAGGTCCAAGGCAAGCCCTCTCTGTTATGTTCCCAAATTTGTTCAAATAATGTGACTTGATTTTTTAAATTATATGTTATTTTTTCCAATGGAATACATTTATTCATTTCCATGTACCATTGCTGTATTCTCAGGCTTTCTTCCATTTTCCAAGTTGACATTAAACATTTTTTTGCTACTGCTAAGGTTGTCATAATAAATCTTTTTTGCGCTTTATCCAATTTGAGGCCTAATTCCTTACTTCTCATGTTACTTACAAGAAATATCTCTGGATTTTTTGGTATGTTATTTTTTGTGATTTTATTTAATATCTGATTTAGGTCTTCCCAAAACATTTTCACTTTCGTACATGCCCAAATTGCATGTGCTGCTGTTCCCGTTTCCTTCTTACAGCAAAAACATCTATCTGATAATGTTTTATCATTCTTTTAACTTTTGAGGCATGAGATATAACCTGTGTAACCAATTATACTGTATCATGCGTAACCTTGTGTTTATTGTATTCTTCATTGTACCAGAACATAACTTTTCACATGCTTCATTTTTTCTTTGGCTTGGCTTCGCGGACGAAGATTTATGGAGGGAGTAAAAAAGTCCACGTCAGCTGCAGGCTCGTTTGTGGCTGACCAGTCCGATGCGGGACAGGCAGACACGATTGCAGCGGTTGCAAGGGAAAATTGGTTGGTTGGGGTTGGGTGTTGGGTTTTTCCTCCTTTGCCTTTTGTCAGTGAGGTGGGCTCTGCGGTCTTCTTCAAAGGAGGCTGCTGCCCGCCAAACTGTGAGGCGCCAAGATGCACGGTTTGAGGCGTTATCAGCCCACTGGCGGTGGTCAATGTGGCAGGCACCAAGAGATTTCTTTAGGCAGTCCTTGTACCTTTTCTTTGGTGCACCTCTGTCACGGTGGCCAGTGGAGAGCTCGCCATATAATACGATCTTGGGAAGGCGATGGTCCTCCATTCTGGAGACGTGACCCATCCAGCGCAGCTGGATCTTCAGCAGCGTGGACTCGATGCTGTCGACCTCTGCCATCTCGAGTACCTCGACGTTAGGGGTGTGAGCGCTCCAATGGATGTTGAGGATGGAGCGGAGACAACGCTGGTGGAAGCGTTCTAGGAGCCGTAGGTGGTGCCGGTAGAGGACCCATGATTCGGAGCCGAACAGGAGTGTGGGTATGACAACGGCTCTGTATACGCTTATCTTTGTGAGGTTTTTCAGTTGGTTGTTTTTCCAGACTCTTTTGTGTAGTCTTCCAAAGGCGCTATTTGCCTTGGCGAGTCTGTTGTCTATCTCATTGTCGATCCTTGCATCTGATGAAATGGTGCAGCCGAGATAGGTAAACTGGTTGACCGTTTTGAGTTTTGTGTGCTCGATGGAGATGTGGGGTGGCTGGTAGTCATGGTGGGGAGCTGGCTGATGGAGGACCTCAGTTTTCTTCAGGCTGACTTCCAGGCCAAACATTTTGGCAGTTTCCGCAAAGCAGGACGTCAAGCGCTGAAGAGCTGGCTCTGAATGGGCAACTAAAGCGGCATCATCTGCAAAGAGTAGTTCACGGACAAGTTTCTCTTGTGTCTTGGTTTTTACCTTTATGTTTAAATCCTTTTCCCACTTTTGTTTAGGTTTATAGCTTATTTCATCATTTTCCTTATCTCAATGTACATGTTCGTTACAAATCTTTTAATTATCATTGTGTCTGTAATCACATATTCAAAACTGATCCTTCTGGTAATCTCAATCTGTTTCCCAATTTATCCTTTAAAAAAGCTTTCAGTTGATGATATGCAAATATTGTACCATGAGGTTATTCCATATTTGTACTTCAACTGTTCAAATGTTAATAAATTATTTCCCAAACAACAATTTTCTATTCTCTTGATTCCTTTTCTCTCCCATTCTCTGAAGGAAAGGTTATCGATTGTAAAAGGGATTAGTGGGTTTTGATAACAATTTTGGTATTTGGTAATTTGTTTTTTTCCTTTCTAAGTGGATCTTCTTCCATATATTAAGTAAATGATGCAATACTGGTGAGCTTTTATATTGCACCAGCTTTTCATCCCACTTATAAAGTATATATTCTGGTACCTTCTCCCCTATTTTATCTAGTTCTATTTTAGTCCAGTCTGGTTTATCCCTTGTCTGGTAAAAAACTGATAAATACCTTAATTGTGCTGCTCTATAATAATTTTTAAAGTTTGATAACTGCAAACCACCTTGGTTATACCTCTCTGTTAATTTATCTAATGCTACCCTCAGTTTCCCCCCTTTCCACAAGAATTTCCTTATTATTCTCTTTAGTTCATTAAAGAATTTCTCCGTTAAAGGAATTGGCAACGATTGAAATAAGTATTGTATCCTTGGGAAAACATTCATTTTAATGCAATTTACCCTCCCGATCAACTTTGGCGGTAATTCTTTCCAATGTTCTAAGTCTTCCTGCAATTTCTTTGTTAGTGGCTGATAATTTAGTTTGTACAAGTGGCTTAAGTTATTATCTAACCTGATCCCTAGGTATCGGATGGCTTGTGTTTGCCTTTTAAATGGTGATTCTTTTTTAAATTCTGTATAGTCTGTGTTACTCATTGGCATCACTTCACTTTTATTTGTGTTGATCTTGTACCCCGATATTTCTCCATATTCCTTCAATTTCTTATGTAATTCTTTTATTGATATTTCTGGTTCTGTTAGGTATACTATGATGTCATCTGCAAATAAGCTGATTTTATACTCTTTCTCCTTTATTTTCATCCCTTTTATTTTATTTTCTGTTCTTATCAGTTCTGCCAATGGTTCTATTGCTAAGGCAAACAATGAGGGGGATAATGGACATCCCTGTCTAGTTGACCTACTTAATTTAAATTGGCTCGATACATATCCATTTACTGTCACCTTCACCAATGGTCCATTATATAATGCTTTAATCCAATTAATATATTTTTTTCTGGTAGATTGAACCTCTGTAATACTTTAAATAAATAGTTCCATTCTACTTTGTCAAAAGCTTTCTCTGTGTCTAAAGCAACAGCCACTGTTGGCTTCTTATTTCCTTGTACTGCATGAATTAGATTAATAAGTTTACAGACATTATCCGCTGTTTGTCTTTTCTTAATAAATCCAGTTTGATCTTGTTTTACAATTTTTGATACAAAATCGCCCAATCTGTTTGCTAATAATTTCGCTATTATCTTACAATCTGATTTAAGTAGAGATGTTGGACTATATGATCCTGGTGTTAATGGATCCTTCCCCGTCTTTGGTATTACTGTAATTATTGCTGTCTTACATGAATCTGGAAAGTTTTGTGTTTCTTCTATCTGGTTCATTATTTCCAGGAGAGGAGGAATTAATAACTCTTTAAATGTTTTATAAAATTCTATTGGGAATCCATTCTCTCCTGGGGTTTTATTGTTCGGCAGCTTTTTTAAATATATCCTGTAGTTCCTCTATTTCAAATGGTTTTATCAGTTTGTTTTGTTCCTCTTCTTGCAATTTTGGCAGTTCAATTTTAGCTAAAAACTCTTCTATTTTATCATCTTTCCCCTCGTTCTCAGATTGGTACCATTGTTCATAAAATTCCTTAAAGTTTTCATTAATCTCTATTGGGTTATATGTAATTTATTTGTCCTTTTTCCTTGATGCCAATACAGTTCTTTTAGCTTGTTCTGTTTTAAGTTGCCAGGCTAATATTTTGTGTGTTTTTTCTCCCAGTTCGTAATACTTTTGCTTTATTTTCATTATGTTCTTCTCCACCTTGTACATTTGTAATGTTTTGTTCTTTATTTTTTTATCTGCCAATTCTCTCCTTTTTACTAGTTTCTTTTCCGTACTTACTATCTCCCTTTCCAACTGCTCGATTTCCCAATTGTAGTCCTTTTTCATCTTAGTTACTTAACTTATTATCTGCCCTCTAATGAAGGCTTTCATTGCGTCCTATAATATAAATTTGTCTTTCACTGATTCCGTATTTATTTCAAAATATGTTTTAATTTGGTGTTCAATAAACTCCCTAAATTCCTGCCTTTTAAGTAGCATGGAGCTTAACCTCCATCTATATGGTGGGATGTCCTCCAATTCTATTGCTAATAACAGGGGTGAATGATCTGATAGTAGTCTAGCTTTATATTCAGTTTTCCTAACTCTCCCTTGAATATGGGCCAAAAACAAAAACATATTAATCCTTGAGTATGTTTTATACCTACTCGAAGAATATGAATATTCCTTCTCTCTTGGGTGCTGCCTCCTCCATATATCCATATCCATAAGTTTAAACCATAAATTTGGCCACTTTATTCTTTTTGCTTGTCTTTTGTCCAGTTTTATCCAACATTGGATCCAAATTAAGGTTAAAATCCCCTCCTATCAATATATTTCCTTGTGTATCACAATCTTCAAAAAAATATCCTGCATAAACTTTTGATCCTCCTCATTAGGTGCAAATATTGAGCAAGTTCCAAAATTCTGAGTATATCTAACACTTTATCATTACATACCTCCCTGCTGGATCTATTATTTCCTCCTCTATTTTGATTGGTACATTTTTATTAATTAATATTGCTACACCTCTCGCTTTTGAATTATATGATATTGCCGCTACGTGTCCTACCCAGTCTCTCTTTAATTTGTTATGATCCATTTCAGTTAGATGCATTTCTTGCACAAATGCTATATTTAATTTAGTTATGTATTCCATTAATGTTTATAGTCAAATAGTTCAACATAGCTATCTTATATCTTGTTTACACCTCATTTCCGCTTCCTCACCACCACCATCCCCCTTTTCCCCATTTTCATCTCTAAGTTTTCCCTTTTTAAACTCAATGTATGACAACACATTTAAAACATAAAATACTCCAATTACCACACCCAATATTATCTTAACCCCAAATGCCCCTCCTCTCTGAGTTGCCCCTTTTATCTCTTGCCGAGCAACCACAACTCCCCTTTTCATTTGGATTGCGATCTTGTTCGCAAGTGTCAATTGATTTTGCAGTGATGGTTATTCTCTCCCCCTCAACCCCTCCCAGAAAACACATATAACAAAGCTCTCCTTTTTTTCCCCTTACCTCCTTCCTCTTTTCTCTCTTTAGTTCTTTACATATACATTGTTTTTACATCTTTATATATACTTTTATCACCATTCTTCATTCTTATTACATCTCTTCATCTCTTCTTCAGTCCTGCAATGCTCTGCGAATTCTCGTGCTTCCTCCAGATCTGAGAACAGTCTGTTTTGCTCCCCGGGTATAAATATTTGGAAGTCTTAACATAAATTTATAACCTTTTTTCCAAAGGATCGATTTTGCTGTATTAAACTCCTTCCTCTTTTTTAAAGAGTTCAAAACTTATGTCTGGGTAAAAAAATATTTTTTGACCCTTGTATTCCAATGGTTAATTGTCTTCTCTAATTTTATTCCTTGCCCGCTCCAGTATATTTTCTCTTGTGGTATATCTCAAAAATTTTACTAAGATGGATCTTGGTTTTTGATGTATCTGCAGTTTCAGAGCTAGTGTTCTGTGTCCCCTTTCTATTTCTATTTCTTCCTGCATTTCTTTCATTCCCAGGACCTTCGGGATCCACTCTTTTATAAATTCCTTCATATCTGTGCCTTCTTCATCTTCTTTCAGGCCCACTATTTTCATGTTGTTTCGCCTATTATAATTTTCCAACATATCAATTTTCTGAGATGACAACTCGTGTCTCTTTAATTTTTTTGTCACTTTCTTCCAATTTTCTTCAAGTCATTTACTTCCATTTCTACAGCTGTTTCTCGTTCTTCCATATTTTCTACTCTTTTCCCTATTTCTGTCATGACTAGTTCTAATCTTTGCATTTTATCTTCTGTTCCTTTCATTTTTCTTTTAATTGCACTAAATTCTAATGACAACCATACTTTTAATGCTCTGATTTGATCTTCATAAAAAGTTTTATCTATATTCTGTCCATCTGTTTTACCTTCTATCTCTCTGTGAAGATCTTGATCTTCTTCTTCCTCTTCTGTGTCTGTACTGGTGTTTGTGTCTTCTTCTTCTCTTCTTTGTATCTGTGCCTCTTCTGAATTTCCTGATGAGTTGCTTGTCTCACTGTCAGTCCTTTTCTTGTTGGGCCTCTTGCTGTTGGTCCTCCCCTTCTGAGCTGCTCATCTGTTGGGTCTCCTGCTGCTGTACCCCTTGCCATTCATCCCATCGACTTTCTTTCTCGCCTGGTATCTCACACCCTCTCCTGCCGCCTTCCTCATCTTCTAGCTGAGAGCCCTGGTGTCGGGCATCCCTCAGCTGGTCGCGCTGAGCCCCCCTCCTGTCGGTGTTTTCTTTGACCTTAAATTGCGCACTGCTCATGCGCGACTACTCACGCATGTGCAGTTGCGCACTTTTGTTTGGCTCAGAGAGCTATTTTTGCAGTCCACCGGTCGGGAGGTCGCGACTCCACAGGGCCGGCACCAACCTCGGAGAATGGACATTCTTCGCTACCACGGCTCCCTGTTCCTTCATGCAGGTAAGGCCTTCTTCTTTCTTTTCCGGTGAGTTTTCTTTTTTTCCTGTTGTTTTTACTTTTTCCTTCTTGGGTGCCATCTTCTTTCTCTTCACTGCAACTATATCTTATATTTCTTATATTTTATATTTGTTGAACTTTGTCCTTTCTTGACTTTTTTTCTAGAGAGGGCTGGTTTTTCCCTACCGGCCACTACTCCATCACGTGACTCCTCCCAAGTGCCAGCATGTTGATGAGTTCATTGCTCCTTGTCCTTGAAAAATGTCAAAAGATAGGATCACAGTTCACAATGTGCTTAATTCCAATTCTCACTCTTTTTTTTTTGACCACACAAGAAAGCAGCCATTTGATGAGATTTTCCTTTGAGGAAATTTCAAGGATGGCAATCATAAAGCCAAACCATTCTTTAAAAGTAATTTGATAGAATTTTTTTCAGAAGCTATCAGAAAACAACAAGAGGGCAGAGATTCAGGGTTGTTGCAGACAATTTAGGACAGATGTCAAAAGTAATTCTTTTCATAGACGGTGATGAACAATGGGATGAGCTGCTGAGGTATGGAGTTTGAAATTCACTGGATGATGGCAAAATTTTGGAAGGTGATATAAAGTGATGGAGACAATCTTATCTCAACCAACTCTACAAAAATTAACATTTTATGCCTTTTTAAAAGACCAGTTTTACTCATTAACAGTACATAAAACCACTTAACCTAATGAAATTTCAATTTCAAAAGAAAATTATTGAATTTGGATCAGAAATAGGTTCAATATCTTTAGCCAAACGATGATGAAGCCAAGCAGAGACTTGCATTCACAACAGGAGTAAATCTTGCACCTCCCTTTTCTATAAGTAGCAAACACGTTTGTCCACTGATTATGATTTTCATATTTGTAAACAACCATTTGGTAGAAAATACGCTAATTGGCTGAAGTTATGAGGCGTTTAGTTCGAGTAAATGCAATTAGGGTTTTTGCACTGAGGTGAGGTGAGACAAGAATGAGAGGACGTGTGTTCAGAGTGAAAGGAGCCCTGTTTAAAAGGATCACTGAGGGAACCACGCAGAGAGTGACGAGAATGTAGAACGAGCTGCCAGCTAATGTGGTGAATGTGGGCTCCATTTTAGATAGGTTCATGGATGAGAGGGGTATTGAGGGCTTTAGCCTGGGTGCAGATAGAATTAGGCAAAATAATTAGTTTGGCACAGACAAGATGGGCCAAAGGGCCTTTTTTTAAAATTGTGCTGCAGTGTTCTATGGTTCTAAGCAGGTCACTATCTATCAAGGGGAACAGCACTGCCAATACAGAATACTCCATCCCCCAGGTTTGGTCATATACAAGTGGCATTCACCCTATATTTGCATTTTCTTAATTTCTGCAAATGCTTTGATAATTCAAAGCACTGCTTTGTTTTTTTCTCACATGCTGTTAGTTGCTTTTGAATTGATAGTAGCATCAGTCTGCACAACTAGACACAGCCAAGCTGATCTTATTTTCTTGCCAATAGCCTGTCAGCAGTTTTCCTTCTCGTAATTAGATATCAGTCAAAGTTAAAAGTTGGCATTCCTTTCATTTCCTTTTGGCACATTACGAGTTGTTCTGGAATAAACATTGACTTGCATTCCAGAATCACAGCCCTGTGGGATTGAAATGTGTAGGTGTACGATTGGCTCTAGGTTTTGAGTTACCTGCACCTCATGGAAAAGACAAGCTGCCAATGGAGCTCAATAGAAACGGCAGGAACCTTGGAGATGCAGATTCCGACATTTAGCAACAGAAAGAAGAATTTTATGCTAGAATGATGGTTTAAAATCACGTGAATAAGTATTGCATCTAATTTTTTGTTGTTGATTTTAGATACAGCTCATGCTCACAAATAGGGATTCGATTTGAATAAAGCATCCCTTTGAAATGAAAGTAGGCAGGTGGGCTGTTCTGAAGAAATCACATTCCAAACAGTGCTCTCCTGCCATTAAGTGCATTCCAAATGAAAAGGGGAGAATTGAATTAGTCTAAGTGATTAACCATACAGGGAGATTATGATTCAGATGGGAACAGATTGACGACAGTGTTCTCTTCACCTAACGACTGTTCCAGCATTTTAAACACCATGGAGTCACAACTGATAATGTTAATTAATTTAAAGCTGTTAGACAGAGGACATTCTTCAGCCATCAGTTACAGCTGCTGTCGCTCCAGATTCCTGTCGAACATCTGCTTCCAGCTCAATTAGTCATCCGTCAGCAACATTTCTCTGCACAATCTGAAACATTCATTTTTCAACATTCTCCTGCTAAAGACAACCTCTACGATCACTTAATTATCTTGTGTGAAGCAAAGCTGGTTAAACTGGTGCTACTTCACACATGAAAGCAAAAGGAAAACATCGCAGCTGTTACACGCTTTAATATTATTGTTCTCCATCTCAATGCTTCAGTCCAACATATTGATTTTCACACCTTAAATTCAGAAGTGACCATTGTTAATTCATTGATCCTTATTTCATTCCAATTACCATTGTTTTCTGCGCACCATGTGAAGAAAAAAATATTGAGCAAGAAAAAGTGTCTCAAGATAACCAAATTCTTGATATGATCAACTTGCTAAGTAACTGCACTGAAGTAACTGCTTCAATTATTATTCCTTGCTTCAGGTTTTCTTGCAGCCTGGATTCATTAAAATGAAACTGTTCTTTCAAAATAGCGAAATAATCCTTCGAGTTAAGGACTTTGAAAACTTAAATGCCTGTATTATGACATTATTGCTATTAGTGAGATTTGGTGGCAGGAGGGGCAAGACTGGCAGCTCATTGTTCAGGGGTTCCATTGTTTCAGACGTGATAGAGGGGGACGGTTTAAAGGGGAGGAGTGGCATTGCCAGTCAGGGAGAAAATCTCAGCTGTGCTTAGACAGGACAACACAGAGGGCTCGTCTATAGAGGCCATATGGGTGGAGCTGAGGAATGGGGAAGGTGTGACCACACTGATAAGATTGTATTATAGACCCTACCGAATAGTCAAGAGAGAAATCAAGGAGCAAATCTGTGGAGAGAGAGAGAGCAGACCGATGTAAGAAACAAAGTTGTGGTAGTAGGAGATTTTGACTTTCAACATATTGACTGGGACTCCCATACGGTGAAAGGGCTGGATGGTTTGGAGTTTGTCAAATGCGTTCAGGAAAGTTTTCTAAATCAATATACAGAGCAGTGGTTCTCAACCTTTTTCTTTCCACCCACATACCACTTTAAGTAATCCCTATGCCATAGGTGCTCTGTGATTAGTAAGGGGTTGCTTAAGGTGGTATGTGGGTGGAAAGAAAAAGGTTGAAAACCATGTTTTAATCTAAATGGCGTTATGTGCATAGTTTCTCGGTTTCATAACTCCAAAGGAAATGGGCCAATGACAATTTTTCACAAGCAAAATATTTCAGTGACAATTGGGTTTAGAGCAGTGATTTTCAACCTTCCCTCCCCACTCACACACCACCTTAAGTAATCCCTTACACATCACAGAGCACCGATGGCATAGGGAATACTTAAAGTGGGATGTGAGTGGAAAGAAAAAGGTTGAGAACCACTGGACTAGAGGAATGATGTTTCAGCACCGACTAGAAGGGCCAAATGGTCCGTTTTCCATGCTGTAGTTTTCTCTGGTTCTATTAAGAAAGCACTGTCATGTGTAGTATGAGAAGGAGGTTTTCCATTTTTCCTTGAAGAAGGGCTCAGGCCCGAAACATCAGCAATACATCTTTGTCTCCTATAGATGCTGAATAAACTAGCCGAGTTGCTCCAGAATTTTGGTGCTTTTACTACAATCACAGTGTCTGCAGCCAATCGTGTTTCCCTCTTTCCATAAATTGAGCACAAATGATCAGAAAGTGAAGAGATAGCAAAAGAAAAACATGAGGAATCATTGCAAGGTGTTCCTGAGAGGATAAAAGACCAACATACAAAGAGTTTCATCTTGATCAGCAAGGCCACAACCAAGTCATTCTCTGATCCACAAGCTTATACAGGTACAATCATCTGGATTTAAAAAAAAAGAGATACAGCACAGTAACAAGTCCTTCAGGTCTTTGCTGCTCAAATGCACCAATTAACCTGAAAACCTTGGAGGGTGGGAGGAAACCAGAGCATCCAAAGGCAAATCATGTGGTCACAGTGAAAGTGTACATCGCCTGACTCACAGTGTTGGATTTGAACCAGAGTCATTGCACTGACTGCTATGCTAAGGTGCAGCCCTGTATTTATTAATGAAGGTGAAGTTACCATCATCTAATTTTCTGCGTTAGCACTCAGAAATGAAATATTTCCAGCATTACTGCATAAAGCAATTTATGTAAGATGTGATATTTGCACACATCCACATCACCAAAGCGCAATGGAAATTCTTCAAAATAACGGTCCTTAATTGTAGCTTTGTGATATCTATTCGAGAATGATTTAAGAAACATTTATTATCCACATTTATTTTCCTTTGCTTGCCTGTAAAGCCACACAGTGAGGATCAGTTGTGCAGCCACCTCTCTCAAGATGAGAAAGAGAAGAAGCGAAAGAAAGTTCCTTCAGGGAGATTGATGATCTATGGATGCCACCACCCCGTGCTCCCCTAATCTCTATAACCACACAGCTTCCTGTCCAGTCCAGCAATGTACCTCAGGTCAAGTTCTTTGGCCTTGGCCCCTGATTTCAAAGTCCGACATATCCTGGCCTCAGAATACCCAGTTTCCAGAGGCTGGACCCCAGAAGCCTATGGTCTGGAGTGAGTCCTTTGACGGCTGTGCCCTATGCTGGTCCACCGTTATACTTTTCTGCCTTGTGGGGTCAGTCCTCTCCGCAGAGGGTTTTCTCCTACTCTGGTGACCTGCGCTAGTCTGTTGTTCTGCTGGAGCTACAACCTTCAAGGTCTGGGCTGCTAATAAATTGGCATCGCCATCTCTGGCATGGACTTGCATGGCTCCTAACTAACGGCCCTGTTCTACACAACTCCACTGGCTGTCATGGGACAGAAGGGCAGTAGCACCCTTGCAGAGAATCTCCACTCCACTGTTCCTCCTGGGTTAGGCATTGCTCACCATATTCAAGCGGTGTTCAGTCATTGGAGGTTTTTGTATTGACATAGAGGAATAGACGTAGATAGGGAAGAATGTCTAGAGAAGTATGGAATAAAATGGTGTCTCACTGAACAAAAGATCGAAAGGAGCTCAGGATTTCACCCAAGGAGTCCATCCTTTACCACCACTCACCAGCTAAACACAGCGAACCTTTCAACACATTAATTCATGCATCAATGAAAAGTATAGATGCATTCCTCAACTCAAACAGAAAATTAGGCAACATTCCTGGGAAGAATAACCAAATCTCCTCAACAGAATAATTTTTTTTCTCCTTTGTTTGCCCTGTAAAAAGTAAATGAATGGGTTCACTTTACTTACTGAAACCCAGGGAAGAGCTAGTGTCCACTCCTGGAATCATGGGCAAGACCAGTGTCACTGCAGGAGGGAGATGCACTGGCATCTGATCATCACCGGCATTCAGAACCATAGAGCACTACAGCACTTTGCATTTCAATATGGAGGCACAGAAGTTTGAGATGAACTGGCCCAAGAGGATACAGTCCTGGTGGTTATTTATGGAGCGGTCAAAGAGGGACAGAATGTTCTAGTCCGTTATTTCCATCTGACAGAAGTTTCTCCCATTTTTCCTCTACTGGTCTTGAAATCCATGGCTTTGTTTACAATGGAATGGTTTTAGCCATCTGCCAGAGACAAAATGAGTTACTTTTATTGTCTTTCTGTGTTCCTGGTGTTTCAATCAATAGCCATTTGTGTTCACCTGTTAAGTGACACTTTTCCCATCTCCAACATTCCTATGAGTTCTCTAGCTGCCTTGAATCATAATCTGACTGTGGCTGAATCAAAATATTAGTGTCAAGAGCCCATTTAGACAATTGGACAGCTGCATCGATCACACAGAAAAGACAATGGAACCAAATTTCACAAGAGATCATTGTGCATTTACCACGATATTTTGCGTTTAGCAGTGGTGAGTGAGGAAGAGGTTTTGTCAAGTAACATGCATTGTAGCTTCCTCTAAATGTAATTGCAATTCTCCTGTGGGATTTTGTGGCAGAATTACTCCAAACTCAGTACTTTTAGATTCAGCACATATATAATCACTGGTGCATAATTAGGTACTGGCTCTGATCTGTTGTTCCGGTACTTTAGTGCTCACATCACCAGCGCTTCATGAGGCTTTGGGATTTGATGATGTCGCAGTGGGGAACTGCACATTTTCTGAATCCTATTTTGAAGTCTAGTTCTATACATTTTTAAAGCAGACTGAAGTTATCTCAATATAAATGGTCTCTTCAGTGGAAATCAATTGCAAATGATTACAAAATGCGTTTGCCTTATTAGAAATTAGCAGCAAAAGCAAATCCCACCAAGGTCAGCCACTTGAAAGAACTGAATGCCAGTGAGACAACCTGCCCTGGATCTATTCATTGTCACTTTTCTCTGCACCTTTGACACTAATACCTGGTGTTTCACATCACCGTTCCTCATTGCAATAAAGCTTCAGTTTCGGAAAACTGATTCCTACAGTTAGAGCTACAGCGAGTGAACCCATCACAAACTCTTTTGACTGTCTGTGTACCGCATTATGAGCTCTTTATCAATCAGCCTATGTTCACAGAGCTGTGAACTGGGTTCAACTTCAAACATCACATATCTATTTACCTTGTCCTATCTTTTCTTTGTGGGTTGAGTGCCTTTTACTCTGTTCAAAGTTTATGCTACATTATTTATCCTCTTGATATGTGACACTTTTATTCCAAATTGTAAGCCAGGTTAGTGATTTAACTGAATTTATATTTTTCAAAATTAATTTCACATCTATTTCTGAAACCCCTTTGCACATTTTGTGAGTATATATGGGAATTTCAAATTCACTGGCCCTTTTGGACATACAGCACGGTCACTGGCCCTTTTGGACATTCAGCACGGTCACTGGCCCTTTTGGACATTCAGCACGGTCACTGGCCCTTTTGGACATTCAGCCCGGTCACTGGCCCTTTTGGACATTCAGCACGGTCACTGGCCCTTTTGGACATTCAGCATGGTCACTGGCCCTTTTGGACATACAGCACGGTCACTGGCCCTTTTGGGTCACAAGCCCATGCCGTCCAATTACACCCAATTGACCTACAACCCCCAGTACGTTTTTGAATAGTGGGAGGAAACCGGAGCACTCAGAGGAAATGCATGCAGACATGGGAAGAACGTACAAACTCCTTTCAGACAGCACGGAATCTGAACCCTGGTCCCAATCGCTGGAGCAGTAACAGCGTTGTGCTTCCACTACAGTAACCGTGCCACTTCTATTACTCTGTAGCTGTAACTCAACCAAATGTCTTGTGTGTCTTGGAATCTTTTACCCATATCCAACTGGTTCCTCATTTTATGGATATTGAAGATTTTGCTTCCTGAATTTTTGGTTTTGGGCTGATGATTACAAAAATCTCCTTAATATTTTCCTATCACATACTTTTTAATATGTATAATGTATTTTCATGATTTCTTGTCATATTTTAAGTCTATTTCAAACATACAAAACGATGAAGTGCAACATGTCACTGAAAATTCATTTTCTGCATTCGTGCTTGGACGTCTTCCCTGCCGATCTCGGTGCCGTCAGTGACGAACATGGCGAAAGGTTTCACCAGGACATTGCGACCACAGAAAAGCAGCATTAGGGCAAATGGAATCCATGCATGTTGGCCGACTATTGTTGGACACTGACACAAAAGGCGTCCGATGCTTTTAAATTATAATTGACCCTTTGCTGGATGAATTTCCACTTCATTGCCTGTGGATTTTCGTGTCATCAAAAAGAAAATAGACTAAGTGCTTTACATCCAATGAAGTACTTTTTAATAAAATCATCAGTATTATGCAGTAAACTCTTAATTAGCATGCAAACTTCAATAAATAGCAACATGCTTTTGAAGAATAATCTCTTTTGGTGACAGGGTTCGAGAAAATTGTGATTAGGGATCTAGGGATAATTCATCTGCTCTTCAAGGTTTTACCATGGGATCTTGAATCTCCAACTGAAAGAGCAGGCTAATATCTCTTTTGAAAAGGTTTCTGATCATGTGGCAACTTATTCATGTTCAAAGCTCTGAAGTGGATTTGTTCCCAAAACTTATGACTCTGTGCTACCATGCCGCAGCAGACACAATTAAAAGAAAACATTGAAAATGGAACACATATCAAGACACAATCATACAATCTAAGAATACCACTTTAAGTCAGCAGAGGACCAAAAAAAAACTTATCTGCAGCAAATTTCATAGACGACTAAATGAGAATCGCAGCATTTACTGATATTGACCAACAATTGAATTCACTGTGAAGTGTTAAAATAGATTTATTCCAAATAAGTTCATGGTTGGCCAGTTCTCTCAGCCACTCTCCCTTTCACACTCAATTTAATAGCTGACGTGTCTTGGACAAAAAAAAGCTATCAAAGAAGAAAAAAAATCAAAGTCATACATACAGAAAAATATTTTGATTCAGTTCAGGAATCATTTTCTGTTTATTTCTCCAAGTTTAAAAACAACTAAATAAATTCACCAATTTTCTGCTTCTGTTAAAAAGTACATCTAAATTGATGAAAAAAAATCTGCATTTCCTAAATATTTTCACTAACTTGGAATAGATGGTACAGAGCTTCCAAATATTCATAAATTGGCCAATATTTACAATATCTACATACAGCAAAATAGATGATTGATTATATGTTGTGTTGGTGTTAAAATAGTTTTTTGGAGTATTAATTTTCTGCCCAGTTAATATCAACAATTACCCAACTAAAAAAATATACTAAACTGTATAATTTGTCATTGACAGATTTAGGAAATGTATTTCTAAGGTAATATTCAATTCTATTTTGCGATTAGATTGTATGATAATTAAATTAACAGTAGGTAATAGTGACATTGCCATGTATAATAACTACTTGAATAACCTTTTTGATTACGAACAGGAGGTGAAGTTGTGCGATCAGTTAAGCATATGAATCATTCAGATTTGTTATAAATGTTAATTAAGCCAAATTATATATTTATTACACATCAGAGAGCATAATTCAAAGAAAGGAAACCAATGAATACTGTCAGCTTTTTACCTCCCTGACCCTTGAAAAGCTATTTGGTTATGCACAATTGACCACAATTGGTTCACCAGTATTTTCCCAAGATAGTCAAAGGTACAATCTATGAAGCAATTTGTTGAATCTTTGCAAATCCACCATCTTAGTTATAAGAGTGCAATGCAAACAATTTTTTTAATTCAGATGACACTTATACTTTCAGTTCTTTACACACTGGAGATGTAGATCATAAAAGAATTTCCTCACGTCCAAGAATGGAATCACAAGACAATTATATGTATTTTCCTTTTTACACCTTAATTGTGATACCTATTTGGGCAATGACCAACATGTTTTCAGCTTCCATGGATATCCTGTTTCTTACAATCTGGTGATGTGCAATTTTGTCGATTGAGTGTCAATGTTAATTAAATATTTTTGCTATTGCCATTAAGATTGTTATTGCAATTAACTTGACATGCTTATTAGCAGAATTACTTTGTTTTAATTATTTTTAAATTAATTTAATTTTTGATTATACAGTTCCTAATTCTGTGATCATTTGGTTTGACGAGATTAAAACTAGGGGTCTTAAGGTTCTGTCTTTTGCGCTACTAGGTATAAAATTTGGATGAGGACCAAGGGGAGGGGAAAGAAAGAATATGGTTCAGTGTCAGTCCAGGGTCTTTGATTTGCAAATTAAATTAAATATAGAATCCTTTTCTAAGAAAGGATGATTGAATTATATTTTTATAATGCATTTGTTTCCGTTTTATATATAAACTCATTTGGATTTTCATCGAGTGTTTGACTCATTATTTCCAAACACACCAAAAAGAAAACATTCATGGACATTTAACCCGAGAATCGGTTTCCCGATTCTATCAGATTTGGACCAACCTGAGACCCAATTCCACACTCAGCAGCAAAATAAACTGTTTCAAGAACTCAGAGGGTCAAGCCACATCTCTGTAGGCAAAGGAGGTCTGTTGGCATTTCAGTTGAGAACCTGCATCAGGTCTCTTTTGCCTCCACAAATGCTGCCTGATCCACCAATAGTTGACAATATATTTTTGCTCCAAATTTCAGCATCTGCAGTCCCTTCTACCCCTGCATTCCAAGTCAATGGAAATCTAACCTATGCACACAGCTGGGCTTGATTGCCAGAATCCCCTCAGCATCTTCATGGAATCGCTGCCAATAATTGCCACTGCAGCAAATAAGGCCAAAGTGTGGGTGCCCTGGACTCAGATCCAAAAGAGGAGTAAATGCAGACCTCTAGTCTGCACTGCATTCAGTTGCTCTGTAAAGCAGGAGGTAGATGTGATCCTTAGACACAGCAAAGAACCATTTCCAGAATTTGCACTTTTCTGAATTCTGTGAAAAATTGCAATATTCTGTTGATGACTTCCTTTACAAACCAAAGTAATGGATTTTAAAAAAAAATAATATTTATATCTGCTCATTCATTCCAACTTGCCAGTTTCAAATGGTCATCAATCATGGACAACGAGTAGGACACAATATTCCACGAATGTATTTATGGATGGGTGATTACACTCTAGAGATCGGTTTTTGCCATAAAATTCCTCACAACAATTTAATCGATAAAAACAAATTCCATTCCTTTCCACTCCAAAAATTGCATGGCCTTCCTGAAACCATGAAGACTCCATTTCATTTCATGCCTTCTTTTCTTTTCCAAAACATTCAACCACAGTGGAATCGGATCCTTACAATAATGGGCTTAGTATTTGGCTGAACTGCTCCTCTGGGAGCACAGATCAATGATCCAGAAATTGAACTAGATCTTGCCTGGCCTGCACCAAACATTCTCCACTGCCCTGCTCTCTATCCTCAAGACACGGATCCTTCCTGATTCATGGGACAAATTGCACGTAAGGCTATGAGCCATCGCACAGAGCAGAAATGCTCACAGGTTGATGGCTCTGCCTCAGGTGGCCCAGAACTGCTTACATGACAGCTTGTAATATTAAAGACCTTTTCAACAATTTCTGTCAAAACTGTAGAATCAATTTAATGTGCTAAAATAAAATTAAAATCATGTGACCATTAAACTATTAATAAGTAGTTTTAAAAACTATTTTCATTAAAGTTTTCCATCCAGATAAGTGATCCCTTTTAAATACAGAGAGAGCACTCATTGTGATCAAATGGCATCCATGCCTGATGTAAAGATAAGGGACAAGATGCATGCCCACCTCCTGGCTCAGGACTTTTGTACTTGGTCCTTGACCCAGAAATGTGCAATTTACTTCCCAGAGGTAGGACCTGGTCGGCGGTTTTCTTCCAGACAAACACATTTCATCCCATTGAATTTAAATCCTATTCAGATTTAAGATTTATTGTCTGAGTCCATACATAATAACCCAAAGATTCCTTTTTCCTGCGGGCATGGCAGAATTACCACTGTAGTGCAAAAATAAAATATACATGTAAACAAAACACTGTAAACAGATAACAAATCTAAACAAACTGACTGTGCAATACAGAGGGAATAAAAAGAAAATCAATAAAGTGCACAAGTAAGAGTCCTTAAATGAGTCTCTGATTGAGTTTGTTGTTGAGGAATCTGAGAGTCGTCAATCCAGAATTCGGTTTAAAATGAATAGTCAGGATATAAAGTAAACAGGTTTCATACAAAAACACAAGACAATGTTATTAGAATGTACAAAAATCAACTGTGTCATCAGTTTTCACCACTTTAACTCATCCCTAATTATTCTGGAGTATGTAGCGCATGGAAACAACCATGTACGAACAAAGGAAGTCAAAGAGAGAATCCTGCAGAAACTGTGATTGCACTGCGATAAACAAAAGGTCACACAGCAATCTCTAGGAAGTAAACCAACATTTCAGGCCTAAACCCTTCATCAACATATTAGCAAAAAGCTGGCAGGTTTCAGAGGAATCCAGGCAACTGATGAGGTCATAGGTGGATATAGGTGAGAGGGTCAAAGAACAAAATCTGAGAAGTGATAAGGAGAGCGTAGTTCTCTGAATGGAGAGGGAAGGGGGTGAGGTGTTGGAGAACAGAGGGATAAGGAAAGAGAGAAACTCAGGAGGGGTTTAATGGAAACTGGAGACATCAATGTTAATGCCCAGATGGAATATTTGAGGCATTCCTTCAATTTGCAGGTGGCCTTGGTTTGGCAGTTCATGAGGCTATGGATAGACGTGTTGATGTCAGAATGAGGTATCCAATTCCAATGGTTGGTCACTGGGAGGTCCCTGTTATTGCAGTGGAGTGAGCAAAATAAATGATTTCCCAGTCTGTGTCCAGACTCTCCAAAGTTGAGGAGGCCACAACAGGAGAACTGGATGCAGTAGATGAACCCTGCCATGTCGATTTACTTGAAAAGACTGTTTGAGTCCTTGAATGGTGGTGAGGGAAGAGGTGTGGGTGCAAGTATTGCATTTCTTGCAGTCACAGGGAAGGTACCAAGGATGCGATGAGGGAAGGGATAAGTGGACGAGGGAGTGGTCCCTGCAGAATGTGGAGACGGAAGAAGAGGGGGAAATTGGAGTCTGCAGGGACCACTCCCTCGTCCACTTGGGATGAATCCATGAAAAGAAAGGTTCAGTCAACATTACTCAACTCCCTCATCCACTCGGGATGAATCCATGAAAAGAAAGATTCAGTCAACATTACTCAGTGTTGATACAGGTCCCATTCCAAAATGTTGATTGTCCATTTCTACCTCTGGGTTCTGTCTGATCTGCTGAGTCCATCCAGCTTCTTTTTGTTCACTCAAGGTACCAGCATCAGAGTCTTGTTTCTTGAACCAACATTTTTTTCAGGCAATTGTGACAGAAGAGCTAGCAAGATCTTCAACATCAGATGAATGAGGGACATTTTCCAAAGGACATTTTATGTGGAACTCTCCAAGGTCTCTGAACTGATGTGGGCTCCTGTTCAATGGCATTTGAAAACTATTCGACATCAATGGAGGAACAAGGTAGGAAGTGGTTTATGGCCCATTTTGGATGCGGTTGCATCAGGGAGCTGGTGCAGACCAGAAGTAGCTGAGATGAAAGAGTAAACAATAAAAAAAAGGAAACTTCAAAGTTCAAGAGATAATAATGCACAGCATATGCAATCTGGACCACGTCTGCACCATCTGTGGAAAGGACTATCAATCAAAACTTGGATTCCAGCCACTTATACTGTTGAAATATGGCAGAGGAACTGAAGTAATTTTACATTTACGCCACTGCTTTTAGAGAGAGACCATTTCCTCACAGAGTCTGGATTTTAAAACCATACACTTATTTTTGTCATCAATGTAGAGGACATCAGATGTGGCGAATGATATGGCCAAAATGACTACTGTGTATGGAAAAATGAATGTTACAAAATTGTAGGAAGATGAGGGGATTAGAATTCACCCAGAATTCTAAAGTAAACCCAAAACAACAGTGTTAAGAAACTTTGCTATGGAATTTATTTGTGTTGTCTCGACAGTACATACTTTGTATTTCCTTACCTGATCTAAGAATTTCCAGCTCTTTTTAAAATAGGCAATGTGATCATAATCAAATTAAAACTCGAGCAGCGCTTCTGAATTTTAACCCGTTCAGTACTTCCTCTCTTCAGTCTTTATTCAGAAGCCTGCCTGCTTTTTGCTTATACCTTGCAAAAGGGATCAGGCCCAAAATGTCAATTTTATCTCCTTTGGACATTGCATGACCAGCTGAGTTTCTCCAGCATTTCTCTGTATTTTTACCACACATGCAGAGCGTCTGCAGAATTCCAGGTTTCACTCCAATAGCAACAGCCTTGTCTTTCTAATTTTCTTTCCTTTTTACATGCATGTATGGTCTTGTGTAGATTAGAGCATAATTGAATCTGGAGGCAGAAGCAGACACTTGTTCATCATTTTCTCTAAATTAGCAGGACCATTGATGACATTCCCATTACTTACTTACCCATTAATGTTCTTCATAATGATGCAGTCCAGCTAATTATTGGCCAACTACAAAACAGTCATGGGGCCAACAGCCCAATAATTTTTTTTCCACATACCATACTTCAGTTTCCCTCGAAATCTTCCAACAATACATTTCAGTACAACTCTAATATTTGTGAATCAGAACTTGTTCAGCTCTTGTCATGAGCCTTTGGAATGTACTTTGATCTCTGTTATATTTGGAAGGATATTTTACCTTATTGATGATCAAGGTATTTTAATCTTCAAACCCATTTTCACAGACACCATTGAATTCTGCGAAAGTCAAATGGCTCGAATCTGGATTATTCAAACTTTGTCAAACTTTGCAGAAAGGAATTGTGCACCACTGTCAATTTTTCTCTCTCTCTGCAACATGAACCACATCAACTCATTAGGAGACACACACAATTGTACATGCAGGGATCTGAAGGGGGAAAAAAAATCAGATTGCTGGAGGAACTCAGTGGGTTAACAGAATCTGTGGAGGAAAATAGATGGTCGAGGATTCAGGTAGAGACCCTGCATCAGAACGGAGAGGGGATTCTGGTGTGGGTACTGACTCAAGCCATTGAATATCCTTTTTCACGAAGTAGGGAGGGATTTGCTGGACCAAAGTGTCCCGATATGACAGTGCGATACACGGCCATCTCTTCATCTTCCCACTGAGCTGCTGCCAAAGCCATGTAGTCTATACCGAGAGCAGGCGAATGGAGGTGATGCAGGCTAGCATGTCAGTGACTGGATGGTTCTTCCCAATGATGGTGGAGGGGTAGCAGCTGTTCCTAAAACTGGTGACACCTGTTCCTCTTTCCTAATGGCAGAAGTGAGAACAGAGCATGTGCTGTGTGACAAGGGTCTTTTCTGATTGCTGCCGCTCTCCAATGGCAGTGTTCTCGGTAGATATGCTCAATAGTGGAGAAAGTTTTGCCTGTGATGTCCTGGAATGTGTCCACTATCTTTTGGAGGGCTTTACACTAAGGAGTATTGGTGTTTCCATACCAGACTGATGTAGCCATTTAGCACATTTTCTACCACACATCTGTAGAAATTTGCCAGGATTTTTGATGTCATACCAAACCTCTGCAAGCTCCTGAGGAAGTAGAGGCGCTGATGTGCTTTCTTCACAATGCCATTGGTGTGTTGGGTCCAGGAAAGATCCTCTGAGATAGTGACTTAAATTTTCTCGCCCTCTCCCCCTCTGATCCCCTAATGATCTCTGGATCGTACACCTCTGGCTTTCCTTTCCTGAAGTCAACAATCAGTTTTCGTGACATTCAGTGTAAGGGTGCTATTGGTGCCAAGTTTTCAATCTCCCTCCTGTATGCTGTCTCATCACCTTTCTTTATGCAACCCATTACAGTGATATATTCACCAAATTTGTGGATGGTGTTATTGTCGTACCGAGCCACTCAGTCGTAGGTGTAAAGTGAGTAGAGCAGGGGGCTACGAACACAACCCTGTGGTGCTCTGGTACTGATGGAGATTGTGAAAGAGAAGTTCTTACCAATCTTCATTGATTGTGGTCTGGAGGTGAGGAAATCCACGATCCAATTACACAGTTTGGTGTTAACTCCCAGGTCTTAGTGTTTACTGATCAGTTTTGAGGGGATGATGGTGTTAAATGCCAAACTGTAGTTGATAAAGAGAGCTGGCTCTGAATGGGCAACTAAAGCGGCATCGTCTGCAAAGAGTAGTTCACGGACAAGTTGCTCTTGTGTCTTGGTGTGAGCTTGCAGGCGCCTCAGATTGAAGAGACTGCCATCTGTGCGGTACCGGATGTAAACACCGTCTTCATTGTTGAGGTCTTTATTGGCTTGTTTCAGCATCATGCTGAAGAAGATAGTAAAGAGGGTTGGTGCGAGGACGCAGCCTTGCTTCACGCCATTGGAGAAGGGTTCGGAGAGCTCATTGCTGTATCTGACCCGACCTCGTTGGTTTTCGTGCAGTTGGATAACCATGTTGAGGAACTTGGGGGGGGGGGCATCCGAGGCGCTCCCAAGATCGTGTTCTATGGCGAGCTCTCCACTGGCCACCGAGACAGAGGTGCACCAAAGAAGAGGTACAAGGACTGCTTAAAGAAATCTCTTGGTGCCTGCCACATTGACCCCCACCAGTGGGCTGATCGCCTCCAACCGTGCATCTTGGCGCCTCACAGTTCGGCGGGCTACAATCTCCTTTGAGGAAGACCGCAGAGCCCACCTCACTGACAAAAGACAAAGGAGGAAAAACCCAACACCCAACCCCTTGCAACCGCTGCAACCGTGCCTGCCTGTCCCGCATCGGACTTGTCAGTCACCAACGAGCCTGCAGCAGACGTGGACATACCCCTCCATAAATCTTTGTCTGCGAAGCCAAGCCAAAGCAAAAAAAAGAAAGTTGATAAAGAGCATCCTGATGTTTGTATTTTTGTTGTCCAGGTGTTCCAGGGCTTTGTGTAGAGCCAAGGACATGGCATCCACCATTGACCTGCTACTATGATAGGTGAACAGGAATGTATCCATGTGACCACTCAGGCAGGAGCTGATCTCCTTTATCACCAGCACAGATTTTTAAAACTCAGCCGGGTATTCCACCTGGGCCAGATGCTTTCCTCAGATTTGCTCTCCTGAAGGCAGCACGCATGTCATCCTCAGAGACAGATGGAGTGGGATCATCAGGGGACATGGGGGTGCGGTGAGATGGTTCTTCGCTGTTAGGTCGGGATAAGGTTACCTTATTCTGTCAATTTTGCATTGAGGAATTCAATTAAAGAAACCTCAAGAGTACCAAAATCATTGCAAGACCTGTATTCTGATGTGGGGCCTTGCAAAGAGCATGGTTTTGTGAATGACCGATTTATTTACTAATTTATTTATTTTGATATTTTCTGATCATTTACTCATGATGATGGCCCCTTCAAATCTTCATTAATATCACAAATATAATTTAGTCCATTTATTTCTACTTTTATTACATCATTTTTCTAAATCTAGTGCATCTGCTTTGTAGTTGACATCTTGTGAGATATGTTGGAGTCCGCCTGTTGAAGTAATCGTTCTAAAACCAATAAAACAGACCAGTCTTTCACAGTCGTATTTAAATAGAATGTCATTTTAGCTACATCTCTTCTCAAGCATGCAATTTGCTCTTTACAGTGGCAATAAAAGGGTTAAATCGAGTCCTCCCATTAACTCCAAATCAATGCAATTTAGGGCATTTCAAGCTTTACTCTCATCCATTTTATTTGCAGCTAATGTACTGGGCTCAAGAAGGATTTTCTTAAACCTTTCAATTCAACCTTCATTATTTGGAATGAATACAACAAAATTGTTCCAAAAATCAAGACATGGGACAAGTCCAGGCAAATCAATTGTGAACTGGCAGGGTCTGAATGAATAATGTTTTTGCTACCAAATACTTTGTATAGCATTATTGAAGAAGGATGTATAGAGAAATTCATAAAAAAGTGAGTGAAGCAATTCTGCACCATTCAGAAATGAAACACTATTTTTGTACTCTTCTTCATGTCTGAATGTTCTCACATTAATTGATTTCCCAGAAGATTCTGTTTCCATGGTAAATTATGCTCAAGTGTATCGACTCTCATATCATTTAAGAAAGTAAGAACTCAGAAAGCAGTTATATTCTTTCATTATTACAAAAATTACCTCCAATGCAGAGCTTATGTTACCAATCATGGATATAACATTATTGGACTTGTGATTAACTAAAAAGTTTTATTTTCCCTTTCAGTCTCTTCATATGCTGTAGACTACTTGAATAAGAAGCCTGCCACCTTCTGTATTCAAACCATATGCCATACAGCCTGGATTTTGGACCTAACAGAGACAAGTTAGTCTAGATTTAATAATTTACCCTGATTATAATAAATTGCAAATTACATAGGATTCCCACCAAGTCCTAAGTCAATCAAATATTAAAATTATCACAAGCTAAACAACTAATCACATCTATTTGAAGTTGAATACTCAAGTGAATACAGGTTACATAACAGCAATATCAAATTAACAGCCATTTGTTCACTGATTGCTTTTACAGTTTTTGAATAAAACACAAGGGAATCCTTCATTAAATTCCCCTGCAGATTTGCTGTAACTTCAGAAGAGGGCGAAGGAAACTCTCAACCTTTTTCCTTCCACTCACATCCTACTTTAAGTCTTCCCTTTGCCATCGGTGCTCTGTGATTAGTAAGGGATGGCTTAAGGTGGTCTGTGGGTGGGAAGAAAATGTTTGAAACGCACTGTTTCAATCGTATGTGCAAGGTTTCATAACGCCAAAGGAAATGGGCCAATGTCGATTTTTTTCAAGCAAAATATTTCAGTGACAATTGGGTTTAGAACAGTGATTCTCAACCTTCCCTTCCCACCCACATCCCAACTTAAGCAATGCCTTGCTAATCAGAGCACCGATAGCATAGGGATTACTTAAAGTGGTATGAGTGGAAAGAAAAAAGGTTGAGAACCACTGCTCTACAGCAAAAATCTAATCCACCATTTTTCCTGTTGGTTTAAAACTTTCAAGTGGAATTATCTCCTGTCACTCCCCCCCCCACCCCACCCCCACCAATCCACCTCCATTTCTTTCATACCTCATCAGATAAATGCCACATCTTTGGGCTTTAGTCTCAACACAACACCTAGAAAGGGACGGCGGGGGTTAAACTGCCCAGCACAGTTGGGTAATGCTATTACAGCACTAGCCATCTGGGTTTGAATCTGGTCCTCTTTGTAAAGAGCATGGGTTTCCTCTGGGCGCGCCAGCTTCCTCCCAGCCTTCAAAATTGTATGGGTTTTATAGGTTAATTGGTGTATTTGGGCAGCATAGTCTTGTGGGCCAGAGTGGCCTGTTACCATTCTGTACCTCAAAATTAAATGTTTCAGATGCTGCTCCTGCAGTGCCTTTTTCAACCTCGCCCTTCTCTAAGGTGTCACTAAACTAGTCTTTCTTCCACTCCTGGTTATTTGCCAACCTTGAGATGAACACAAGCAAACTCCAATCCAAAGACACAGATACTGCTGCAAAATTCTTTGGAAGAGTTGGAAATTAGTGAACACCAAGGAACATTTTTGTTTCCACAGTGAATTTACAGGCCTTAATCTCTTGAGAAGATTAGAGCTAAACTGTTACTGAACTCAAAATCTTCCAATGGTATTCATTATTTTTATGGATTGGTATTAAGTGGTGTTGGTCAAATGGTATCCAGAATGCTCTCCTCCCTTCCTCTTACTCAGTGGTTTTCAACCAGTGGGCCAGGTTAGACCAGGTGGGCCATAAACCAATAAAAGTTCATTGCCTGTGTTCAAACTAGGCTTGACAAGTTCAAAGAGAACCAAAGCTGAACATAGGTTATAAACAAACAGTGGTCTTCATCTAGACACAGGGGAACACACAAAAAGGGAATTAACTGATATACTAACACGTACAGCATACAGGCATAGTATACCAAGAAACGAGGGTTTAACTTGTTCAGTACCCACCACCTGCATGCATGGTATACCAAAAAAATGAGGGTTTAACTTCTTCAGCAACCACCACGCACAGGCACGGTTCAGGATACCTTGTAATTAAATGAGTACATACACATGATCCTAATTTCCAGTTTAACTGCTGCTCGGGATCCAGACAGGCCCATAAAAATTAGCTCTCCAGAGTTACCTGGAGTTCATCAAAGGTCATAACTAATGAACACATACACAGTAATGATACATATCGGGTGTGAATAAATCGCTGGTAAATATTCTCAACTCATGACGGGGAACAAGAGGGTTAACACAGAGTACCCACCAAATCTCTCTATCTCTAACAGGCACAGCACAGTACTAAACAGTAAATTAATTACAGCTAACAAGTATATACATATAAACCTGACTTCCAGCATCAACCACAGATCTGGATCCGGATGGGCCCAATATAGTCAGCTCTCCAGTGCAGCCTGGAGCTCAGCAACGGTCAGAAAACAGCAGCAAAACAAAGAGAGAGGGAGAAATCGAGAGCCTGCGGCTGCACATACTCAGCCTTTTCAATGCAGGACCCACCCACATGACCTGTGAAGACCTGTCAACCTCACCTGTGGGGAGATCTAACCATTGATTGACATCTGGAGGACACATCAGCTACCTGGGCCAATCATGCATCAGCCTTACAGGTGGGCAGATCTAACCCTTGATTGGCAGATGACGTGACTTCTGGCAGGGCTTCACCCAATAAGGCCGCATGACCCTCCACAATCCACACGACACTGCTCTAACTGTGTCTTCTGAAGGTTTGTTCAATACAAATCTAGGTCCCCCTTAAAACAATGTTGCAGATTTAACTTTTGTCAGAGTTTAGGTGCTCCTAAATTAATTGTAAGAGGTAAAAATCTGGACCTTATTCTGAGGTGCGTAACCAACTACTGTAAATCCAGAATACAACAAACCATTAAAATGTAGCAAGTGGATTAGAAATTATAAACGTTGGAAAATATCAGAATTAGAGTCTTAATTAATTTTGAAAATTGCCCACAATAATGTCAATACATTTCTTGAAGTATAAATTTTCTGTTGAAATTTCCTATGTAGGGTGCTGGAGAGAGAGACAGCGGACCAAGGGGAAACAGTGAAGAGAGAAACAAAGTTAATGCCTCAGGTCAATGACCTTGACGACCTCATACATTGAATCCTTTTCTCTACAGCTGCTGACTGGCCTGATAGGCATCCCAGCAATTTCTGGATTTATTTCAGATTTCCAGTATCTGCCATTAATTTGGTTTTCTTGTGGCAACGCACATGTTTGCAATGTTAAACCGGCCCTGCTTGTCACGTGTGGTCGGCGGGGCCGCCGTGGCAAGATGGCGTCGCGGGACCGTCTCTTCCAGTCCAGACAGGAAGTTCGTGTTCGCTCTTGCGTCATCAGGACGCAAGCACTGGGACATTGGGGGCGGGACCGAGGATGCAGTGTTAAATTCGAAATAAAGCAGTTGTGATACTCGAGCTCACAGCCTGTTGTCTCAGTCTCTTCGCTCACAAGATGCAACATTCTAAACTTTTTTTGGTCAATTAATATTTGCCATTTTCTTTCAGAAATGGACAGTAAAAGTGTCAGTTCCATCAGCATAAAAAATGCAAGCACCCCTACCACATCTTTACCACCCTTCCCGTCCTCCTTTCTCTGTTGAAGGTTGACCATTCAGCACCATAGGGTCTCACTTTTATACCTCCACACCCACAAGTTTAGTGAGTTCTACTTTCTGCCGCCACTGTACCAATTTATTTGGCAAGGAATCCACACTCCTGTCTGAGAACGCATTCTCCCACCCCAAACATTCGATTCCCATTTGGCGTCTCCTTTCTAGCCTTATCTCCACTCTTCATCCATTCATATACGATTGTTGACATTACATTTTGATTTCTACTCTGCCCTCCCACTCCAATCTCATTCCTTTCTCTCTCCCACCCTGCTCTGTGAGGCTACCATGCCATTTTATCAGTTACATTGTCTCTGCCACACCTGCCCTAAAGATGCCTATTCATCTAGGTTTAACATTGCAAACATGTGCGTTGCCACAAGGAAACCAAATTAATGGCAGATACTGGAAATCTGAAATAAATCCAGAAATTGCTGGGATGCCTATCAGGCCAGTCAGCATCTGTAGATGCCTTCTGCTCTAGAGCTTCTGAAATGTCAGATGCATGGCTTCCCCTCTACCATGAAGCCCTGTATCATATTTCCTCCATTTTCCACTCATCTACTCTGACACCCCCTCTTGCCAGGCAGAACAGACTGCAACTTTCATCCCACTAGCCTCCCATCCAACACATCATCTTCGGCCATTTCTGACGGATCCAACAGCTACTTCCACCAGTCATATTGGCCCCTCTTCCCCATGGCCATTCCCCCCCCCCCCAATCCCCTTTCTGATTTTGACAGGGACCACACTCTTTGGACTCCTTTATCTGTTTACACTCCCCACCCAAACCTCCCAGTTTACTAACACTTTCCTGCCACCATTATCTCCACCTCCTCTCCCATCCAAGTACCTGAACTGCCTTTCTCGGGGAGGCAGAGGTTCTCCTACACCTCTTCTAACTGGTCTGCTGCACTCAGTGTGACTTCCTCTACAACGTTCATCTTAGGCTTCTGTACTTCTTCCTAATGGTAGCAGTGAGAAGAGGCCATGGCCTGGGTGGTGAGAGTCTTTAAGGATTGAGGCTTCTTCCTTGAGACACGACTTCTTGTAGATGTCCTTAATGGTAGCCAAATCCACAACTCACTCTCTAGTCTTTTCCTGCCCTGTGCATTGACACCTCCATACCAAAGAGTGATGCATTGACAAAGTAATCGTTTCTACAATCTGTCCACAATGGCCATCTCAATCTTATGGCTTCATGTCATTTTAATTCTCTTTCCCACTCCCATACTACCTCAGCCTTTCCATTGCCATGGAGAGACCAAACATAAATTGGAAGAACAAATCTCATATTTTGCCCAGGAAGCTTTAAAATCAATGGTATTAACATTCAATTTTCTAGTTTCAAGTACTCCTAACCCCCTCCCACCCAGAGACCTACTTCAGCACATACTTGCTTGTCCAGTGAGTCTTCATCCCTTCCATCACCTGGTTTCATCTGCCCTCCATCCCCTCCCCATACGGCTCTGCCTATCACCTACCAACCTCTGTGCCAACCCATTATGTGCCTACCAGCCTGTTGCCAGGCCTGATGTAGTCTCCACCTGAATCAATGACATATACATTCATCCCCACAGGTGCAGTTCTTCCAGAATTCTGGTTATGTTCTCCTTTAGACACTCTTGTTCTCCAGTATTATCATCTAGGAATTGTCACTCGCTCTCCAGCAGCATTACCAATAGTGCTTGTTAATCTGAGATTTTTGGCAGTGTATACATTTTCAACTGGGAACAGAAGTGCATTACAATCAATCCCGCTTTCCAGACATCGAGATAACGTTATTGGATTGCAATCAGAAGTGATGCTGGCATCAGACACAGCTCAATCGGTAGGCTTTTGGCCCAGATTCAAAATGTGTTCAGTTCATACTTCAAACAACTGAATACAGTTGAGACTGGAACTCCTGGGCAGTATAAAGATGATTTGCTTTGGATGGGATTTTTAACCAAGACCACATCTAATGTCTTAGGTGAATGTTAAAGATTTATTTCCAATATTTTGAGCATCAGTGGTTTTCTTTCATATCTTGTCCATTATTGGTTTTGTTACAATATGTTTGTCAGAGTTTGGATCATTTCGATTTTACGGAAGTCTTTTTGCTAGAAATGGCCTTGGGACACCCTGAGAACTTTAAAGGCACTTTATGAAGAAACTTTTATATTGTCATACTTTCCTTACTCAGAGGCAAATGGCCAATTGCATAGTCTCATTTGTTGAAAGTGCTGAGATCAGTTACGTTGGCAATAGCCAGTGGATTATGCCTTTGATCTGTATGTTTCAGCTCCTCACTGGACCAGCCATTTTATCTGTTGGGATGCACCTAAAGCAAGCTCTAAACAATTGTAAATTGAAGAATTCCAGCAGTTGCATGTTAATCAAGAGTCCTTCCTGTTTTTTTTAATAAACTTCCAACATCTATTTACCTTTGTGTAACATAGAAAGGAATAACAGACCAAGTCCACCATTACTACAAGTGCATGTTATTCTTATAGGCGCATCTTCTTTTGATATGCAGTATTATTAGATATCATTTCATCAAAGAGGGTGGATCACCAAGATTAAAGTATTTTATGGAATTAACAGCATTAATCTCAAAAGTGTTATGTTAAATAATACTTTTTAACTGACTGTCCATAAACGCACACAATATCAGCATTAATCCACTGCAAAATATGCATTTTGCATTGGCAATATATTGACAATGGATCCAGCCTTAATACTCACAAAGAATCAAATATTTTCAGATCAATTACTTCAATGTACATGTTATTGTTTGCAAGCCTGCTCATTCTGAAAGAAAAATGTTGACTGTCTTTTTGTCAGCAATAAATGCAGTAAAAGCCTACATTATTTCATGCACAACTTATGCTATAACTAAAGCAATTGAATATTTGGACTATTTATTAAATGTCTCTCTTACTCACAACCATTTAATCTTGCATTCATATTTTCCTGCCTTGTTTACGGCATCAAACAGTGAATATTAATGTTGAGAGAGATAATGGTGACCAACTTAAATAGCCTCATTGAACAACCTTTAATAGATATGCAGATGCAATGCACAAATTCATTTTAATTTAATTTACAGAAGCTTTGAAACGTTCAGGACATTTCTCCTTGTGATTGAAATAACTGTATTACTTGAGATCCTGAATCAGCAACTTTTTGTGAAGGGAACGATTGCGCTTAATATTCTGAGGAAACTTCAGCAATATTTAATATTTTATGTAACTTTTTAATAGTTTCATATACATTCTTCCACTCACAAGAATCTAGATAATAATGCCAATGACTTGAAGTATTAAAGGATTAATTCTGTTTTTCTCTCCTGCAGAAGAATTCTTGCATTTTCTGATTTTATTCCACATGCCCTCCTTCATCGTCAAGGTTTGGATGGCATGACTATTAGGCCAGATTGGCAGAGATATAATTTTACCCCTTTGTCTCAACTTCCTCCAAATAATGAGTGAAATGCTCAATTCAAAGAATTCACAAGCCAGTTGTAGCTCTTTCTGGGATTCCTGCTGACTGTCATTAACAAAATTAATGTACTTTGATTGTTTTATTTATTTCTGCAAATACTGATCAAATTCCACTTGAAAAAATTGTCATATTAACCAACTTTACCCACTGTGATGTGATATTTTAAAAATAGATTCTTCTAACTCCTTTTTCCTACATCAATTGCTTTGAACCTACATATTTTCTGGTTTAATTTTAAAAAATAATGACAAAACTCCTTCTCTATATTTGTAATTGATTTCCCCATAACCTAGTTTTCCAACTATACCCTGCGCTTTCTGATATCAATTAATATCTTTATAGAACTTATTTATGGCTTATGCCAGAAATTTTTCATATCACATAATATTTCAAATCAGGCTTGGATATTGCTTTCAACAAACTGGATACAATTTTTCTTTTGCTCGCTTTGCATAAAATCTAAACTCCCACTTATCCTTTTTGTGGATGTCAGAAGCATTAATGGTTTGACTCCAAATGCTTCTTCAGTTTAAAACGATTTAATGTTCAACCACATTAGTGGGTCTGATATCACATCTAGACCAGATCAGAGAAGAACAGCTGAAAAGATACTGTGTGCAGGGTGGAAGGGGACCTCAATGATTTTGCTCGCCTCTTCTGACAACGATCCTAGTATACCACATCGATTGGGGTGGTGGGTAGGAAGGGAGACTGCAGTGATGAGGATGTCTTGCATCATTTTATATCGAGGGTCTGATCAAATTATGGTCCATTATGCAGTACTTCTCCCACTTTATAATAGTCAGTACACCCATTTGGAGTGGTAAATTCACTCCAGTTAGGTTGAATAACAAGTGGCATCAGGGTTAACGTAGCGATAAGCGAAACACTGTTACAGTACCAGAAACCAGGACCCGTGCGGTCTGTAAGAGGTTGTACGTTCTTCCCATGCCTGCGTGGATTTGCTCCTGCTCTGGTTTCCTCCCAACATTCAAAATGTTATGGGGTTGTAAGTCAATTGGGTGTAATTGGACAGCACGAACTCATGGGCTGAAAGAGCTTGTTACCATGATGCATGCCTAAAATTTATAAATTTAAAGATATGTTTTGAAAAAGGAGCTGATTTAAGAAAATCGTCTCTTGATCGATTTCACTCCAAGAAAGTTATTGTATGTTCCATTTCCCTTTCCCTGTCATGTGAGATTTTTAGTTACATCGATGAATCGCTTCTCCATTTTACAGTATTCCATTGAATTTTACAGATACTGATTGATCACTATCCTGAAGCAGAAAAATAAATTCACAAGCTCCTAATAATTAAAAGCACGTAAAACCATTCACTATAATTAAATACTTTCATTGAAGAAAGCTAGTCTAAAATGAAAAACAAGTTATCCTTGCATTTAGAAATAGTGAAATGATTAACCTGAACATAATCCATTCATATTCAATCATTACTCATTTGTCTGTACAATTAAAGTATAATTATCATTCAACATGTCTGCATCGTGTTTATTTAAATCAAAATGTTCTCTCTAATAAGATTCAACAGGTTGAATACGAAAGAACCCTTGCAATAAAGGAGCAATTGAGCTGAAGAAGTGGTTGTTCTATCCACAAATTGCTAATTTATGGCCCAATATTCCTCTCTTCATAAACTTTAGTGGAAAAGCACATGAATAAAAATAACAGAATAGCAAGGGTATAAATCCCAAGAGGATTTGTCTGTGTTCACTGATGCAAGCACTGATGACTTCTGTGATGAACTACCACGAGAGGAACTGAAGTCATCATTTGCCGTAATGTGTGTTTCACAGACGTACCAGGTGTCCTGCTGCAGTCACAAGATGAGAGGTTGTGGTATATTGGGAAAATAAGGGACACAACTTGACCTCTCCTTTTGATTGATTAGCAAATAAACCAATTCTATTGCTTTTTAGTACTGTAAACCCCTACTTGCAAAGGAACCTTCTCTGTCAGAGGATCTATGATGAGACAGAACCATTGCTGCCTGTATGGGATCATGACTCCTCATTGTTTCCTGACCTGCAAATTTCAGAATCTCTCTCCCCTGCTTTTTCAAGTGAGTTGAACCTCACCAGCACCCACTGAAATTGGAGACAGAAGTCCTCATGAACGTAGCATGAGCGTGCATCCAACATTCTTCTGTTAGGTCTGTGATTTACAGTATGCAAGTTGGATCTTCACCACTAGTTTTGCTTTTTCATCACCACGGAAAGGGAATATATATGCACCAGGTCTTCCAATTAAAAGTCAGCTGTTCCACTCCTGGAACTACCTACATATCGAGATGAATTTAAGAACAATATTCTCTAATGTCACAGGCACTTGAGGCAGCAGGACATGACTGTGGTTTGACTATCCAAGACCATCATTAATTTTTGCAACCATGCCATAATCAGTACTTTCTTCTACCATTAAGCATGGAAATCTGCTTCCATTTAGAATAGAGTAAAAACTCAACACTGGAGAAACTCAGCTGGTCAAACAGTGTACTTTTTTGTAGCAAAGATACCAATATTTCGGGCTTGAGCCCTTCATCAAGGGATGGACAAAATGTGGCAGGTTCCACGACAAAATGGAATAGCTGCAATAGAGCTCATTGCCAATGAGGTTGTAAGGAATATTTCTGATGATCTATTGAACTCTGTGAATGTATGGATATAGTATTAACTTAAAGGTGGGATCGTTGATGTCGGCTAGTTCTTCTAGATATATTTCCTTTCATTAGCCTAAATTCTCCTTCAGAAATATTGCAACAATTTGTCTCTCGTGTGGAGTTTGAATCAGAGGGTACACCCCTTCTTTATAGAGGCAAAGTCCTAAAAACCAGACAGCTCGGGCATCAGGTCAGTCCAGACTTTTGGATTTTCCAGATTCTCGGGCAGAATTTTTAAAATTTAAATTGAAGGAGGAATAAAGAAAAAAACAAACAGGTAAATTTTGATTGTTTATTCATTATCAAAACAGAGTTTTAAAGAAAATTAAAGTCATCCCTAACTTACATCCCTAACGTCGAAGTACTCGAGATGGCAGAGGTCGACAGCATCGAGTCCACGCTGCTGAAGATCCAGCTGCGCTGGATGGGTCACGTCTCCAGAATGGAGGACCATCGCCTTCCCAAGATCGTGTTATATGGTGAGCTCTCCACTGGCCACCGTGACAGAGGTGCACCAAAGAAAAGGTACAAGGACTGCCTAAAGAAATCTCTTGGTGCCTGCCACATTGACCACCGCCAGTGGGCTGATAACGCCTCAAACCGTGCATCTTGGCGCCTCACAGTTTGGCGGGCAGCAACCTCCTTTGAAGAAGACCGCAGAGCCCACCTCACTGACAAAAGGCAAAGGAGGAAAAACCCAACACCCAACCCCAACCAACCAATTTTCCCCTGCAACCGCTGCAATCGTGTCTGCCTGTCCCGCATCGGACTTGTCAGCCACAAACGAGCCTGCAGCTGACGTGGACTTTTTACCCCCTCCATAAATCTTCGTCCGCGAAGCCAAGCCAAAGAAAGTCAACACTTGACAAAAATGTAGACATAAATTTTTTCACTACAAAAAAGAACATGTAATGCTTGAAATTATGTTTAAAAATTAACATGGTGAAAAAATAAATGCAGTATACAAATGAAACAGAAGTCATTTCTACAAATGATTTATTTTTTAATTAACAGAACATTTTTTCACATAAAATACAAAGGACAAAAAAAATTATTCATTCATTTCCATGACTTCTGTTGTGTCTGTTGCACGGCTTGTGAGTGGAACATCTCCAGCTTCTACTGCATCTCCTGCACTAATTGATGCTTCTTTTGCTTTCTTTAAATGTTTTCCTTTTTGGTATTACCTTATTAACAACTTTCTAATTTCTTCGTGATCAGGTTCCGTACCATGTGCGCATGCATGGCGTTTTGAAGACTGAAGCTTGTTGCCGCTGCGCATCTGTGGTGCTTACACGCACGCACACACACAAAAGCTCACTAAGTCTTAAAAGTTTGAGAGTTTTTGACGTTAGGATTATTGCGTGGTTCAGATTTGTGGCATCCGGATTTTTGGATTTCTACAGTACTACAATACTATTGGTATCAAAGTTCTTCGTAAAAGCAAAATGCAATGGATATTAAGGTATAATGAATGAACACGGTCAGTTTCAAAAGTATTTCACATCTTAGAGAGTAAAATGCAAATCTCATAATTCAATTTATAGTTTTAATCAGATTTCAGATTTATTGTCAGAGTACATACATATCACATCCCACCCAGAGATTCCTTTCTCCTTCGTGCCTGGAAGAATTACCACTAATCTGTTGGGCAAAAATAAACTGTACACAGCATTAACATGTAAACAAATAAAAAACTGTAAACAGATTAACGAATGTAAAAAAAAAATTGGCTGTGCAATACAGAAAGAACAAAGAAAACCAATAAAGTGCACAAGTAAGAGACATTAAATGAATCCCTGATTAAGTTTGTTGTTGAGGAGTCTGATGGTGGAAGGGGAGCAGCTGTTCCTTAACCTGGTGGTGTGGGTCTTGTGGCACCGAAAACTCTTTCCTCATGGTAGCGGCGAGAACAGAGCATGTGCTGGGTGGTAAGGGTCTTTGATGATTGCTGCTGCCCTCTGACGGCAGTGTTCCTGCAGATGTACTCAATAGTGGGGAGGGGTTTGCCTGTGATGCCCTGGGCACTAGTGTCCACTACCTTTTGGAGGTCTTTACGCTCAGGGGTGTTGGTCTTCCCATACCAGACCGTGATGCAGCGGGTCAGCACACTTTCCACCACATCTCTGTGGAAATTTTCCAGGGTTTCCGAGGTCATACCAAGCCTCCGCCCCCCTGAGGAAGTAGAGGTGCTGTCGTGCTTTCTTCGTGATGCCATTGGTGTGTTGGGTCCAGGAAAGATCCTCCGAGATATTGACTCCTAAGAACTTAAATTTGCTCACCCTCGCCACAGTAAATTGGTATAACATTTTTATTGAGCACAAATCTTTAACTCCTTTCCTCTGCACTAATTTATCATAATATCTTCCTTCTCTTGGTATCTTCCAGTGAGATTTCTGAATGGTTGACACCATGCTCACTCAACTTGAAAGATCGTCCTGCACAGCCCGCTGTTATATCGGAATAGGGTGTGGTCTCTTGTTTACAGAAGCCATCAGTTGTTGGACTGTCAGTGAATCATATTTGCACAAGAACTGCACACAGTCAAAATTTGAAGAGTTTGGCTTATTGTCTGATGTAACACGAAGCATTCATATGCAAACACATAAAACTGTTTTTGAATTTACTTGTGGAAATGAGAATGAGCGTTTACGAGAATCATTTGTTTCATATCATGTTGTCTTTTTATTGATCCCATTTATATCTTGTGAAGGTATTGAATTGTTGTTTACTAACTTCAGTAACATCTGCCTCCTGCAACAGTTCTGACTGAACACAGTTGTGTTCCAATCCAGGAATTGTTGCATCCTTTGAAAGTGGAAGCACCTTTGGGATTGAGTTGACTACTCCAAAGATTTCAGAGATGCATTCTTCCTTTCATTGAAGTCAGATGCTCCCCTAAGTAGACAGAAGCATTTAGATTTCACGTGAGTTGACTCACGTTGCCTTATCTCTCCCAGTATCAATCTTTAACTCCAGAGAATGTTTCAGTAATATTCATTTGTGATGCCAATCAGTGATCTTGCATGCACATCTTTCTGCCGAGCAGCCACTTGGTAAAGATAAGGCAATACAAAATGATAAGTGACTGTCGCACAATGAGGGGAATGCAAAAGAACAGCAAACAAGATTACATTTATTTCAAAGGATAGCAAGAAAATGATGCCTCACTTCCCTTTATTCATATCATATCAGCCTGCAGCTGACGTGGACTTTTTACCCCCTCCATAAATCTTCGTCCGCGAAGCCAAGCCAAAGAAGAATTTAAAACAGATGACTGCCCTCCACAATTGCTCAACTTATTATCCAGTTCTTACAGTTTTCATTTTTAAAATAAATTTTAAATGCCTTTTCCACCTTTGTTAGACTGGTTTCCAACTTAAGTGCTTTTCTCTTTTTTGTTTCTGCACAACTGAACTGGGATCAGAATAAATGGTTGCAAGATTTCACAAAAACAAATAAAATACCTGACACCTAGCTTGTTTATTTGGTAACTGCACTTTCATGAACCAATTTTCATCCATGTGAATTTAAAATCATTGGATATTTTGCTTCAAGACGGTTTTTTTTAACCAACTCTCCTCTGCAAAAAAACAATCAAAATATCCCGAACCTGACCATGACGAACCATTTGATTATGTCACCATTAATATTTTTTTCAGGGAGCATTAAATGCTATAATTATAGTTCTATTTGGCATTTCCTTCTCGTCCTGCAAAAGAAACCAAAACTACGATGAAACCAGGCAATTCCCAAACCTGCCTTCATACGCAGACCTTCCATTTGAAATTTGCAGCACAATGAATCGATTTGCAGCTTTGTTTTAATTACTTCTGTGCAGTGGATAGTTCAAAAGGAAAAACTGGGCATCTTGTTAGCAGTTGCGATAATGTTTTGATAATGGATAATTGGAAGAACATGGATCCAGATTATACAAATAAAGTTGATCAATACTCTGCTTTATTAAAAAGTAAAATGGACTTTAACCTTCATGAATTACAGACACATGTCATCGTCAGGACTTTGCTCTTTGAGTTTTCCTGATCATTTAGGAACATTGCTACTGGTGGGTCCTGAGAAATCACATTGAAATACACAGAAAGGAGACTCCAGCATTTACCTGATAAATTCTCACTAAACTCCTCAAAAAGGCTCAAAACTCTATATCCTAGTGTGTATATTTCTTACAATCATCTTTGACAATTATGTAGACAATATTGTAATTATTGTTGACGATCTTTCAAACTGTATTATTATAAGAAAAAATCTTATTCCAAAGTTTGTTTTCTCTCATTTTTGCTTTCAGTACATGACACTGAATTGACTTTGAACTTGTACTTCCTGATACAGTGACTACATACCTCATTTAAACAGTTTATTTTTAATGCACAAGGAGAAACATGCCTGTTTTCCCTGCTCACTGAGCTGCCCACACCCCAAAGAGCAAGCAGAAGGCCTAAAACACTTTCTCATGCCAAAAGTTCCAATGTGAAAGTCCATCCATAACCTGTGGTCTGACATTATTTTACTGCATCCATTTGTTCTTCATGATCAAAAAGGTCATGATTGGTGGCTTCACTGCCTTTTTCATGTTTATGTTAAACTGATAAGCCATTTTTAAAGTTGAGGTCCTCCAGCATATATATCTCTCGAAAACTTCACATGTGCATTTGGAGAATCCAGTCTACTCAAGGACAGTCAGAATGGCTCTGTGAAGGGAAGGTCATGCCTCACGAGTCTAAAATGAATTTTTTTGAAGAGGTAACAAATTGATGAGGATATGGCAGTAGATGTGGTCTACATGGATTTTAGTAAGTTATTTGACGAGGTCCACCATGCGAGACTCATTCAGAAAGTCATGAGGCATGGGATCCATGGAACCTTGGGTATGTGGATAAAAAAAATTGGCTTTCATATAGAAAGCAGAGAGTAGTAATGGAAGGAAAGTATTCTGCTTGGAGATCAGTGACTAGTGGAGTACTGCAGGGATCAGTTCTGGGACCCCTGCTCTTTGTGATTTTTATAAATGACCTGGATGAAGAGGCAGATGGATGGGTCAGTAAGTTTGCAGATGATACGAAGGTTGGAGGAGTTGTGGATGGTGCTGAAGGTTGTTGTAGGTTACAAAAGGATATAGACAGGATGCAGAGTTCAGCAGTAAAGTGGCAGATGGATTTCAATCTGGATAAGTGTGAGGTGATTCATTCTGAATGGACAAACCAGAAGACTGAGTGCAGGGTTAATGGTCAGTTACTTAAGAATAGAGAGTCCTTGGGGTCTAAATCCATACATCCCTCAAGATTGCCACACAGGTTGATAGGATAGGTAAGAAGGCCTATGGGATGAGGGCTTCATTAATTGAGTTTGAGTCAAGAGGTCATGTTCCAACTCTACAAATTTCTGCGTTCAGTTCTGGTCACCTCACTAAAGGAAGGATGTGGAAGCTATGGATAGGGTGCAGAGGAGATTTACCACGATGTTGACTGGATTGGAAAATAAGTCTTATGAGGTGAGGGACCTTTCTCTTTGGAGCTTAGAAGGATGAGATGAGACTTAATAGAGGTCTTCATGAGAGGCGTACTGTAAATGGGGTGGACAGTCAGCGACTTTTTCCCAGGTAGGAAGAGCCAACACCAGAGGACACATGTACAAAGTGAAGGGATGGAAATTTAGGGGAGATATCAGGGGTATGCTTTTTTTTAAAAACACAAGAGTTGTGGGTGCCTGGTATTCCTTGCTGGAGGAGGTTGAGACATGAGGGACATTTAAGAGACTTTTAGACAGGCACTTGGATGGAAGAAAAATAGAAGGTTATGAGGTAGGGAGGGTTTGTACTTTTTTAAAGGAATTCATGGGTCAGCATAACATTGAAGGTGGAATAATCTGTTCTATGCTGTAGTGTTCTTTGTAAACTAATATGCACCAAAAGTGGATCTTGTACTCAGAAGCAATATTGAATGGTAAATCCAATCATTGCAAATATGCTTTTACATCTAAACCATTGGTTTTCTCATTGAACTTTAATATGAAATAATAAAGTTACTTGAAAAGCAAAACTAAAAAATGCAACAAATTAACTACATTAACAGTTTGGATGGATTCTTGCAATATTAAATTCAAAACTTTGTCCAGATTGATTTTCCCATTTTTTTTAACTTTAACCCTATTGATATGATGAAGTTTGAAGAGCCTCGAGTATTTCTGAATAATGTAGTATTTGATATTATTCGACATACACAGTTGACAACATCCTCCTAGCCTGGTAAGAGTTGGTGACTGATCTTGATGTTCACTCAAAGCTGAGCTCATATGTGGTCCCATATATTATTTAAATAGTTATTTTTAGGTTCTTCTTTTAATCCATTACTTAAATAACCTCCCACAAAGCTGTACTGCAGATATTTTAAAAGATCCATTAAATCTGAATTGCTTTTAATGGATAATTCAGAACAAATTTGGATTTAATGGAGAACTAAATAGATGATTTGCTTTAGTCCCTTGTGTCTTCACAGATATTATTCTTATTAGGAAAGAGAATGTTTTAGCACCAATATATGAATCTACCTAATGCGTCTCTAATTACACCTTGTCATGTTTTACTTTATTTATTGGTAATTGGGAACACCTTTCTCAAAAGGAGGAATTAAATCTATTTTAAAGAAAAATCATTTGCAACCGATCTTCTGGAATGTATGCAGGAATGCTAAAATTCTCTTTCAACTTGGCCGGTACAACTTGAATGCACGAACATTTCCCTCTTGGTGAAAGAACTCTATGTTTATTTTCTTCCTTACGATTGCTCATTATAAAGCATCAATAACAAAATCAGATCACACATGTATAGCAACCAGTTCCATCTACGTTGCCATAATAAAACTGGGTTATGAGAAGACTCAGCAAATATGCCTAATTTACAGCAGATTTTGTCATGTAATAAAGATATTGATATCTGGCACCACTTTTTCCCTTTTGTCTACAGCATTTGCTTGAAGATGTAAATTCAAGCTTTATTGATTCCTAGATCCAGAGCTCTATAGATAAGTGCTGAGGACTACCCAGCATCTGCTTCAAAGCAATGCCAAACTTAATATCCCATTACATCATTCTAAATAAAAATAACCTTCGAGAAAAGCTTCTCTCCCTGATCACTGCTGTCTCATCCCACCCTCCCTTCTCCACCTATCATCTCCTGTCTTTGCCACCCCCCTTCCCCCCCCTCTATCATCTCCTGTCTTTGCCACCCGCTTTCCGCCCCCCCCCCCCCATCTTTTTGTTTGGATGTCTTCTGACATTCTTCCGTACCTTGATGAAGGGATCAAGTCCGAAACATCAGTTATGTATTTTTACCTTTACTACATAAAGGGCACTGTTTGACCTGCTGAGTTTCTCCACCATTGTGTTTTTACTTCAAGAATAGCTTTGTTCGTTTGCACAAGTCAGATTCAAAGCAAAATCAGATGCCTGAATAATCAATGAACCTTACTTTTCGTGCAGTGTTATTTTTATTATAGTCATGTGGTAGAATGGTTATAATATGAATGTTGGCATTGTGATGCTTCCACAAAAAACATCAAATTTTATGACTTGTTCATGGCAACAAATTCCGATTCTAAGAATGCTCCATCACAGTCACACTGAATATTTACAGCATCATGTTTCAAAATGAAGGGAGACAAGTTTATTAGGGTTGATTGGTTTTCATTTTGACCACAACAAGCATTCGGAAATGCAACTTAACCTTCATGTGATCACATTGATGACATGAGGCTCTCCATAGAACTATTTAATCGAGCCTATCGAGTAAGCCAGTGGCTGGCTATTGGGGTCAATGAAAAGGATTTAAATTAAATTATAAAGATTATAACAAGAAGTTTAATTCATTAGCCGTTATCTTTAATCAAGTCATGAAGAATGTGCAAGGATGATTACATTTGCTAAAGCTGAAGTATAACAAATCTTCTGGGAATTGCTACATCGTGTCAAAAGTTCAGAGACGCTGCAAAGAACCAGAACTCCTCCTGGACTTTACTTCTGTTATCCAGACATTCTCTTGCTGCTCCAGACAAGATTTCAAGACATTGATCATTAAACAAGGACAATTTGAAGGTGAAGACCTGAAAACCCACAATAACTCGAAAATATTGGCCTCAATCTTTGCTAACAGATTGAAAATTAGATTTAGCAGAATTATAGACAAGTCACAATCTGGCTTGATGAAAGACAGGCATATCAGTAATAAGATAATGTTAGTTTTATAAGCCACAGATTTTATAAATGTAATTATAGAAGCAAGTTTTTTTTTAAATTTAAAGACGTTTAATGGAACAGGGTTGGAATTTTAAAATCCTTGAAACAAAGTTCAACCAATTACTTTACTCATTCTGTAATATACCCAATACCAGAAAGATTGGATCTTAAAGTTGCAGCAAAACTATTCCAAGCAAAATTATTTCATGTCCATACCTCCCCTACTACCCCACTGCCAAGCTTTCTCACCAACAGAGTTGCACATTTTTTTTGACCCAGTTCAACTCCCAACATTCAATGGCAAATGGTTTACATTCCCTCTGCAATGTTCAGACTCCGGATATCATAGTATATCACTGAATGCAGATTAATTTTAAAAATAAAATAACTTTGGGGTATTTTTGAGTGAGATTGTTCACCTTTTCATCCTCCAGCAATTTGATATAAGACTCTTGTTGAAATAAAACACACCATAGCATCAATTTATGTCAATTCTAAAGCAAGCAAAATAAGAAAGGTTTGGGGTCTTGACCACTTGTGGGGTTTGGAATTTATTGCTGGTATGCAAGGTCTTCCAATTTACAATGAGTAATTTTACAGGGACTCCAGAAGAATCCGCCTAAAAGGAACTGCAAAGGATACTTGAAATTTAATGGACTTCAATAACTTAAGTTGCTAGAACTCTTGACCAATCCATAATTAAAATCTATTTAAAATGAGAGTCAGCATCTGAATCGGATTCTGTAACTTTGAAGCAACATCTGCCCGCGAGATTGTGCAATACATGATGTTGACCATGTCAAGCAACACACCCTCCTACTTTCCCCATACAATGATCTTCAGCACAAGGAGCGTCATTTTCTGAGTCGGACATTCACATTTCAGATATACTTTGGATCAGGAAAAAAACAATGCAAAAAGCAGAAAGAAAGATTTGCATTTCATCGAGATACATCATCAAGAAATTCCTTCGTCACTAAGTGGCAGTAACCCACTCTGTCTTATGCTCAAAAGAACTTGAAAATGTTCCTTTAAGCATAAGACAAAACAAGAGTGGAGCATATCACTGACAATAATAATAAGCTTATAATGGACTTGAAGATGTTATTACATTTTAAATTTAGACATTCACCACGGTAACGGGCCCTTTTGGCCCACAAGCCCATGCCACCCAATTGACTGAAATCCCAAGTATGTTTCTGAATGGTGGGAGGAAACCAGAGCACCCAGGGAAACCCCACAGAGACATGGGGAGAATGGACAAACTCCTTTTCAGACAGTATGGGATTTGAACCCCAGTCCCAATCACTTGTGCCACAACAGCATCATGCTAGCCACTACACAACCATGTCACCCCACCTCTTTACATCTCTGACTCTCCACAGGAAGTGTTGATCATGCCAGTAGTAAAGCATTAGAATTATGTTCCAAGCCCCAGACAAATTTATAGATTTTAATTGGATAAGTATTTTAAGTATAAATGGAATGTGAAAAAATAAATCAATCCAACTAAAATTCCTCTTTAAGCACCACAAAAGCAATGAGAAAATTCAGAGACCATTACATCTGTAAAATACCCAGAGGAAATCTAATTGGAAAAAGCAAATGCTTAAAGATTGGAAACCAACCAGTATGTTTATTAAACAGAGCAACTGTGCAAAATAACAGAAGTATTTTTCCTGTCCAGAAATGTAATTGTGATTATGTAGCAGCGGCTACACTGCTAACTGAAGGATCGCACAACCAGACGGGTTGAGTTCAGTGAGCAAAAACTGATTTATTGCAGGCTGCCTGACTGGTCTTATACTCCCAGCCCGAACCTGGCTGAGAACCATGCTGGGGGGGGCGCCCGACATCACCGGGGCATCACGTGGGTCCCCAAGCGCCGGCTTCTGAGCCTGGTGCTGAGGTTGGAAGGAAATCCCCGACGGCGCCATTTTGGCCAGCTGCCCCGCCGCGTGCATGACAAGTGGGGCCGGTTCGCCTGGCTAATGGCACACCGGCACACAGCCCCCCCCCCCCAGAACCGGCGCCATTGTCCTCGCTTCTTGGGTTGGGCCACAACTACTGGTTCGGTGGAGTCGAGGTGGACTGGCTTTAACCTGTCCACCATAAACAGTTCCCTCTTACCACCGATGTCCAGTGTGAAAGTGGATCCTGAACGCTGGACGACTTTGTACAGCCTTCGTATGGTCTTTGTAGAGGTGCTGTGGATGGGCCCCGCTTGATAAAAATGTACTCTGCGGAGTCAGCTCGCTGGGGATGTAAGAGGCCCGTGTGCCGTGTCTGGGCAGTGGTGGGGGTGTAAAGGAGTCCAACTGGGCCCGGAGGTGGGGAAGTAGACCGTGCGGTGACTGTTGGAGGTTATGAGGTGTGTTGACGAACTCACCGAGTAGGGCTAGCAGTGCACTGTAAACCAGCTCGGCTGATGACACTGTAGGTCTTCTTTGGGTGCCAAGCAGATGCCCAGGAGCACCCAAGGCAGCTCATTCACCCAGTCGGGGCTGGTGAGGTGGGCCATAAATGCCAACTTAAGGTGGCGATGCAATCGCTCGACTAGCCCATTGGCCTGTGAATGATAGTCCGTGGTGTGATGTAGTTCGATCCCCAGCCTGTTGGGTTGAGTTCAGTGAGCAAAAACTGATTTATTGCAGGCTGCCTGGCTGGTCTTGTACTTCCAGCCCGGACCTGGCTGAGAACTGCGCTGGGGGGCCCCGACGTCACCGGGACGTCACATGAGTCCCCAAGTACGGGCTTCTGAGCCCGGTGCCGAGGTTGGGAGGAAACTCCCGACAGCACCATTTTGGCCGGCTGCCCCACCGCGTGTGTGACAAGCAGGGCTGGTTCATCTACCTAATCACATACCGCCACAATTAAAGCATTTTTACGGCAGGGGGTTGAGAAGGGGTGATGATTTAGATTGTTGATTGGAGTTTCTGAGGAGATTATTTCATCTGAGAGCATGGTGTAGGACAGAAAACCCCAACCAAACCACCCGCCCACAGACAGACAGGGTCTGATGGAAATGCCAGCTGGTACTAATCTTTTGAGTTTCATCTGAGGAATATAATCAACATCCAATCAGTTTGAATGCCAAATTTCTCAGTGAAATGGTAGTTCGCCAAAATGGACCATCTGATATGCTATTAAATCTATTCTTTTCCAGCTGGAAGGTGAACCAGGGCAAATTTTTATTATGGTGTTTTTAAACAAATAATGTTGGGGTTTTCTTCTATTTTCCTTCTTTCGAAAGATTTGTAGGGAACTCTTCACTTACCATTATTTTTATGCAAGACAAAGAGCTGGCCTTTTTAACATATTTGATCATGTTGTACATGTGACATCTGATATAATGGCAATTCATCAAAGCCTTCATCTTCATTTTGACACTAATATATTTAATTGTTTTTTGAAATGAAATTACATAATGGAACAAGAAAATCAAATTAATGATCAATAATAATAGCCGACATGTGTTACATGCCTCTCTCTGGACGACTGTAAAGAGACTCAGAGCTGCCTTCTCCAACTAACCTCAATGTGTGGTGGATTACTGTGGAAAACATGCCTAATGTCACCTTCCTCTGGAATGTATGGTTTGATGTTTGGATGTTAAATTCAAAGATTATTTTGTGAAGAGACTATTAAGTGATTTTAAGTAAATAAAAGTGAAAATAGATCTAATTTTGGCAAAAAAATTCTATTGTCTAATCAAATAAGTTATATGTTTCTTTATTATTCAACCTGACATGCACCTGCCTGCATCAGCAGATTCAGTTTGGATAAATGGTTTATAAATTCTCCTTACCCAAGATGTTTTGGCAAATTCAAAACCAAAGCAGCAAATCAGGGAAAGCCCAGAAGATGTAGGAATATTTCTTGAATGCGTGGCCATGGGTCTACTGCCAAGTAACATATATTCAGTAGCACCAATTCGAAATTCAATACATCTACATGAAATGGACTGTTCACTTTGTCTTGCTGCCTCTTTAATGGATCCTCGGATCTAAGAAGGCAACATTATGATTTAGAAGTCCTACTTCCAGCTCACTTGTTGGAACTAAAAGCATGACAGCATCCCCACAGGAAGCCATAAAAAATGGTCCTGTAGCAGGATTAGCTCGGCTCATTACGCATGGAGCAGTCGCAGCAAAGATGGCGCCGAGGGTCCTTCTCTTCCGGTACAAACCGGAAGTACGCATATGTGCTTACGTTAGCAAGAAGTGAGTTCTGGTACACCAGGGGCAGGCTTCTAGGGCCTTAAAGCTGCAGGGCCAACTTCAAAGTGAATTAGTTGTGCTTAACAAGCTCACAGCCTGCTGTCTCAGTTCGCCTCGCTGCGCTCAAGCACACACTGGTGACCCTGACGAGTCTCCCTGTTCTGAAGACTTGGCACAAAAGACCCCTCCCCCACCACTTCTCAGATAAAGTACAAGGACTTCAGCCTCTTGGGAACACTACCACTGGCACGATTCATTCCAAGTTGCACATCATCCTGACTTTAAAGCATGTTGCTGGTCTCTTAGTCACTGGGTTGAAATCCTGATACTTCTTACCCTCCAGCATTTTCTCAGGACACCTGCAGTCCAAAGAGGCAGTTCAGCTCATTTAAGGACAGACAATAATTGCTGCTCTTTCCAGGATAGGTTGAAGAACAAAAAAAGGTGTGGGGGCACGAGGATCCAATGACACGGGTCTTCGCTTTTTTTCTTTCCGTCAGAATGAAGTAATTTACAATGATCTTTTACATCTTTTCCAAATGTTTTTACTTTTCAGGAGAAACAGAAAAAAAGTAGGAAATGGATTGAATCTTTCTGAATTAGTGGTTATTTTACATTTAAAGTGAAATTGTAAAGTGCCAATCACTTCTTAAACCTGGTTGTGTGGAAGCAATTACAACAAATGTCAACCATTCCAAACTGATCGTTTATTTACTCCACGAATCAATTCTTATCCTGACATGGAATTCTCATTTCCTCTAAAATCTGGAATTTGACATTATTAGTTCTTACCAGACCATGATGATCAAAATATTACATATTATTTTGAAACAGCACATTCCACCCCCACCCCCCCCCCACCCCGAGAAGATGCAAAATTACTCTCATTGTAAAAAGAAAAAGGCCAAAAATAAGTTTATTTCTGTCAAATTTCTCTCAGCTATTAATAGATCCCCAAAGCCCAAAATGAGCCTGCGCTGAATTGCTTGTGCATTACTGATCAGGAGTGTGTGATGCTACATTCAATATTTTGTGAACCACTGAAAAATCCAATGATACCTGATGCCTTCCCACAAGTAACATTTACCCTTTCAGATCATTCAGTCTTCATGTCTGTGCTACCCCGCTGATTTTGGAGTTCTTGCTATCTGACAAGCTCCCCATGCCCTCTTTGGCAGTAATCCCTGTATTCCCTCATGCTCATGGAGACTCTCAAAACTCACAACCTAACTATGGGAGTCGCCAGATTTACCATGGGAGAGGTGGGAATAGGGGGTCGATTGTGTATTTGAAGCACGTTTGATTCGAAAGGTGGTCCTCTTCAGTCACATTGTCCTCCAAAAAGGCACCTTCTTCCATGTTATTCAAGCATTGTGAAGAACTTAGAGCTAAACAGATGCCAGATTTAAGATAGCACTTCATTGCTTCTATCTGAGCACGCTATCATCTTTGGTTGCAGGGTATTTGCTGCTGTGAATAATGGATTACAATTAATATTCAGGCACTGTGTGCAGAAAAGCCATCAATCCAGCTTTCCTCAATGTTCTGAGGCATTTCTCCCACTAATCCCAGAGCTTTCCGTTCCAGGAGGTGTGGGCTGTATTGTCAGCTCCTCCTTTGAGGATCTAGTTTCTCATTTTAATTCCAGCTTGCAAAAGAGAGAAAACGGATTCAACATTCAATTTAATATCACAGTAATAAAATAGTGTTCTATCGCGTGAAATTTCTTTTTGCCTGCTGCAAGACAGACAGATTCGCCACCGCCAGACATTGCCTCAGCTCCACTTACAGTCCGAGAGAGAGAGAAGCAAAAGAGAGTCCCCCCTAGAGTCACTGAAGGTCTGAAGATTCATCTCCAGTGCTTCTGCAGCCCCTGCAGCTGGAAGACGCTGTGTGCAGGGTGGAAGGGGTCCTCAATGATTTTGCACACCCTCTTCAGACTATGATGCCGGTAGATCACATCGATGAGCTGGGGGGGGGGGGGGTCGGGAGACTCCAGTAATCCTCTCTGTTGCTCTTATGGTCCTGTGGTTTGGTCTCACAGCCATTGCTCTGCAGCAACTGTATCCACACAGTGATGCAGGCGGCCAGGACACTCTCGATAAAACTCCTATAGAAGGTCAACAATAATGGTGGCTGGAAGCCTTGCCCACTTCAGTCTTCTCAGGAAGTACCCAGGCTGACCTCAGAGATAACGTGCATAGCAGGCAGATTTATTATGGATCATGATAAAGCCTCACCTTGATGTGGAAACAATCCATAATCACAAAAATGTATTCTACATTTTAATATTTTAAGCCCTCATTATTCTGATTAAGGCCTCCAATCAATTTAATAAAGACTCTATTGGTCTAAAATAAAAATACAAATGGTTTGCATTAATGAAATTCTGCCTTAAATCAATATACAGAATCATATCAATGCTGACTCCCTTTCTGTCAGAAGTCACTAGCAGCTTTATTTTTGTCTGCAGTCCCTTCATGCTCACTTTCCAATCCACATGAGGGGCATCCCACTGGTTTAATAGAAGAGAAAATGGCGGCTGCCCAGTCCGACTGTTGCCAACTCCGCACAGGCTTTGAGTGGTCCATTAAAGGAGCCAACGGTAGTTTTATTTAAAATCCCGTGTCTGCGGGTCTGCGCTCAAGATGGCAGCGCCTCTGACCGGCAGCAGCCACGAGGGGTTGCAGGCTCCAGGGGAGCTGAGGACTGGCACAGGGCACAAGAAAATGGGGAGACCATCCCCCTCTGAGAAGGAGAAGAGGAGGAGATGACCCACGGGACGGTGACAATGACGGTGGACTAGTGAGGGGGATCTGCGGCTGAAAGACCAATGGATGCAGTGAGCTGTTGGCGGCTTGAGGTGAGGAACTGTGGGCTACTGCAAACTGCTGTCAGGAGACTCGTGCCGGGCTGCAGACTGCTGGAGAAACTGGCTGAAGGAGTACCAGTTATTAGAGGGGGTGCCAAAGGTGAAAGAGCTGGAGGGTCCCTGACTGTGTCGAAGGTTCAGATCTGGAGGTCGGTTTGCCAATGGTTTGGATTGGACTCTGTTTTGCTGCAAGAGTTTCGGAATGCTGGAGGAGAATCCATGGACACTCGGTGACTCGGGGGGGGGGGAACACTCTCTTTTGCTTCTCTCTCTCTAACTGTAAGAGGCACTTTAGGCAATTTCTGCCGATGGCGAATCTGTCTGCATTACGTCAGGCAAAGGCAATTTCATGTAATATGAGACTGTTTTATTACAATTAATTGAATCTTGAATCTCAATAATCTGTGATGAAACCTTGAAAGCTCCAATTAATGCCTGAGAGGGGTCTGCTACTACAAATTGCCATTCACTCTAAAGCTCCTTTTCCTTCTGACTAGCACCAGGGAGATTTGTGAGATCGGGATGACACCATTGCATTGACAGCAAACCCCACACATTACAAAGCAGCTATTGCACATCCTCATTTTATTTCTGTTTCGTGAACTTTGAAACAGCTGAAAAACATGTGAAGGTGGAATAATGAGAAATACTGCCAGAGCTTTGTTCTGCTTTGGTTCGCCAGATAAGTAAACAGGGCTCTTGTATTTAAACCTCATTTTAAAACTGGTTTCCTAAGGATATATCAATTAGAATGGTTAGTTTAACAACAGGACTAGGAAGCCATCATCCCAAGTGCGTTATTTCAAAAATATTTATTTATCAGTAATGCGCCCAGAGATGACTGAAGGCTTTTCTTGCTCGTTTCTTCCTTTATAACAGGATGAATAAAGGTTATGAATAAACAGAGATTAACTTATTGAACTACAGAAGTGAGGAAACATTGCAGGATCAAAACATCACTACCCTGGCATTACTGAGACATAACAAGAAAGACAAAGATGTTACAATGACTTTGCTATCACATTTCACATCTTGTGTGCTCTAACCTCAGTTGGCATTGCGCTATTTTGGAAGAAATGACTGACAGATACGACAAGTATTTCTGATTCAGAATACTTTGAGATTGGAAGTGTAAGGCTTGGAAATGCACAAAGAGAAATCATTCTGGCAAGATTCATTCATGGAATCCAAGAGGACAAATTCACATATGCAGTATTATATTCTTGATCAGACTAATTGTTTGAATACATCAGGAACAAAGCTATATAGCCTGGCAAAACAATGCTACATAAACAGATATTAAAGCCTCTTTATCTGAGAAACCCTGATCAGTTCAGATGCAAAAAAAAAGATAGGGTTCAACCCGCCTTACATTTTAACTGGAATTCTTCTTTTAATAAAAAAATAAATCTGAAGAATTTCAATGTTTTTGTCTGGCAGTTATCAGTATGTTCATGGGCTGCGATTCAAGGCAAACAAGAAACAAACTTTCAAATAATCAAAGATTGAACAAATGAAGGGACGACTGAGGCATAAATCAGGAAAAAAAATCAGTTTGTACCAATCACAAAATATCAGACAGTTAAATTCAAAGTGGATAGCTGCAAGGATTTACAAAATAGGTTAACAGAAAAGCAAAATGCTTCACACATTTGAATGGTCATTGACCTGAAACATTACCTCTTTTGCTTTCTTCACTGCGGAGTATTTCCAACATATTCTATTGCATTTCAATTGCTATTAGTGTGGTGGCTGAGCTTCCTCAAGTACATTCACCTGAGATAATGCAACTTGTGGGTGAAGCAATAACAAATATTTGCACTGAAATTTGTTTCAAGCAACCAATTGGGCCACGGTCTTCCATTTCTCATTCCAGATTCCACCTAAACCTCACTCTTTCTGACTGCAGAACATGGAAATATTTGCGTCTTCCCCCAGTCCTTAACCTAATACCTTCTTTGTTTTTCATTCTTATTCCTTGTTCATCAATTTCCTCACCAATGTGATATCCCACAAGATTAAGTCATTGATGTCTGATGGTGCACGAGTGTGATTCGTAGCCACTCAAACCACACCTGTTGAACTACCAATCCAAATTTCTCACACTTCATGTGTTGGAGGGTTGAGCTTTGATGGTCCTATTTTCAACCCTGGAATGTTTTAATGTCCTGACACAGATGGCTGAATGGCGGTGTCGAGAGTTTTGGCAGTGATTGTTTAGGTCATAATTGCTTTCACAAAAATTCAATACATTTAAGTCATGAGAATCCAGTCTATTCCAATTTTTGAAAAGATTAAAAAAAATTAAGCCAGCACAATTTAAAAACCGTTAACTATTGTGTTAAAAAGCAATAGGAAGACATCTTTCTCCAATCGATTGGAAAGATAGATATTACCCTTGTCAATAAAGTACGGTGATGCCTATCCTATTAAAACACCCTGCAAATCATCAAAACATATTGTACAAAATATTGCGCATTCTCAGATTACAGCACCAGATATTGTTAATTATTATTATTGATACTTATTTCCCATTTCTTGAGTGGCAGTTTTATGTTCACAAAGATTTTTAGTGGGGTATTGTTGAAGTGTCCAAAATTTGTCAGAATGGGAGCTGTTTGACATCTAGAAAGACCGGAACATTTTTTATGTTGTATTAGTCACGTGTATGAAGAACTTTTTTTTGTTCATCTCCCTTTGTTGCTGTGGTTGCAATAGCTGTTTCCTTGCCAACTAAGCTTGCAGTGAGTGCAAAAAAATTGAATGTAATTCAAGATATTTTGACCTTCAATTCATCTGCACCACCATTTATCAACTGAAGTGAAGTGAATCAAAACTTCAAATTAAAGTCTTTCTAAATACATCCAAAATGGCCCAAATTGGATTTATGCTCACCTGTATCTCAGTGTGACAGTGTCGGTACTGCACAATTGCCCAGATAAAGGAGGAGTAAGATGTTCCTTCCGTCCGATTGCCTACAGGTCACCCTTGGGCAAGGTGTAGTACCTGTTTAGCCTCCCAAACAGGCCCACATGAAGCCATGGACTGCAGATGGTGGATGGTTTTGAAAGGCAGATTCTATAAATTGGAATTTATGTTTGTAAAACTAAGAATGTTGGGCAGATGAATCTGCTGATCAATGGCCAGGGTTACCCATCCAGTACGGACATTGCAACTGAAGAAGGCAACTTCAGCATTTTTCCCTTGTATAGTTATGAACTCAACATCGACTATAGTCTCAGCTCAAAGTTGGAACCTTCACCGAAGGAGAACAGGGGAGGCAACAACTACAATTCGGAGGTTCAGAGATCGTGATGGATGGAGTGACATGATTTCCCACACCAGAAGGCCAGGCATCTGAATGAATGTATCTCTTACCCTATTGATTTCTGGAAGAGTGAGGTAAGAGTGCAAACAAGCAAAGGCAATTTCAAAAGATGTTGCTTTTCATGCATTCATCAGGATGCTCTTTATCAACTACAGTTCGCCATTTAACACCATCATCCCCTCAAAACTGACCAGCAAGCTCCAAGACTTGGGACTCAACACCCCACTGTGTCATTGGATCATGGATTTCCTCACCTCCAGACCACAATCAGTGAGGATGGTAAGAAAATCTCCACCACAATCTCGATCAGTACTGGACTACCACAGGGCTGTGTTCTTAGCCCCCTGCTCTACTCACTTTACACCTGCAACTGTATAGCTTGTTTGACAATAACACTATCTACAAAATTGCTGACAATACCATGGTAGTGGGATGTGTAAAGCAAGGGGATGAGTCAGCGTACAGGAGGGAGACTGAAAACTTAGCTGAATGATGCACCAACCACAACCTTGCACTGAATGTCACCAAAACTAAGGAGCTGATTGTTAACTTCAGGAAAGCTAGAGGAATGTAATCCAGTGATCATGGGGGATCAGAGGTAGAGAGGGTGAGCATATTTAAGTTCTTGGGAGTAACTATCTCGGAGGATCTTTCCTGATCCCAACACACCAATGGCATCGTGAAGAAAGCACGTCAGCGCCTCTACTTCCTCAGGAGTTTGTGAAGGTTTGTTATGACACCAGAAACCCTGGAAAATTTCTACAGAAGTGCAGTGGAAAGTGTGCTGATCGGCTGCATCATGGTCAATACCCCAGAATGCAAAGCCCTGCAAAATGTAGTGGAAACAGCCCAGGACATCACTGGCAAAACCCTTCCCATCATCAAGAACATCTACAGGGAACACTGACATCGGAGAGCAGCAGCAATCATCAAGGATCCACACCACCCAGCGCACACACTGTTCTCGCTGCTGCCATCAAGAAAGAGGCATCGGTGCCACAAGACTCGCACCACCAGGTTCAGGAACAGCTGCTACCCCTCCACCATCAGACTCCTCAACAACAAATTCACTCAGGGACTCATTTTAGGACTCCTACTTGAGGGCACTTTATTGATTTTTTAAAATTCTCTCTATATTGCACAGTCCGTTTACATCTGTTATCTGTTTACAGATCTTTTTTTGTTTGCATGTACACACGGCGTACAGTTTTATTCATACTACCAATTATTGTTAATTCTCCCTCGCTCACAGGAAAAAGAACCTCAAGGTTGTATGTGATGTCATGTATGTACTCTGACAATAAATCTGAAATCTGAATCTAATTGGAGTGTTTACAAGTTTAAGACCAAAAATGCAAAGGAGTTCAAGAAGACCTTAAATTCAACTGGAACAGCAATTAGCAAGAAGGTATTGTTTCTCCTTTAGAAACAAGCTTTACATCCACCTGCAAATCTTTTCACATGCAATCTATTCAACAAATAAATACCAGTATGTTCCAAAAAAATTGTTCTCAATGGGGTAAATCAATGTGCCCACCTTTAGCTGGCCCACTCCTGCCCCCTTTGGTGAACGTCAGTGAATGTCTATGATGGGATAAATCAATGTGCCTACCTTTAGCTGGCCCACTCCTGCCCCCTTTGGTGAACGTCAGTGAATGTCTATGATGGGGTAAATCAATGTGCCTACCTTTAGCTGGCCCACTCCTGCCCCCTTTGGTGAACGTCAGAGAATGTCTATGATGGGGTAAATCAATGTGCCTACCTTTAGCTGGCCCACTCCTGCCCCCTTTGGTGAACGTCAGTGAATGTCTATGATGGGGTAAATCAATGTGCCTACCTTTAGCTGGCCCACTCCTGCCCCCTTTGGTGAACGTCAGTGAATGTCTATGATGTACACTGTCAAAAATTAAAATTGAATGTTAAAAATAATGAAAATCATTGGTAAAAGGTGCAAGACGACAGAAAAGAAACAATGAAAATATTTAGCTGATAATTAAAACTGAAAAAATTTGAACCTGATTTCTGCAATTCAGGGCTGAACGGTTAGTTTAGTGGTTTACACCGCACTGTTAAAGCACCAAAGATCTGGTTTGAATCCGGTGTGGTCTGTAAGGTGTTTATATGTTCTCCGAGTGTTTGCCTGGGTTCCCCCGAGTGCTCCCATATTCCAAAGGCATACGGCGTTAGCAGGTTGATGGGTCACGTGGGTGTAATTGGACAGCACGGGTTTGTAGGATGGAATGGCCCATTACTGTGCTGTATCTCTCGGTTAAATTAAAAAAATAAATGAATTTCAGGCCATAATAAAAGCCCATGTATTTGAACAGCACCAAGCTATTCCACTGCAGCTGGAGAAATGGGAAACCTACGGATGTTTCTTCTGCTCCGCTGGACTCCACAGACGCTCTAAAGCCAGCAGAAAGCTGCACAATAGATTCTGCTTGCAACTTTCCCATTTCTAGGCATGTCTGCTGGTATTTCAATGTGGATTACAGCGGCAGAAATCTCCTCCCTCGCCCTGCTATAATCAATAACTACTCTAAATGGTGCAGAACGTCCTGGAGAAGTGCATGTACTGCATGGAATTTGATTTATGCTAATACTATCACCAATAAATTATGGCATGCTTGTAAAATGCTTGTAAATTTGCGTTATTATTTTCTGAGATCTTTGCATCTCTTTATTAATACCCTTGCTAAAAACCATGCAAAATACATTAGTAGGATTTAAGCACAAATTCTGAGCATAATTAGACCAGGATTACCAGCCCAGCAACATATCCACTACATAAGCTTTCAAGGCTGGAGACAGAGATACGCTTATAAGAAACCATCTTATAAGCAACACTTTCTTCATGCGCATGTGGGAGAGACTCAGTTTTTGCTCTTATCATTTAAAGTTGATTTATCATTGTGACAGTTTATATATTGCAAATGGTTCATATTTCAGACTTTTGATAATACATTAAAATCCTCATTATCCGGAATTCAAGCCACTGGCAAAAAATTGCAGAAAATAAATAGGTAAAAAATACAGAAGTTTAAAATAGGTGCTTTCTAGCAGTTGTTCACCAATCACACGACACACAATCTCAAGCAACTGGCAAATACAGTTATCCAGTATCTACCAATCCCCATATGTGCCAGACACCGGGGTGGGGGGGTTTACTGTAGCGACTTCATGTGTGCACATTCATAATGTGGTCATTCACCTAATTCCCAACTAGTTTTATAAATATATTTAAAAAAACATTCCCCTTATTGAGGTGGTTAATCTACAGTCTTGTTGCTTTTGAAGTATCTTTTTTCTGTGCCAGAATTAAATCTTCATTCCTTTCCACTTTAAAAACAAACTTTACTCAATCATGTCATGAAACCCAACTTACATTATATTGCAGACTTTATGATAACAAAGGGTTTATTCTATAATTACAATATCATCTTAGATAAAGCCTGTGCCGAGAAACTGGACTGCTTCAGTTTTCTATTAGAATGCAATTTTTACTTCTCAAGCAATAATCAGAAGAGAAATCCTAAAAAGCTCTCTTGTTGACATTAAATTTTAAATTATATTAAATGGTACTGTGAATGACATTCATTGCCTTGGCTATTAGATGGAATTGCCCATCTCTCTTTACAAGAATATCCGCATTCTACTATCGTTATTGGATTTTCTTTCTGAGAAAACAGCCTTCCACTGCAGACACAAATGGCAAAGAGCAAGAGGTTAAAAGTTGCTGTCAATCAGCAAGAGAATGGCTGCAGTGCAGGGAGCTCCGTGAGCATTTCAACTCCCCGGGCAGCACAGATCTCGGAGATGTAGTGAAGACCTGACATCGCATCACATCATGATTGGTTGAGTTGACATGGATTGACTCTTCATTTTATAGGTTAGCATCAGAAAAAGGGTTTAAGTATTAAATTAGCTTGCTTTTGTGCCTGCTTACAATAGAAATGAAGATTCTTCACCGAATCTGCAAAAGGGGTTTCACTTTGTGCTCTTGATAGCAAGGTTAAATTTGGATGCAATTATTTCCCAAAACAAATACTTTCTTTGAAGACTATGAACATTCATTCTTAATATTTAGGAGGAATTGCAAAAGAAGTGTTAAATCAAAGTTATTTGCAGACAAAACATCCATTCATTGGCTTCCGAAGTTTATTATGTGCGATTCATTCTAGCATAGACACCATCTAGCATTTAACTCATACATTCAGTTTGCCTCAGATGAAGGTTCAGTAATGCGAAGATGCTTACTACATACTAAGCTTTGAAAAAAGAATTAACAAGTTATGTCCAACCAATGACATCAGGCAAATTAGCTGCACAATAGAGGGCAAAATGAGATCAATTTTTAATGGGATCACAAGAAATTGGAGCAGGAGTAGGCCATATATTATTCAATAAGATCATGGTTGATCTGGCTGTGGATTCATCTCCACTTACCTGCCTTTTCCCCATAACCCATTATTCTCTTACTGTGCAAAAGTCTATTTCATTCCCTCTTTAAACAAATTTAATGATGAAGCCTCTACTGCTTCCATGGGCAGAGAAGCAGTTCCTCCTCATTGTTGGCTTGGATCTGCATCCCTAAATCCTGAGGCTTTGTCTTTCAGTTTTTGCCTCATCTACCAGTGGAAACAACTTCCCTGACTCCATCTAATCTATCATTTTCATGTGTATATCTTTTTATCAGATCCCCTCTCATCCGTTAAAAGTCCATTGAGTATCGTCCCTGGCAACTCAATCTCTCCTCAGAGGCTAACCCCTTTTCTCTGGAATCAATCTGGCGAATGTCCCCTGCACCACCTTCAAACCCAGTATATCCTTTCTCAAGTAAGGAGATCAGAATGGCATGCAGTACCTCAGGTTCAGCATCACCTGCCTCTGTGCAGTTGCAGCAAAGATGTTCTACCCTTAAAGTCAATCATTCCAGCATTGAAGACCAAAATCACATTTGCCTTCATTATCAGCTGTCACACCAGCAAACCAATCTTTTGTGGTCCATGCACAGACACTTCATATCTGTAAACTTTCACTATTTAAATAATAACAAAATTTGAAATTTTTCTTCCAAAGTGGCCGTCCTTGTATTCACTATCATTCTACTCCATCTGCCAGACTTTTGGTCTCTCAGTTAACCTATGTATAGAGATACATACATAGTGGGCTTGAAACATTTTAAATCTGCAGTGGATTAAATAACTTTTAAACCAATATATCTTCAGCCTCCCATAACCGTCATGTAGTCGCCTACTTTATGCAAACCTTCTTGTTTAATCAATTGGTGTGAAGTACCTGATTCACTAAAAATGTTCATTCCCTTCCTGGCCATAATAATCGAAACTAAACACATGCCTTTACTTCCTCAGGAGGTTTGGAAACCCTAGCAAATTTCTACAGGTGTGTGGTGCAATGTGTGCTGACCGATTACATCATGGTCTGGCATCGGTTTACCAATACCGCTGAAGGTAAAACCCTACAAAAGGTATTGGACACAGCCCAAGGACATCACAGGCAAAACTTTCCCCACCCTTGAGAACATCTACTAGAAACGCTGCTGTCGGACAGCCGTAGCAATCATCAAGGATCCCCACCACCCAGCGCACGCACTGTTCTCGCTGCTGCCATCAGGAAAGAGGTGTAGGTGCCACAAGTCTCGCACCACCAGGTTCAGGAACAGCTGCTCCCCCTCCACCATCAGACCCCTCAACAACAAACTCAATCAGGGACTCATTTCAGGACTCCTACATGTGCACTTCATTGATTCTCTTTTTGTTCTCTCTGCATTGTACAGTTTGTTTACATCTCTTTATTTGTTTACATGTGTAAATTGAGTACAGTTTTGATTTTTTTTGCACAACCAATAAGTGGTAATTCTGTCTCACCCGCAGGAGAAAAAGCTCAGGGTTATATGTCATGTCACGTATGTGAAATCTGAAATCTAAACAGCCAATAAGATTAAAAATCTTGCATGAGTAATTAAACTGAAATATTAAAGTAAATTTTATGATCCATATTTGAATTATTTGATCTGAATACCCCATGCTGGATTTTATATGGTTAAGGTAGGCAAATAACTCTCAAAAACCAAGCATAAACACAATTTTTTCTGAGTCTGAAATGTTGAATTTGTTGAGATAACTTTTCAAGGCGAGAGAGGTTGTTCAGCAATAATCAATTGACCCATTTCAGCCTCAATCAATAATCTCAACAATCTTCCTTGAGAGCAGGGAGAATAAAATGGTTACGTGTGCAAATAATCCAAGGGTACACCTTCAAGGATCAGAATCACAAGATTGCTGAATTTTCTCATTTAACTGCATGCGTGCAGATCCGAAGTTGTTCCCATTTACACGGTAATGATGGAGAAAATGTCTAATTTCATTAAAATTATAATAAGAGAATTGCAAGCCAATATTTTATTGTTTACCTCTGAATGATATAATTTGACCAGATTTTAAAAGTGCAGTTAAGCCCTGGAATCGCGTACTGATGGTGATTTGTAGCGAATTTGCTGCTTTACTTGTACTTGTTTGTTGTATGAATGGCGAACTAACCACTTGCGGATGGCAATTTTAAACTTGCTTATTTTTTAGCGATTTATTTTGCTGGTTGCTTGAATGTCAGAGAACGGGGATTCTACTGTATTGGTTTTGTAAAATAAATTATTGCCAACTCCTTCTCGGTCCCTCCCCTCCCCTTCCCCCTCCCCCTCCCCCCCCCCATTAGATAAACAGAACTGATGTAAAGCATGCAGTGATTTCTGTTTCAGCATTACACGACATTATTATCAAAGCGACTCATGACTTTTCTCCCTTCAAACAAGATTACAGCATTTTACTGTGGGGTTGCTATTTCTTCTATAAAACTGCAGAGATTACAGTCCAGTTTGATTTTCTGAACTAGCAAGCTTGAATCACAGAACTGCAATCTATTGATTAAACAAGAGTGTTTGCATACTGTAAGCCATCAAATGACAGTTATGGTCTAGGCAGCAGATATATTGCAGGTTTTAAAGTTATTTCATCAACTGAAGATTTAAAACCTATTAAGCGTATGTGCATGCAAGAATCATTTTTAGTATATTCTGCAGACAGAAGTCAATTTCAGAACAAGATTCTAATATCACTCCCTGATATTGCACAGAGAGAATCGATCCCTTCCCCTAACTCAGTGCTTCTCAACCTTTTCCTTTCCATTCGCATTCCACGTTAAGTAATCCCTATGCCATTGGGGCTCTATGAATAGTAAGGGATTGCTTAAGGTGGGGTGTGAGTGGGGAGGGAAGGTTGAAAATCACTGCTCTAGACCCAATTGTTACTGAAATATTTTGCTTGAGAAAAATTGTCAATGGATCATTTCCATTGGAGTTCTGAAACTGTGCGCATAGCGAGTCAATGAGGGTCGATTAAAACAGTGGTTTTCAAACTTTTTCTTCCCACCCGCACACCACCGTAAGTAATCCCTTACTAATCACAGAGCACCTATGTCATAGGGAATATTTAAAGTGGGATGTGAGTGGAAAGAAAAAGGTTGAGAACCACTGCTCCTAACTCATTAATTTGTCCCCAAAGCCTTGAAGAAAAATTCCAGCCAAGCTAAGCAGCCAGTCAAGGGGAGAACCTCTCTCATTCTAACTGCTGAGAGACTGCAACTAAATACCCTGCTCATTGAAGTTGGCAAATTGAGGCGGTATGAGAAACAAAATGGGGCAGGCTTTACAGAAGGGCCAACAATCGGGTGCTGTGTGAGAATCAGAGATCCACGAGCAAATAATCCACAATCATGATTTTTTGGGGGGGAGGTGAGAAAATGGTTGATATTTGGACACCCCCTCCCCTGCCTCCCTGCTCCATAAGCCCTATTTTATCTGTTCATCACTTACAAGATTGCAGTACAGGCAAGGAGATCACCTTGGTAGTATACACAATGGTCTTCGGCACACCTGACGCCCCAATATCACATGGCCTTGAGGAGAGACAGGCAGCTCCTCCCAATAAACTAATTTTGCCTGACATAGGCAAGGCCCAAAATGCCTGACATAACCTTAACAGGAAGCAAAGCAAGAACGAGGATTTTTTTTTAACCACCTTTTAACTGTTTGTAAAATTAAGATGTAATATAAATCTTCATAAATCAAAACATCTAAAATATTCTGATCTTTTAATATAATTCAATTCAATCAAACTGAAGAAAAATCATTAACAGCTTTTTCTTCCATAGATCAAGAGCCCCTGGGTGGCTTATGTTTGAATGACTGGAATCGGCTTCCACCATGCTGTAAATATTGTTAAAGATGAGAAATGAGTGGAATCTCTGATTCCAGGCCAAATCCGAGTTGCAGGTTGGGAAAAGCATCACCTTGCCTTCGCACTGGCAAATCCCAGCAAGGTCATCCCCTGTTGCTGGGCTCCATGTGAGCAAGTTGAATGATAGATATAGCTGCAGGTCTGCACACTTCAGGGAGATGCATCCATCTGAACATCTGAATGCCAGCAGTTCCCTTCAATTCGCACTTCCATTGAGAATGCTGTAAACACTTCCAAAAAGTGGAAGGACCAGTCACAAAACAAATGAAGATTGCATTTATTTTGTCATTATAAGATACTGCATCACTCCATCAGAGTGAATTTATAGCATGTCACTTGTGAGACATATCATTTTTTTGTCAAGACTTATTATTTTTAATTGCCTTAATTAAATTTCTTATTAAACGTTCTTGAAGTTATCTTTGACCAACCTATTAAAATTTATAGAAACAGACACTTAAAAGTTGCATTTCACAGATTTTATCATCTGTACCAAGAGAGATAATATTGTTAATCCCATCTTGTGGGATTTGACTGTATGGGCAGCAGCAAATGCATTGCAGATCTTATTCTCTATTCAAGGTCAAGCCAGGGGAAATTGCGCACTGAATGGCAGTGTTAGTCCACCAGTTTCCCATGTGTTTCTCATCAAGGGATGAGTTAAATAAAACCACATTCTCACCACAATGCGGAACTTTTGCCTGTTTGTTTGAATTAGAATGTAATCATGGTATTACCGACTGTAATGGCAAGATAATACTTTATATTTCATGCTCTTGACTTGGTAAAGGGTACGCAGGGAAATATTCATCTGATTCATTGTTGTGATACAGATATTGAAAAAGAAACATTGACATGAAACATCAGACTACAAAATACCAAGCTAATTGACAAGGTAAATCCTTTTAACAAGATTTCAGAAATAGTTTGACAAATTTGTTTGATTTTGCACTTCCTCCAAACTTTAGTGTGAATCTTAAAATTCTGAATTGATAATGGATCTAAATTTATATCTGGAAAATCCAAACTAAAGCATATTTTCAATGTTACTGATGGTCCAGGTATTGAATGTCAATGGAAGGTTTTCTTTGATCCCTCATAAGTAGCAATGGACGTTGCCTTTCCCCATAGGTGGCCACTGAGAGCAAAGTGGCCAAGACAACAGTATTGAAAAATCAAAAAGCTTTGGCTTTTAACGCGCATTTGGGTGATGTTGCAACGACAATTTGCTCAATCTGACACCATTCTTACCACTTCTCCAGCACTTTGGTGGACTGCACTGCAATGGCAGATTTTTGTTCAACCCTGTTCAACATGTTTTAAAGTACCACTGTGATGGTGGGGGGGGGGGGGGTGGAGGGAGGGAAAGGGCAGCAGAAGGGGATGAAACTTTTTTTAGTGTTTGATAATATTCCTGCCAACATATTCTGTACTTTCATATTAAGGACAGCTGATGCCCATTATTTCCATCATTTGGCAGGCTTCTTACTCCCTCCATATCCTGCCCCTCCCAATACTCTCCTGTATGCGCTAAAAATACTGAAGAAATTCCGCCTAAGTTACTACCCCATCCTGGGACCCTAAGTGGTGTGTCGATCAACTAATTTGCCCTTAATCCCACTAATCTCCCTTTTTCTTTGATGTCCCTTTGTGTTTCCATAAATGTAAATATTGTGGCAGTAATTCATTTTCATGCCACAGACTGGATTTTCTCATCAATGCCATTTTAACATTTGTGGCAACTAAGCAAAAGAAATAAAAGAATAGGTATACAAGGCTACATTTTCTCTTCTCTGGATCAGGATACCCCACAGATCTTCATGCCCAGTTTACCACGACTTAAGTGCACTCGTTATTGTTTTCCAATAATTCAATTTAAAAACTTGTGACTTGATATGAAACTTTACGCTGCCCATCTGGATTATTTTTGCTGTGACTTTTTTAATCAAAAGGTGCAAAACGGTGGAATTTTGAAATCTATGGTTCAAATGGAGTTAATTGATGTTAAGCTTCAGATCCCAACTTCAAAGAAAAATGAACAAAGTAAAACCAAAAATATTTCCAGAAACAATTAATTACATTTAAATTAGGAATCACAAATCTCTCAGTGCCTATTAAAATAGAATCCTGATATCGTGCATTAGTTCCCTGTTATGGAATTCTGGTCAGAAGTTCATGGCAAACATAGTACTGAGGTGCTGAGAGCCATAAAAAAAAATTTTTAAATGAAACAACAGATTTTTTTTCCTCATGTTGCATTCAATCTCCTAAAAAAGTCATATTGGAGCAAGGATGTGACTCACAAGACTATAATCTTCAATACTACCTTCTCAAAAGGTTACAGTATCCTGTTGAGAGCCATCTTATCCAACTAATAGGAATCCATGTCCAGTTTACCTTCAGCAGAATCACGATGGCAGGACTTTAAGCAGGCTCAGTGTTCTTCCAAAAGCTCAATAAAGCAGGTCATGATGTATGGATCAGACACAAAGGAACATATTAAGTGCTATCTTTCAATCAATGGCTTCAGATGACACTCACAAATGACTGGAACTGCATTCTTCACACAGTCTGTGAACCCTTGTTGCTTGCACAGTCACAAACATCGACATTGACTTGTGTGTTTGGGTAGAAATGTGTTGATTTTTAAAGAGTATGTTTCCCATCAACAGCAAAGATTATTTTTTTTATTATCGTTGCTCTGTTGATTTGTGGCATCAGTATTTAGTTCTTTGACTTTGTAAGTCTATTGGACACAATCCACAACTTGCAAAGGGGAAAATCGGCTTTGCAGTGACCCCTTATTTTTACATCGAATGCTTCAGACGTGGGAAAAGCTATGCTCCAGAACTATGAGAAATACAATAAACATGAGGTTACACATGATACAATATAATTGGTTACACAGGCCCCAAAAGTTAAATAAATGGGACCCAACAGTATCAGGCAGATGTTTTCGCTGTTAGAAGGAAATGGGAACAACAGTACGTGCAATTTGGGCAGGTGAGAAAGTGGAAAAGTTTTGGGAAGATCTAAATCCGGTCGGTATTAAATAAAATCACAAAAAGCAACATCCCAAAAAACCCAGAGATCTTTCTTCTAAGTAATATAAGAAGTAAAGAACTTGGCATCGACTTGGATGAAGCACAAAAATGATTGATTATGATAGCCTTAGCTGTAGCAAAAAAATGTATAATGTCAACCTGGAAATCAGAAGAGAGCCTGAGAATACAGCAATGGTACATAGAAATGAATAAATGTATTCCATTGGATAAAATAACATATAATTTAAGAAATAACATCACAGTATTCGAACAAATATGGGAACCGTACATGGAACACAACAGAGAGGGCCTACTGCGGACCTCCACCTCCTAAAATGACAGAATGAGAAGAAAACGAAATGAACTGACCCAGTATGTAAAAGTAGAGGACACAATTTTCTTGTTTATTTTCATTGTGTGATGACGTTGTTTAATGTATCGGATATGTTGAACGTTGAGTGGGTGGGGAGGGGGGGTGAAGGAGGGAGGGAAGGGAGGGGGGAAAAGGGGAGAAAATGACACTGTGTATATTCAAGAGGGAAATGTTTATGTGTATTTTGGTCAATATGGTTCATAGTGTGAAAAATAAAACATGTTAATAAAAAGGCAGGTATATTGAATAATTCTTCTTCTAATAAACAAGTCATAAAACTGCAACACAGAAATAAACTTCCGTGCCAATAAAACAGAGGTTTTAAATAAAATTAAAATCATCAGGGGGGATAGAAAGGAAATGTTTGGATGTACTTTTCACATTGTTGTCAGTCTCCAACTCTACACAGAGTTAAGGTTATTTCAGTGAGTGGCTTGGCACAATTTAGTCATTCAGAGGGTTTTGTGGGAATTCTCCTTTGATAAGCACGGCTCATTTCCAGGTCCCTGCTACCGCAGGTCACAAAGCGCACGGCAAAGCTGTGAATCAGTTGTCAGGAAGCATTGCATGGGAGGTCATTCGAATCAAAGCTACTGTCTTTCATCTGACAGTTCAAACCTTCTCATACTTTGCTCAAAGTATAAAAATCTCTTTGCCTATAATCTCTTCTAACAAATTTTAGCCCTCCTGGGAACTGAGTAATCCTTGACTTTTAGAAGGACCTATATTGATCTGTATCTTAGTATCCAATCCTCCTTAGATTAATAAATCAATGTTTCTTTCCTCTCATTCAAGTCATGGAATGGACGAGCAGCTAAATAAGAGAAAGGGGCCAGCAGCATTTAAACATTCAATGATCAACAATCTGCTCTGAATGGTCATCTGCATCAGCTCAACCAGGTCTTCAAAAACGACTGAACTCCATTGGACACTGAAGTTCAAATGCAGCTTTAATGATATCTGAAAATATAATGTTCATAAATGACTTCAATGTCAAGCAATACTGTCAATTTCTTCCTGAATATTTTTCTTCTCTCATTCCATCAGTTTAAAAAAATAAATATAGTTGATCTGACCAATTTTGACATTAAATTTACAGAATTAGAATGTCAATTACTGGATTCAAATGTGTGAAATAACGGAAGTGGTAATTAATTCTCGACATTGATCAGCAGTTTAACAACCTGTGGTGGTTTAACTGAACGGTAGCTGAACAAAAAGATATTTCTAAAAGTGCTGAGCACTTTCATGGGCTTCTGGCCATCTTGAGTTGGACAGAAGTACATTTTTGTCCTAATTCATACATTTTGATATTCATAGTGACCCAGGGAGAAAGGTTATTACAATTGTTAGTTTTGTTTTATTTTACAGAAAAGCAAGAACAGAATTATCTGGAAAACTATCCCTGACCTTTAGTTAATGCATCAGAAATTCTTCAAATCATCCAATTGGATGTTTAGTCCCTAATTTTATATGCGAGTAGGTAATTGGAAGATGGTCCCATTCATCAGCTACAAGGCTATTAATATAGATCCTGTCAGTTGGCCTCTCATTTGAGGTAGTAAGTCAGCTAGAATCAATGTAGAAAAATCACATATAGCTAATAGAATCAGTAGGGCTAGGACATAACAAGCAAATATGAAAGAGGACTTCACCTCTGAGGATGTGTTGTTGCTGCTCTAGAGTCAGGCAAATATTAAAAGAGAACCTTAGGCATATTCTATGTAGTAAATAATGCAGGTAATTTTAATTGCCACTGAGTGAATGAGACTGAAGTTTTTCATGAAGTCTGCTTACTGTTTTATTTTTGTTCAAATTAATAATGATTGGAAGACTGTATTCTTCATTTAACATTTGCAAGAATGTATTGTAGAATAAGATGAGATAGTATTGCAAATTTAATCAATGGTCTGTATTAAAAAAATTCCATGTCAGTCAGCTAATAAACACAATTCTCTACAATAACACCATCTACAAATTTGCCAACGATCCCACGGTAGTGGGTTGAATAAAGGAAGGGGATGAGTCAGCGTACAGGATGAAGATTGAAAACTTAGCTGAATGGTGCACCAACCACAACCTTGCGCTCACTGTCACCAAAACTAAGGAGCTGATTGTTGACTTTAGGAAAGGAAAGCCAGTGGTGTACGATCCAGAGATCATTGGGGGATCAGGAGTGGAGAGGGTGAGAAAATTTAAATTATTAGGAGTCACTATCTCAGAGGATCTTTCCTGGACCCAACACACTAAGGGGATTGTGAAGAAAGCACATCAGTGCCTCGACTTCCTCAGGAGTTTGCGGAGGCTAGTTTGACACCAGAAACTCTGGCAAATTTCTACAGATGTGTGCTGACCGGCTGCATCACAGTTTGGTATGGGAACATCAATATCCCTGAACGTAAAGCCCTCCAAAAGGTAGTGGACACAGCCCAGGACATCACAGACAAAACCCTCCCCACTATTGAGTAAATCCACAGGGAACGCTGCCGTTGGAGGGCAGGAGTGATCATCAAAGACCCACACTATCCAGCGCACCCTCTGTTCTCACTTCTGCCATCAGGAAAGAGGTATTGGTGCCATTAGACTCACACCAGCAGGTTCAGGGACAGCTGCTCCCCCTCCATCATCAGACTCCTCATCAACAAACTCATTTAAGGGCTCCTACTTGTATCCATCACAAGGACTCCTAAACCCATTTGCACCTCTGAACTTTGAATTTTCTCCCCAATTTCTGAACAACAAATTAATTTCTCAGAAGAGAGCCTCAGAGCAAACAGTTTTCTTCTCCCATACTTCTCCTTCAGTTTCTTCATGGCCACCAGGCAACTGCATGCTAAAATTGTGGTCTCAAATAGGCAAGTTTGTGGGTTATGCAGAGACCTCTGTGAGTATTAATATCTACTCTGCTGTATAATGAACTCTCTGACACTGAGTCAGCTCCCAGTGAACCATTCTACACCTGTGCTTGCATTGTGCATGTTAGATCGGTGTGGTTGGTATCAGTTAGCACTCAATCATTGCTTTGCTGCTTTAAAATGCTTTCAGGACTACTGACAAAATATCTACTAATTATCCCAGCCAGTTGTTGAATTCACTTGCAGAAATGTTAGAGGCCAGAATTGACCAGGGTGCGTGCAAACATCAAGGTACTCTCCCTGGAGGAGTCACGTGATGGAGTAGAGGCCGGACGGTGAACTCCAGCCCTCTCCAGAAAAGTCGGAAAAAACAAAGGAAAACACAAAGGCACAAAAATAAAAATTAAAGTAAAGTGAGTATAAAGGTGGAAAGAAGATGGCGACGAAAAAAGAAAAATCGAAACCAACGGTAAGAAGAGAGGAAGAAAAGACAACGGAAGAAGAAGGAGAAGGCCTTACCTGTTCGAAGAGGCCCGCGGTGGAGAGAGAAACCCGCTCCCTCAGGTCGGTAGAAAGTGGACTACAAAAATGGCTCGCTGAGCCGAGTAAAAGTGCGCAACCGCGCATGCGCGACTCCTCGCAAAAAAACACACCGACGGGAGGGGGGACCAGCTGGGGAGTCGATCTCCACAGCCGGCAACGACAGCTGCAGAACACCTGCAGCAAGAAGAGACCACAGAAGACAATGGAAACAAGAAAGAAGAGAAGGAAAGGGCACCAAAGAAACAACAGATGGCCAACCCAGAGGAAGAAGAAGAGGAAGAGGAAGAGTACAGTGAAATAGAAGAAGAAGGGAAAGGCAAGATAAAGGAGGTACTTTCTCTTATTAAGGGATACATGGAGTCATTTAAAGAATGGCAAACACAGGAATTTAATGATTTAAGAAGAAGAATAAACAATACAGAAGAGAAAGTGAATAAAATAGATATGACCTTATCAGAAATGGGAAAAAGAATGGACAAGGTGCAAGAACGAGAAGCAGCAGTAGAAATGGAGGTAGAGGACTTAAAAAAGAAATTAGAGGAATCTAATAAAAAAGTTAAAGAGACTCTCCCTGAAATCCTCACAATGTATCAGTAGACTGGAAAAAGAATGAAATGTTAGTTCTCTTTGAACGGAATGGTGATGACCTCTCTTACACAACTGTGGGTGGCAAATTGTAAATTGTCGTAAATATTTTCAGTTCTCGCCTGAAAGAAGCAAGATGCATAAATGTTCACTCCCACGGTCACCCTGACGACCACTTACAGTGCAATCACAGCCGTGGCTGCTGCCAGTGGAAGGTTTCAATGAGGATATCACCGTTCTTTCTTTGGCTTGGCTTCGCAGACGAAGATTTATGGAGGGGTATGTCCACGTCTGCTGCAGGCTCGTTGGTGGCTGACAAGTCCGATGCGGGACAGGCAGACACGGTTGCAGCAGTTGCAAGGGAAAATTGGTGGGTTGGGGTTGGGTGTTGGGTTTTTCCTCCTTTGCCTTTTGTCAGTGAGGTGGGCTCTGTGGTCTTCTTCAAAGGAGGTTGCTGCCCGCCGAACTGTGAGGCGCCAAGATGCACGGTTGGAGGCGAGATCAGCCCACTGGCAGTGGTCAATGTGGCAGGCACCAAGAGATTTCTTTAAGCAGTCCTTGTACCTCTTCTTTGGTGCACCTCTGTCTCGGTGGCCAGTGGAGAGCTCGCCATAGAACACGATCTTGGAAAGGCGACGGTTCTCCATTCTGGAGACGTGACCCACCCAGCGCATAGAATTCATGCAAACACCTCTCGTCGATATTTCCTGGTCAAAGCTCAGGCAAGAGAACTGCTTGTTTAATATTCGAGGTGGTCAAGAACTCCTGCTGAGAACCTCCCCCTCCTTCCTTCTCTCGGTCATTCTGACTTCATCTGTTTGCGCTACTAATAACAACAGTGTCTGGGAACACTTGGATTGTACAGAAGCCTTGAAGACAGTTTCAGGTCCCAGCTTCCATCACATAATTTAATGCATTCTACTACAACCGATGTTAGGAAGAATCACGTCATAACAGCACCAAAGGAAAGAGAAGCAACTCATCTGCAAGTTGTAAATCATCCCTTCAAGTAGCAATGATGGAGATGGGATAGACCTTCCTACTGCTTAAGTCGAGTTCCATTATCATCTTCGGGCGTAGGTGCCAGCTGTCGTCATGCGTTTCACAATCCTTCTGCTATCAAGCCAGCATTGCTCTGATTGGCAGTATAAAATTCTTATTTTTTTTCTTCATCGAGTAGGCATTCAGTATTTCAAATGGCCTCACAAAAGGAATAATGACTGTGATACCTCTGCTTTGATCTTCGAAGAGTTGTTCATGTTGCCTTAAAACTTGTGCACTGATGAATCGAAGTTCATCCCAAAAATATTTGGATAAAACTGTATTTTTCAAATACAAACATACCTCTGATTTTTTTGGGACTGATATTTGTACAAAACAAATATGATTTAGAGTTGTTTAGCAAAGGGAATAAAATTTCTTGCCATCTACCAAAGCAAAATATCATTTTACAAGAAAAAGAAGGATCATAGCAGAACTCTAAATGTTTATGACAGATATCGTACTTCAGAAGCTTTTAGAGAAATGTTTGATTACTATAAAACTAAAAAAAATGCCACCTTCAGAATGATTGATTAAATCAGAATTCCTCTTACCCCACTATAATTTCAACCCACATGAAGTATATCTCAAGGTCCACCCACTATCATTTTGTAAATGACAATCCAAACTGTATTTGTTTTTGGCAATATAAGTAAATCTACCCAAAATCCAACATGGGGAATTTTTTTTACAAGAAAACTTTGATTCTGTTAGAAGCTCATTAACTTTACCATCGTTTCTAACTCTTCACACATAATGCCCAACCTGCTGAGTGAACTTATCAAACTTCCCGACACAGCAAATTAGAAACTGATCTTTTCCACAGAGAATTGAAACTCATCTTTGGGAAGTGCTAAATGTGCCCCTCTGATTTTCTTCCCTCCCCTTACACAAGGGGGCTTTCTCCTGGACCTCACATGCACAGCCAACCCTCTCCTCAGGGTCCATATTTTGAACACTGACACCCAATCAGATATGCTCAAAGATCACGTATCGCAGTCTTCCCTCCCTCCACTGACACAATTTGATCTGCCGATGACTTCCAGCAGCGTTCTCTGATTTCAGATTTCCCCCATCTTCTGTGCTTTGCATCTCAGTTCTAGCACATTGTGGATTGATTTTCTTTCCATTCATCTTTCTCTAACTATATTCTTACAGAGAGACCAGATATCATTAACTAGCAATTATTCCCATCACTACTCTATCAGGGCGGCATGGTTAGCCTAATGGATAGTGCAATGCCTTTGCAGTGCCAGCAATTAGGACCAGGGTTTGAATCCCACGTTGTCTATAAGGAGTTTGTATGTTCTCCCCTTGCCTGTGTGGGTTTTCCCTGGGGGCTCTGGTTTTCTCCAACCCTTCAAAATACATCGGGGTTGCAGGTTAATTGGGTGTAAATTAGATGGCACAGACTCATGGGCCGAAATGGTCTGGTACTGTGTTGTATTTCTAATTTTTGAAAAAATTTTAAAACACTCCTCCAATCTTTTTCTCATTTTTCCAATTGTAATGAAGGCCTATTGATCTGAAACATCGACAGCTTCTCTCTCTGCAAATGCTGCCTGACTGCTATTTATACCTAATGCATTTCTATTTCAGATTTAATTCTGTCTTCAGAGATGCAAGACACTGAAGATGCTGGAATCCAGAGGGAAAAAATAAACAGCCGGAAGAACACACCAGGCCAAACAGTATCTGTGGATGCAAAAGGATGGTCAGACTGAGCTTCTTCCAGCAGTTTTTTTTTCAATTCTGACTTCCTCAAGTTTACTATGCCAAGCTGGCCATAGGCAAGGAATACTGGCCATTTTTCTTTTCCCTTAAAGCCAACTGGATCTCTCAGTCCACTGGCCCTAACATAGGCCATCAACCTGGAATATTAGCATCCTGTCTTGCATAATGCACAAGGCACCATTGGCTCTACCCATTATTGGTTTAACTTAAAGACTCAAGTCTTTATTTATCTTTGATACCATGCTTGCACGATAAAGACGAGATAGTGTTTCTCCAGGACTACAAAGCAGATTTACATAAATATAACTTAGAATAGAAGTTAAACACATTGAGATATTAAAGTATTAAGACGTATACAGTAAATAAAAGTCCACAGTTCACTATCCACATATGTTCTGGGAATTCAAGAGCCTGTTGGCTTAGGGTAAAAATCTGTTGCCTAATCTGGACTAAGGGGTACAGTACCTCCCTATCAGATGGCAGAGGGAGAAAAGTTTACTTGAGGGGTGTGTGAAAACCTTCACAATGTTTATTGCCTTTCACCTTCATCGTGTGCTGTAGATGTCCTTCATGGTAGGAAGAGAGTCCCCAATGATCTTTTCCGCTGGCTTCACTATCCTCTGCAGGGTCTTGCGGTCTGAGGTGGTACTCTCACGAGCCCAAAGGACCACAAAACCCAGCAGCAATAGACATTCACCAAGACGTGATTTTTAAAACAAAAGTTATATTAATCAACTTTAAACATGAAAATAGAATCAAACTTTAACTTAACTCTATACTTAACTAACCCAAATTAACCCCCTTCTAATTCTAAGCGCATTTGTATGTAATGTGTGTGTAAATTTAAGAAAAGTTCTTTGGTTCACAGTTCAATCTCACTTCTCCTTCTTCCAAGTTCTCTGTATGCAGGCAATTCTTATACTGTGCACAGAATTTAACATGTATAAAGTTCACCAGGCATTGGTGCTCAAAAGGTAAATGTTTACCACTCAGGAAAGTTCTTGAAGGTTTGCAGAGAGAGAGATTTGTTGTTCAGGATTTCCCCAACTGAGGTACCACTATTAGTCACCTCAATGTCTCGCTGATGAAACTTGCCCCATCAGGGTTTTGCAGATGGTAACCTCTTTCTTTCAAGCTACTACAGAGTTCCTTTCTGTTCCTCTTATTCCAAGAGAAACATCAGACAGATGACACTTCCAGTCACCCACTGCTTTTGGAACTTTTCATCAGTTTCAACCAGCTCTTCATGACTTGCACTGTTCAATTGCTTTTCAGTGTCACCCACACACAAACTGAGAGGAGTTCTCTTCTCTTTCTCTCTCTCTCCAACTGGCTTCCAGAGAGCCCCATGTGACTCACTTGCAAATCCCCCACCTTCTTCAGCAAACAACAGGAGTTCTTTCTTCTGCTCAAGCTGTTGATAGATACACAAAACCTAGGAGTGACCTTCCTGTAAGCACCCTGCAGAAAGGGTACGTAATTATCCTGGCTCCAGTTCCAAACAATGATCATTCATTTTATGACATCAGTTCAATTAACACCTACTTGTGGAAGATGCATAACATTCTCCAAAGATCTTCAATATTTCTTCAGTCTTTCAAATAAGATCTGTTTTAAAATGTGTGTATGCATGTAACCTATTCTAAATCTTACCAAAATCCCCGAAATATTATAATCATTACAGTCCAGCTTCCAAACCAGGCGGTGATGCCGTTGCACAGGATGCTCTCAATACATCCTCTGTAGAATGTAGTGAGGAGGGAGGGTGGGAGATTAATTTTTCTCAGGCTTTACAGGAAGTAGAGGCGCTGCTGGGCTTTCTTGGCCATGGAGCTGGTGTTAAAGGTCTAGGTGAGATTCTCCGCCAAGTGCACTCCAAGGAACTTCATACTCTTGATGACCTAAATAGTGGAGCCGTCAATGGTCAGTGGAGCGTGGTTCCCCCCCCCCCTGGGCCCTCCTGAAGTCGACCACCATCTATTTTGTTTTATTAATGTTCAGGTACAAGTTGTTGGCTCTGCTCTGTTAGTGACTGTACCTCATCTCTGTCCGCTGACTCCTCATTCTTACAGATCAGGCCCATCACGGTCGTGTCGCCAGCGAACTTGATGATGTGTTTGAGCCGTGTTTAGCTGCACACTTGTGGGTCAGTAGAGTGAACAGCACTGGACTAAACACGCAGCCCTGCGGGGCCCCTGTGCTCAGTGTGATGGTCTTGGAGCTGCTGTTACCAATCCCCGACAGGAAGTCGAGAATCCAATTGCAGAGGGAGGTGTTTAGACCCAGCAGGTTCAATTTCCTCTTCAGATGGTGTTGAATGCCAACTGAAGTCAATAAACAGCATTCGAACATACAAGTCCTTGTTTTCCAGGTGGGTGAGGGCTAGATGGAGGGCAGGGGTGATGATATTGTCCATAGAGTGGTTAGATCTGTATGCAAACTGCAGGGGGTCCAGCGACGGGGGCAGCAGGTGCTTGATGTTCCCCAATGACAAGCCTCTCAAAGACTCAGCTTTGTTCTCATAAAAGGCCGTGGCTAATGCTAATTGGGGAAAAATTTTCACGGCTGACTAATAAAACAAAAACATCACATTCACTCTCTGAGAAATGCACCAGAAATAACAAATTAAAATCCAAGCAGGCCATTGTAAAATTAAGGTTAACTCAAAATTGTCCTTGTTATTTTCCCCCACCCCACGCTCAAATTATAATTTGATTTTGCCATCCATCATTTGATCAGTAAGCCTTCATTATGATTCTTCAGTACCATGAAAACTTGCAGGAAAGCATTAAATTAAAAAGGAGCTGGCTGCCACACCATGAGCAAAGTCACACATATAGCAATGAATGGTCCAGATTCAATCAAGAAGGCCAAAATATATTTATCAATGGGATTTCTATTTTTACAATAGTTAACTATTTTCACTCATCTCAACCATGGAGTCCTTGAATGTAAAATTCAATTATTAAAATGACACAGTGGAATAACAGCTTCAAAGCCGGTTTAGTTATCATTTCATTGCATAAGAAAGTGTTTTTACCTTTGGTGAATTGAAGGATTTAAATCGAGTCAGCTTTGGCGTTAAACGTTTCTCCTTTGTTAATGAGGGAAATAAATGTTTGGACTAGAAAGCTCTGACAAGGTCATAACAAGAAATAGAATTAGAAATAAACTGTGTGTTTGCTGATTTCCAATCAAAATATCCAATAGATCAAGCTCACTTAACAGTGACTGCAGTGACCTCAACCTGAAGACAATCTCGTTAAAGGGACCTGTCTATAGCAGCCCATAAATACAGAAGTTGATGATCCTGTGTTAATTGACTGTGGATCATGTCAAGTGAGCAGTGGCTATAACCATTTGTCAACGAACTGATTTCTTGACACGTTACCAGCTTTGTTATATTTTGCAAAGCCAACCATGGCTCGCTTGCAGGATACTTTTCCTGGGTTCAGTGTTCAAATTCCTCTCCAGAAATCTGTGCACTTTACTGAGGAAATGCTGTTTTCTTTTTTAAAAATGAGATATAAAACCAAAATCCTATCTACTCTCCCGAGAGGGTAACGAAAATGCAACACTGAAAAGCAGTCAAGTTTACGGCCAACGACTTTGTCCATATCTGTCAGTCACTTAACTAAACTCTAGCCCCTTTTGCACAGAGTTTGAAAGCCAGGTTTTATCTACCTTTCAAGTGCTGTGTAAAAAAATCGCAAGGTGGATTGGGGGGGAGGGGGCGGTGGTCTAGATAGGTCCACCTAGGTAGGTCGTCTCAGTAATGGAATGTATTGACTCACAGAGCCAATGTGGGTTCTGTGGGAACCCACAAGCCGGCTTCCTAGAGTCACGGAACAGACTCGATGGGGCTCGTGGCCTGCTTCTGCTTCTTCATCTTGTGATGTCTGCGGGAGGTACCAAAGAGAGCATTTGCAATACAAAAATGTGTTGGAGAAACTCAGCAGGTCACGCAGCATCTGAAGGAAAGAGAGAAAGGGCAACCAACGTTTTAGGCTTTATCGAAGTATAAGCAAAAAACAGATAGGTACCTGAGTAAAAAATGATGGGTAGAGTGGGAAAGGGAAAAGGGGCAGGGGGAGAGGCACAAACTAACAGACAAGAGGGCATAGGTGGATGCAGGCAGGAGAAATTATAGAAGGAGTGGGCAGCTCTCTGATAGGAGAGGGAAGGGGGTAGGGAGCTGCAGGGAGGGAAAGAAACTCTGGGGAAGGGTTTAACCAAATACGTTTTGCTTCCTATGGATGATGTGTGACCTGCTGAGTTTCTCCAGCACACGTGTGTATTGCACTTAACCTCAGAGTCTGTTGACTTTCGTTTAACTCCCAATGGATGTATTTCTTTCTTTTTTGGGTAAAGAATCTTGACTGTGGCTATTCCACAGCTGAATAGCTTTAATTTGTTTCTGAAATCAATTCCAAAGAAATGGGTAAATTGAATTATAATGCAGAAAAACCCCTAGTATCCGGCACCTATGGGAATTGATAGATGCCGGATAAGTGAATCTGCCTGTTGCATGTTGCGCTATTGGCAAACTAAGGGTGTCAATTTTAAACTTCCATATTTTTTTATCTACAATTGTAGGTAAAATTCTTCAATTTTTTTTACGGTTGCTAAAATTCCAGAATATGGAAATTTTACTGGATGTTCAAATTTTAATCATGTTAGAACAAGACAGGATAGACTGGGCGGGTAGAAAATATTGGTAGGAACAATAAGTCTGCTTTGAAATATGCTTAGTTTGGAAAGAGTACTTGGAAGAAACAAGTATAAATTATTGAAGATCAACCATGGACAAAATTGTGTTGGCAAGAGATTCATGGATATGGATGAGTAGCCAATGTTCTGTTAATATAATGAGATGTACTTACCTTTCAGTATCTTCACCAAGGGGAGAGGTTTTGGAGAACTACTTGAATGGGATTGCATATAATTACGCTGCAGGAAGGGGGTCCATATTTCTCTGGCCCCAGTCCTGTCTTGGATTGCTTGTCATGTTTGAGGAGATTCCCATTTCAGATGGGTAGTGGGCAGTGTCAATGCCAGCTCATTTGGGGGAAGTGGGTACTTCTAAAATTTAGGAGTGCTGAGCGTGGGAGTAATTTGCTCTTTTGACAGTAGCATGAGTGGAACTAGCACCAGGGTGAACACCAATTAGTCATGAATGTAACAGACCAAGGTGAAAGCTATGGTGTGGATCACCAACATTATTTTGCTGGGAGATGCAATCCATGCGATGGTAATGCTTAATGTGGAATTCCGAGTTGAAATTCTCTTGTTCTGTGGGGTTCTATGAATGATAAACATTCCTTCGTCTGATGAAGAAGATAACTTCCTGGCATCTGTGCAATCTAAATGGGAACACAAGGATTGAATGTTATGTTCATGTTGCATGGTGTTCTTTGCAGTGGCAATGAATACATTTTGAAGAGATTTTATTTTATGCTGCATGGAACCTAATGTTTTTGTGATGCACCATATCTTTCTGCAAATCTTAATAACTAAATCAAACTAAATTATAACAAAAGCAAGGAAATTTCTACAAAAAAAAATCAAAGCCAATAATTCACACAAAAATGAAGATCTTTGATTAATTGGTTCTCTTTTAATGAATTTGCAGTTAATAATCTCAATTATCATTTTGTTTCCTGATTATTTTGAAGGAGTAGGACTCTGCTGGGCCTTTAGCGTTCTCTGTGAAATTCTGAGAACAAAGGAGCTGGAATGACAAGCGTGTGTCCAACTGCAGCCACGTGAAGAGAAACAGGATGGGGGTTCAAACTTGACACATCCACTTTTGAAGTGTAAAGCAGTGACACCAGACTAAACACCTGCACTTGGGAAGCTTATAAAAAAGGGCATCATTGATTGCTCGAGCATTATATCTGTGAAACACAATGAATTTAAAATGAAAACCAGCCTGCCCAGAAACAGTTCCTAAAATCAGTTAAGAAGCACAAGTTGAACAATTCTAAACAATCCTTAATCCTGCCATATTTAAAAATCGCCAGGAAGGGCAAAACATGTCTCTGAAATTTCAAATCCTGATCAGGAGAATTTGCACATCCAATATGTGAAAACAAGCAGAAATCCTGAAGGAATTCAGCCAGTTTTGCAGCATCCACAGGAGGTAAAGCTATAGGACGGACATTTCAGGCCTAAGCCCTTTTTCAAGGAATAAACAAAGGGCATCAGAATAAAGACTGGCTGGGGGAGAAGCCCAGGCCAGCAAAAATTGGATAAAATAAGAGGAAGGTGAGAATTGATTTTGGCTCTGTGAAAGGAGACGGAGGGAATAGGGGAGAAGGAGAGGGAGAAAGAGATCTGGGGGGAAAAGCTACAGGGGAAGAAGGGGGTCGGGGGGGGGGGTTACAGAAGCTGGAGAAGTCAACGTTAATGCCATCTAGTTGAAGGGTGCCCAGACGGAAGATGAGGTGCGGCGCCCCATCCAATGTGTGAAACATCTGAGCACAGTGGCCAGGTCTGCAAGTGATGTTAACTGTTTTTCTTTCTACTGATGCTACTGACCGCCACTGGCTGAGCATTTCTAGCATTTTCTGTGTGCGTTTTAGAGTTTTGGCATCTGTAGCTTTGTTTTTATCTTCAGGAATAAGATCTGTGCTTCCTTGTAGGATAATGCACAAAAGTGCTGAGAAACTCAGCATCCACAGCTGTATCACTATCTCAGTACTGAGCCCTTCATCAAGGTAGGAGCAAAAAGAAGGCAGGGGTCTGTATAAAAGGGTGGGGGAGGAGGGAAGAAAATGGTTCCTGTGGACGCTGCTGGACCCGCTGAGTTTCTCCAGCACTTTTGGGTATTAACTGCACCACTGAATCTGCAGACCTTCTTGTTTCATTTCATTGCAAGATACAGCTTTTTACAAAGTCGTCGTAAAATTAACGCAGACATAAAATGCCAGAAATGCATCATCTTCTTCTCTTGTAATTACAATGTGGTAAAATATTAAATAATTATTCTGACATTCGTTTAGGTCTGTGATGTAACCATGGACCCCGAAAGAACCATTTAGCAAGACTTGAAAGTGCACAGAGTAAACCACTGTGCGTGATTTATATATATTTTTGTTTGCAGTTCTAGAGATAAGATTAAAATATACAATGATATTGAGACTTACCAAGGACAACAACAGGAAAGACTTTCAAGTGTTCAGGCCATAGCAACAGGAGAAATCACTGACCTTCCTCTATCTCTGAAGCTAAGAACCATCAACAGATGAAGTCATCATTAAACTGTAGTGATTAGAGATGCTACAAAGTTCTTTTTTAAGTGATGAGTTTTTTTTTTCTTGTGCTAGGTTCAAGTACACCAGTGCAAATATTCTGGAATCTCAATTTACACCGCAAACAAAGCTTAATTTTTTTTAAAAATTACAACATGGTAGAACCTGATTTTGTCCATTAAATCCATGTGGCCTCATTACACCAAATTAGCCTACGACCCTGCATGTTTTGGAGGGTGGGAGGAAACAGGAGCACCTGGAGGCAAACCAAGCAGACACGGGCAGAATGCACCAACTCCTTACAGACAGTGCCCGATTCGAACCCAGGTCACCGGCATTGTAATACCATCGCACTAACAGCTAAGCTGACAGTGCCACCCATCATTCTTCCATCATTTGTCTCGATTTGGTTGTCTTACGATGGACCAACCTACGTTGACAGTCAGCCCAGAGTTCTGCAACAGATCACCAGCCAGCTGCAGTAGCATCGTCTGGCTTTTCATGCTCAGTCAGGCACAGCAGCACACAATGGCACAGATGACACCTCGTTCTGCCCTCTAATTTGCTTACAGCGCTGAAAGGCCAAACACCAGCGTTAGAGTGATCAAGGGATGCTTGTGGGTGGCAAGGCAGAATGAACTAAAAATAGTCCAATGAAGAGCAGAATAACTAAGGGAATCTCCAGTCCCAAACGTTGCGGCTGTGAAGCAGGACCTAATATTATTAATGTCAACCTTACACTGAAATGGTGCATTTTTTTTTCTTTGGCTTGGCTTCGCGGACGAAGATTTATGGAGGGGGTAAAAGTCCACGTACCAGCTGAATATATGAATTATAGGCAGATCAATAACTAATGACAACTACAGATTTCTAAAATCAATCCATCCCATGTGATCCTGTCAGAGACAGATATCCCTATCAGAATTAAAACTAATCTAACGTCTCAAAGCATCTCCTTGAAATGCTTTGGCTCATTCCACCACCCAATATTGCATAGAAAATAACATTTCTGAAGTATTATGATAATGACGCATTCAATGAAACTCAATTTTCACATTTATTGTTCAGTAAATATTTCATGTCATTTTTAACTGACCGATACAGCACGGTAATAGACCTTTCTGGAATGAGCCTGTGCCACCCATGTGACCAATTAACCTACTAACTCATACCTCTTTGGAAAGCAGGAGCACCCGGGGGAAGTGAAACACGAAAATCTGCAGAAGCTGTGACTGAAGTAAAAACACACAGAGTTGCTGGAGGAACTCAGCCGGTCTCGCAGTGTCCCCAGGAGGTAAAGATATAGAACCGACGTTTCAGGCCCAAGCCCTTCTTCAAGGAATAAGCCAAGGACAGGAAGGCGTCAGAATAAAGAGACTGGCCGGGGGAGGAGTCCAGACCAACAAAAGGTGTTAATTGGATATGATAAGAAGAGAGGTGAGTGTTGAAAGGAGACAGAGGGAAAGGGGAGACATGGAGGAAACACGAACATTCCTGATAGACCCAGCTGGGTTTGAACCTGCGTTGCAGTCCGGAAAATCTGAAGGTGACTTTGACATTTTTGAACAATTATCATCGGATACCTGAAGCTAGTGTCAATTATACTGGGTATAAAGAACCTAACATTCTGCAGTTCCTTGAAAGTTAGTTTCTTAACGTTATGAATGTGGCATTTTGCAAGATCAACCAATAGGATTGCTGGTTTTCCAAATGATTGGTAAACAGTCTTTCTGAATAAAGTTTCATGTCAAAATTCTCCTTAATTGCTTCATAACTTCACATAAAAGACTTCAGCTGAGCCAACTGAGAGAGACACTCAGATGATTGCAACACCTGCTTTTGTTTATGTTGAGAGTTTTATGGCAATTATTGTTTATAAAAAGATTTAATTATGCTGCTGTGTTAATTATATCCATCGCATATTGTCACCTAGATACAACATTTTAAAATAACAATTCAGCCGAATGTTTTATGTACCGTATAAATTTTGTATCAACTGGTTCAGATTCACTTTACTCTCTTCTGCTGCTGCCGAGCTTGTCAATCAATAGATCTAACATTCAGTAAATCATTCAGGAACAAGAAAGCAAAGGGGTAGGGTGGGGGGGGGAGGGGGGTGGGGGGAGATCCAGATGAGTATATTGTGTTTGGGAAGATTATCTTGCAAGAAACGTCAAAAGGAGTAACCTTTCTCTGCCTTACGTTCATAACCACAGAGAGCATTGTTGTACTGGCACAAATTCATAAAAAGCATTTATTACAAATTTAATTTTTTAATTTATCAAGATAAATCTGATGGGGCTGGTGTGGATCTGGAAGATGTGAAGAGCAGAAATGTACCTTCCGCTTCTCCTCCGCAGAATCCCACTGCCTGTTTAACTGATGCACGGTTAAACCGCCTGCCAAACAGGGCCAACGGTGTTTTATTATAAAACAGGGCCGTCCGTGACCAAGATGGCAGCACCCATGCTTGGCAACCCAGAGGGCTCCAGAGTGAGAGAGCATCACCCCGCCAAAAAGTCTGGAAGAAGACTACAGGATGGGAGACCACAGCAGTGGGGGATGTGTGAGGAGACTTGTTTCTGGGACCAGGATAGGTGAGGGTGCCAATTGTGAGCAGGGGTCCAGAAGGGCCGTAAGCGTTACCAGCTTCCTAATCACAGCGGGGTGTTGGAACCTGGGGCTGCAGAGAGTGACTTGGATGCCTGAAGCTCGGGTTCACCACTGGAACAAAGAGGAGGCTGAGCAGCTAAGGAGGTTACATGAGCACAGGAGGCAGTGCCCTCAGAGGATTTGCTGGGATCCATGGATACTCAATGGATCCATGGATACTCGATGTCTTTCCTGCTCTTTATCTCAGATTAGTGATGCCTCTTTGTCAGTGAATTTTCATTGTCAATTCAGTTACATGTGGTGCAAGAGTCTCATTCAAGAGAGAACTGCTGTGGCCCTCTTGTATAAAACACAAGAAAGACTTCCTCCCCAAATCACTGCAAATAGTTCTGGCCACCAAGTTAATGTTATTCCACCCAGTTGATAAATGATTAACCTGTTACGTTTTAGAAGGAAGCTGTGATGCAAAGTTTGAGATCCAAATCAACTGTGACCATCCCAGTATCAGAGCACTTTGGACATTTGATTATTCATGGCTTTAAGGCTACGTCCCCAATAATGTCCATCACCATTTCTGTTTGTGTGCCTCTCTGAATGTTAGTTAAGAAAATCCTAAGGTGAAGAATTGCCTTGCCTCTGCACTGAACTGAATAGTCAGGTCTTCATTTTGAAAACTCTCTTAACGCTTTACTTGCAAGACAGGGCAGATTTAAAATACTCCTGGTTTAATGTGTTATGAGTGAAAATACACAGCATTGTTAACATTGGACTTAATTAGTTCAACAGTACAGGTTGTGTCCAGATAATAACATTAAGTGATAAATGCTACTCTTTTACCGGCTACTCTTTGTCAGGCTTGGGTGACCTTGAAGCTTTCTCTTTCAACATGCAGTATTTCTGTGAGCTTGCTGCCTTCGCTAGACATGACGGCCTCCGTGTATCTGTCCAGATCCTTTATCTCTAATGTTCACAATCAGAGATAAATAAACAGCTATGCCAGGCAATCCCAAACAGTGTTTGGGACCAGAACTTGTTCTACACATTGGCATAAGGTATTAATCAATTATCAAAGCAAGCTAATTAAATGCTTATTTGATGTTTTAAGATATAAATTGAAGCATATTGGGAATTTAATTACTTGTTGTTCCTAGAACCTTTTTGGCACTCCAGCCAATATTAAGCACTCGACCATCTGAAAAATATCTTGTTAAAATCACATTAGTGTTCATGGGACTTAGCTATTCACAGTTTGCTCTTCACTGGGTTTCAACACTTTCAGGATGTCCTGAGGTGATGAACAGTAAATGTTTGTTCTGTGTGCAGTGTAGCTAGTCAACCCGTACATAGTACAGCAGGTGCAATGCAAGTGCACCTCAGATATGACCTCAGTTTCTCTTTCTTCATAAATATTACCTGGCCTGTGTGGCACGTCCAATCTGTAATGTCCTGTTTTTCTTCACTCAATTTTTAAAAGTTTTCTTTTGTAATTACACAAATTTGTTTCCAGAGTTTACACCACGTGACAATGCTCTTGCTGAATCAATTATCATGAAGGCAGAGGCCCTCATCCCTTCTCCCATACAGGTACACACAAGGGAGCCATGCAAGGTGTCCTCTAATAACCAACTGAGAAAGACATGAGGTTAGAGAAGCCCACGCATGGATTCACCACACTTGTCCTTTCAAAAGCCAGCAACTTTAAAAGCGGGTCTTGTTGGCTGAAGAAACAGTGAGAAGATGGAAGGACTCAGTAGCCCAAGCCTTTTTTTTGACCAAAGGTCCCCACCTGAAACGCTCACTGACCATTTCTCTCCATGGACACTACCTGACCTGCCAAGACCTCCAGCCTCTCATTGCTTGCTCCAGTTTTCAACACCTACAGTTGTCTTTCTCTCATTGGCGGATGATTTTCCCACTGGACTCATCCTCCTTCAAGTCATTTGTCCTCCTGGCTCCACCATTACCATCAAAAGGAGTGTTCCACCATCCAACCTTCCGTTTCTTTCCCAAAAGGTTTGAGGGAGTAAAGGAAAAAAGACCTTCTGTTGGTGGGCTGTAAAAGCACTAGCCATGTTGCAAGATACATTGTTGTCGATTCCAGACATTTGCTCCAAGTGCCTCAGCTTGGGAGGGAATGTCTGGAAACCCCTCCTTTTCCCAGGGGTTTGAAGTGGGCTCATTGTTCTTTTTCCTCGCCACCAATAAATTATGGTTCTTGGCAAATGCTGCATCACTTTCAGGAAATGCCTGTGTTAGTCTGGACAGGGGCTATTGAACATAATGAGCATGACAGAAGCATCTACCTGACCTCAAGAACAGCTCCAATCTAGGCCTCTGTACTTTCAGTTCCAACCAAGCACAATCTACCTGCTTCCTCCCACTTCTCATTCCTGTATCATTGTTCATCATTAATCATCAAACTGGGTAATATGCTTGATGCACAGCTGATTGGAGAAGAGCAGGCATACTCCCCGCTCATTGGATATTGTCCAACAACAAAAATTCTATTTCTCAACCAGGACCCAGACCTTTTAAGCCAAAGAGCTTACATTTCAGAACTCATGATCCTTTAATTAAAAAATCAGCTTATCTTAGACTGAATCCGTCAAAAAAATTTGGCATGACATTCCTTTATATTGGCTATTATCCCAAACTACGGTCATGATTCTTCATTAACACTTTTAATTTACAGCAGTGGAGGTTGCCAATCCTCACCCTTCTATACTATAGATACAATCTGGAGATGAAAATAGCAAGTGTAATATTCAGAGCTTGTACAGTATAAAGCATTTCCTCCCACTTTGCATGCACAACAACACAGCAAAATATATGTATTCTCTGACAAACACAAAACGTGCATTTTGAGATCCAGTTTGGATTCTCACCAAAACAAAGCCATGATCTAGGAGCAACAATTTTTCATCTGGGCCCTCTCCAACTGGATGACAATAACATCGACTTCTCTGGTTTCCATTCTCCCTCCCTTCCCATTCCCTTTGTCTTCTTTCCTTCAGCTCTCCATCCCCTTCCCTCTCCATTCACAGAGCCATCTCCCCCTCCTCCTCCTGCTTGCTGATGTGCCCTCCCTCCCTTATCCACCTATTACCTCCTCCCCGTGGGACTGTGCTCCTCCCCCCAACCCTCACTATTTTGCCTGGGTGGCCGTCTACATTTTGTCAGACCTGGATGAAGGGCTCAAGCCAGAAACATTGGTTCTGTTTTATCTTTGCTCTATAAAATACACAGTTTGACTTGCTGAGTTTCTTCACCGTTGTGTTTTTAATTCAGATTTCTGTGCTTTAATTCTACGATCTAGGCAAGAAAAGGGGAATTTGTAATAATTTTTGTGGTGCGCTATTAGACAGAATCAGGCACACACAAGGTAAAGACCCAATAACAGGCTTTAATCCACAAAAACCTCCACAGAGCCAGGCTGGATGTGGCTACAGCAACTCAGTGTGAGGCCTCGGGAGGCCGGCACAGGCTTATATCCCAGAGGGTGACTGACACCCGACCGGGTGAGGCTTGATCCATTCAGGCCGACTGATTGGCAGCCGGCCAGGTGTTGTCCTGCCCCCTTACACTCCTGCAGGAACAGAGGTTGCCCCTTGCAGTAGGCCGGTGGTGGACCACCACAATTTTATGGATGCACTCCAGTTACATGTGGCAGCACAGTTAGTGGAGCAGTTAACACAATGCTGTCACAGCGTTAGCAACTGGGCTTCGAACCCTTCGTGTCTGGATGGGTTTCCTCCGGGTTCTCCAGTTTCCTCCCACCATTTAAATGGGTGTAATTGGATGGGATGGGCTCATGGGCCAAAACTGCCTGTTACTGTGCTGGTATGTCTAAATTTTAAATGTAGACACACAGAACAGACAAAGTCCTTGATCAGACCGTGTAGGTTTTATTCCGAGGAAGATCAGCAGCAGGATAGAGAGAGGCTTCTGGAAGAGGATGAAGATGTGCTTGAGGCTTACAGCTCTCTTGCTGGAGGCTAAGGGATAGACAAGATTTTACAGGCAGATTAAATAAGTAATATTGCACTAATATTCCTTAATCCTCAATGTTTTTGAACTCTTTTCGTGGACTATTTTCAATGCTTGTCATTTGTAAAGCCTATAAAAGGCAGATTATTCCACATAGAAACCATTTTTACTCTTTTCATTCCCTCAGTCAAAAAATACTTCAGTGAGAATGGTAATTTTTCCCCCAGCTATTTACAAAAACTGTCACGTATCTGAATTAAAATGTTACACCGCTGCACCTGTCTATTCACAGCATGGAATGGATGAGGGGCAATTAAGCAAGGTTCAAGTATTTTCCAAAGTGAGTTATTCAGTTACAGTGAACATTATCTGTTTGAAGGACTGAGCATACACAAACAAGGACAATTAACTCTGAGAATGGCTTTTTTTTTGATTAAAAGAGCCATGAAATATGTTGGCAACTGCCACACAAGTAAAAGCAAGAGCCCCAGCTATTGCACACTCGAGTCTCTTCGCTTCCTCTCACCCACCTGCCATTTTCAACTATTCCAGCTGATTTCCATTATTCAGCTGACTTTTGAACTCCCTTCCATCTTGTGCTATTTTTATTGTTTTCCTACTTTTCAGCCCTCTCGCTTGGTTATTCTATCTGATGATACTGAGTTGAAAATTTATATCCATTTTAACTTAATTTCAAGTAGCAGCAACATTGTGTGAATTTCTATGCAGTTTTACAGCATTCAGGTTGGTTTTTTTTCCCTGACGAGAGCCCTGTGTTCTTGTTGCAATGTCACTGCCTAGTTGAGTAACATCAATCAGGATGGAGTATATAGCGGGGTATAATTTAACTAGATCCACCCATTGGGAACAAAGTGGATGAGCTACTCAAACTGCATGGGAATTGTCACTTCTGAAGTCTTCTTGACTGTGATCCTAACCGTTGATATTGTAAGGGAGCCTAATGGCATAAGTATGGAAGACAAGGCCTTCTAAATACAGTGAAACCCCTGGTATGTAGAATAGAAATCAAGCAACTGGCAAAAAAAAGTGAGGAAAATAAATGTTTTAAATGACAATAAATATGAATAAAATATGTAAGTTTGAAATTGTGAAATTAAATGTTCTCTGAAGTAACACAAAACTTTGGTAAGCATGGGGGCAAATATTCAGCCATCAGAGGGCCTTGGTTGTGCTTTGCTCATAGCAGCTATTTGAATAAAGTTTAGTTTGAATATAATGGGGTCACCCAATACTGCAGGGAGACCACCTGGCCAGGGAGCCACCAAGGCATGAACTGGTGTTCAGAGCTTTGTTGGAATAAAGCTTGTTGTACAGTCTTTTCTGAGTTTGTGCTTGCTCACTGCTACCTCAGTGCACTACACCCATGATGAAGAGTTGGTTGATGTCTTCACATTAGGGTGACTCTCTTAAAATGTCTCCTTATCCCTACTTAATAAGACTTGCCCCGATCAGAGGTTTTATGTTATTGTTCATCTTTCAGGCGGCTCCATAAAGGGGGAGGAACCTGCAGATGCAGCAATGGTTAAATGTTTTAAAAGGATGTGACTGAAAATAAAGTTTATGCAATTTAAAATTTATGCAAGTGAAGTTTGTTCAGTGTATGTACAGTATTTTGTGACTTGTTCATGACAATAAATTCTGATTCTGAGTACAGTATTTTTGTCTTTAAAGCTGGTTATTCTTAATGCATGTGTTAGGCATTGTAAGTCTCAAGCAACCAGAAGATACACTTATCCAGCATCTACCAATCCCCATAGGTTTTATTGTACAAGCAAGTTAGGAACCCCTGTCTTCACCAGACTGTCAATTGTACTGTAACACATGTTTGAGTGGATTAGTGGATAGAGTAGATCAGAAGAAGGGAGAAGAGGCAAATTGATCCAATGTTGAGACTAAGAACAGGACTATTTCCAGGACAGGCCGATGGAAAATTCAGCCTTCCCTGCACTCCACGTCCACTTTACCCCTCCGCTGTCATCCTATCCACCAACATGAGACTTCCGATATCCTTTACCATGGTTTACCTGCAATCTTGGAAAGCTAAGAGTGTGGCAAGTGACAAAGGGATATGTTCATGCGGTGTTGCTTAAAAGGCTATTTAGTAACTATTCACTCTTTTTCCCTTTTCTATATGAAATAATATCTATCATCCCTGTTTTGCATGGAGTCATGAGCAAGGGTGAATCAAGCAAGACTGTTGAAGTACAGGTACTCCCCGAATTAAAACCATAATAGGGACCAAAGAATCGGTCGTATCTCAGAATGTGTTGGAATTTTGCCCGTGTGCGTGAAGTACCGAACCCTTAAAGCAAACTCTTTAATCAACTCTTTTTTTCGACTAGATTTCTGTTGTATTTGACAAACTAAAACAGGGATATAGGGCATGTAAGAGCCAAAATGTGCGTACTTACTTTGTTTAGTTGGCATTCTGGGGTTCATCGGCTGGGTGTGTGCACGAGTCTTCAGTTGGTGCATGCGCAGTGGGTTCGTATATTGGAGTTTAATTGGTGCACATGCGAGTGTTAAGGCCACAAATTCAACATTGTCAGGGCGCTTAACTCTCAGGAATCAAGTTGGCCACACCTAGCCTATGGACCCCACAACGCCGACTAACAAGGTAAGTACCCACATTTTGGTTCTCGCTGCCCTGTATCCCTGTTATAGTTTATCAAATACAACATAAACTATGTAAATTTTATATTTTTTTCTTATATATGTATATTTTTTTTTAAATTTGGTTATATTTACAGATGGATGCAAGTTGAGTAGGCCATAAGTCGGGGAGCACCTATACTTCAAATGTTTGACTGTATAGGCTACACACTTCATTAGACTCTATCTCAATCTTAAACCAGAGTAATATAATTACTTGAGTAAAGTAATTTGTCCCACTGAGGCAGGAAAGGATGGAAAGGTAAAGAAACCATGGTTGACAAGAGAAATTGAACAGTTAAGTAGGGCTGATAAGGTTGCCAGGAAGGAACTTAAAGAAGGGTCTCCCGGAGAAGTAGGATAAAGAAAAACCCCCAAGGCATTTGACACATATGTGAAGGTGGCAAAATGAGTGGTGGACTAGCCTCGCCAAACGAACACAGCTCAGCGCGGACATTGGCGACTTCAGGGGTTTCTACGAGGCTCTAAAGGCTGTGTACGGCCCCTCACCCCAAGTCCAAAGCCCGCTGCGCAGCTCAGACGGCAAAGTCCTCCTCAGCGACAAGATCTCCATCCTCAACCGATGGTCAGAACACTTCCAATCTCTTTTCAGTACCAACCGCTCAGTCCAAGATTCCGCCCTGCTCCAGCTCCCTCAACAGCCCCTAAGGCTAGAGCTGGATGAGGTTCCCACCCTGGATGAGACATATAAGGCAATCGAACAACTGAAAAGTGGCAAAGCAGCAGGTATGGATGGAATCCCCCCAGAAGTCTGGAAGGCTGGCGGCAAAACTCTGCATGCCAAACTGCATGAGTTTTTCAAGCTTTGTTGGGACCAAGGTAAACTGCCTCAGGATCTTCGTGATGCCACCATCATCACCCTGTACAAAAACAAAGGCGAGAAATCAGACTGCTCAAACTACAGGGGAATCACGTTGCTCTCCATTGCAGGCAAAATCTTCGCTAGGATTCTACTAAATAGAATAATACCTAGTGTCGCTGAGAATATTCTCCCAGAATCACAGTGCGGCTTTCGCGCAAACAGAGGAACCACTGACATGGTCTTTGCCCTCAGACAGCTCCAAGAAAAGTGCAGAGAACAAAACAAAGGACTCTACATCACCTTTGTTGACCTCACCAAAGCCTTCGACACCGTGAGCAGGAAAGGGCTTTGGCAAATACTAGAGCGCATCGGATGTCCCCCAAAGTTCCTCAACATGATTATCCAACTGCACGAAAACCAACAAGGTCGGGTCAGATACAGCAATGAGCTCTCTGAACCCTTCTCCATTAACAATGGCGTGAAGCAAGGCTGTGTTCTCGCACCAACCCTCTTTTCAATCTTCTTCAGCATGATGCTGAACCAAGCCATGAAAGACCCCAACAATGAAGACGCTGTTTACATCCGGTACCGCACGGATGGCAGTCTCTTCAATCTGAGGCGCCTGCAAGCTCACACCAAGACACAAGAGAAACTTGTCCGTGAACTACTCTTTGCAGATGATGCCGCTTTAGTTGCCCATTCAGAGCCAGCTCTTCAGCGCTTGACGTCCTGCTTTGCGGAAACTGCCAAAATGTTTGGCCTGGAAGTCAGCCTGAAGAAAACTGAGGTCCTCCATCAGCCAGCTCCCCACCATGACTACCAGCCCCCCCACATCTCCATCGGGCACACAAAACTCAAAACGGTCAACCAGTTTACCTATCTCGGCTGCACCATTTCATCAGATGCAAGGATCAACAATGAGATAGACAACAGACTCGCCAAGGCAAATAGCGCCTTTGGAAGACTACACAAAAGAGTCTGGAAAAACAACCAACTGAAAAACCTCACAAAGATAAGCGTATACAGAGCCGTTGTCATACCCACACTCCTGTTCGGCTCCGAATCATGGGTCCTCTACCGGCACCACCTACGGCTCCTAGAACGCTTCCACCAGCGTTGTCTCCGCTCCATCCTCAACATCCATTGGAGCGCTCACACCCCTAACGTCGAGGTACTCGAGATGGCAGAGGTCGACAGCATCGAGTCCACGCTGCTGAAGATCCAGCTGCGCTGGATGGGTCACGTCTCCAGAATGGAGGACCATCGCCTTCCCAAGATCGTGTTATATGGCGAGCTCTCCACTGGCCACCGTGACAGAGGTGCACCAAAGAAAAGGTACAAGGACTGCCTAAAGAAATCTCTTGGTGCCTGCCACATTGACCACCGCCAGTGGGCTGATAACGCCTCAAACCGTGCATCTTGGCGCCTCACAGTTTGGCGGGCAGCAGCCTCCTTTGAAGAAGACCGCAGAGCCCACCTCACTGACAAAAGGCAAAGGAGGAAAAACCCAACACCCAACCCCAACCAACCAATTTTCCCTTGCAACCGCTGCAATCGTGTCTGCCTGTCCCGCATCGGACTGGTCAGCCACAAACGAGCCTGCAGCTGACGTGGACTTTTTTACCCCCTCCATAAATCTTCGTCCGCGAAGCCAAGCCAAAGAAGATGGTGGCAAGAGGGCAGGAATGCTCAGCCATGAAGGGGAAACGTGCCTGGTGGTGGAAGAGACAGGTGAGCACCTTAATGAATAGTTTACTTCAGTGTTAACCAGAGAATGATGAATGTGAGGTTAGTGTAGAATGGAGGCTAATGTGATGGAGCATGTTGAGGTTAAAAAGGAGATAGTGTTGGAGTTTCTGAGAAACATGAGTATCGTTAAATCCCTTGGGGAAGAGCAAAATTTGTCAGGAGCTGATGAAAATCTTTGCATCATTCTTGGCTACAGGAATGCTACCAGAGGATGGTAATGTAGTTCCCTTGTTCAAGAAAGTTTATAGGGATCATCCTTGGAATTATAGACCAGTGCGTCTAATGTCAATGGTGAGCAAACTATTGGAGAGGATTCTTATTGACAGGAATTATGAGCATTTGAAGAAGCAGAACCTTATTAGCAATAGTCAGCATGGCGTTGTGAGGCACAGGTCATGCCTCATGAGCCTAATTGAGTTTTGCAAGGGGGTGATAAAACACATTGATGAATAGAGTGCACGATACATTGTATATAGATTTTAGTAAGGCATTTCATTGGGTTCCCCTTGACAGATTCATCAAAAAAGTTAAGAAACATGGGATTCATAGAAACTTGGCTGCATAGGTTAGGAATTGGCTTCCCCACTGAAGACAGAGGGTGGTGGTAGATGGAGTATATCTGCCTAGAGGCTGGTGTCTAGAGGCATTCTGCAGTGATCTGGGTATTCTGCTCTTTATGATTTTCATAAATGGCTAAGGAAGAAGAGTGGTGGGTTAGCATGTTTGCAGATGATGTGAAAGTTGGTGGTATTTTGGAAAGGGTAGAAAACTGTAAGAGTCTACTCAAGATAGAGACAAGATGCAGAGTTGGTGGAGAAATGGCAGATGGAGTTCAATCCAGAAAAGTGTGTAGTGGTACACTTTGGAAGATCGAACAAAGGTGGATACATGGTTAATGGGAGGATCCTTAGCAGTGTGGGGGAACAGAGGGACCTTGGGGTCCAAGTCCACAAATCACTTAAGGCTTCCACACAAGTTGACAGGATGGTAAAGAAGGCATATGGTGCGTTGGTCTTCATTAGTTAGGGGCTGAGTTCCAAGAACCATGGTGAAGCTCTATAAAACTGGTTAGACAACACTTATAGTTTTGTGTTCAGTTCTGGTCGCCTGAGAGAAAGGATACAGAAGCTTTGGAGAGGGTGCCAAAGATGCTGCCTGGAAGGAGAATATGTTGTTTGAAGAAAGGTGAATGAGCTAGAGCTTTTCTGTTTGGACTGATGGAAGATAAAGGGGATGTCTTAATAGAGGTGATTAAGATTATGGCAGGATAGACAGTGAGCACCTTTGGACTAAATATGGGTAGCAATGGCCAACATCAGAGATCATCCACTTAAGGTGAGAGGAGGGGGGTTGAGGTAAGATGTCAAACCAAGTTTTTTTTTAACACAGAGTGATGGGTGACAGAAATGCATCATTGGGGGTGGTGACAGAGGCTGGTACAATAGGATATTTAAAAGACTATTAGAAAGGCACATGTATCTAAGAAAAATAGAGGGTTCTCTGTGTGAGGGAGGGACGAGATTGATCATGGAGGCTTATATAGGTTGGCACAACATCCTGAGCCAAAGGGCCCTTGCTCTGCTGTACAGTTCTATGTTCGAACAATGAGTCTCGGAAAAGGGTCCTGACCCAAAACACTGACTGACCATTTCTACCCATGAATGCGAGATAAACTGCTGAATTTCATTGTTTGCTCGTTTCTTTATCTAATTACTTGGCGGGATTAAGTCCTTTGGAATGTCAATAATGAAGTTAATTCATTAATTTAACACAATCCAAAGATTTGGCCTTTTAAATAAGAACAGCATTCCTGAAAACTTTTCAATGCCTTAATCTGATTTTTTTAAATCTAAAATAATGACAGCAGGGACCTGCATAGCCTTGGAACAAGAAATATTCACAGATGTTATACCACAAATAAATAATGTTAAATGTCAGCAAATTCATATACTTAGGATTCACCTAATTTTCCATCTCAAAACTCTGCAGCCGGATGGCATTAACATCAACTTTTCTGGTTTCTGCTAGCCTGCTCCCCATTCTTCCTCTCTCTTCTCCATCCCTCTGTCTTTTTTCCTTCTGCTCCCCACCCTCTCCCCTCTCCATTCACAGAGCCGTTCTCCCTCCCCCTGTTTACTGGTGTGCCTTCCCTGCCTTATCCACTTATTTCCTCCTGCCTGTGGGACTGTGGTCTTCCCTCTGCCCCTCCCCTCTCCCTCCCCCGCATTTTATTTTGGCATCTGCCCACATTTTGTCCATACCTTGATGAAGGAAGGGTTCAAGCCTGAAACATTGGTCATGTATCTTTATTTTTGGTCTATAAAGTACACTGTTTGACTTACTGAGTTTCTCCAGCATTGTGTTTTTACTTCAACCACAGTGCCTGCAGACTTTCGTGTTTTAATATATAAATTGACATACAGTTATTGCCCATTTCAAAGACAGTTTTCTACCCCTGCTGGTGGATTCAAGGATTATTCTATTGACCGTAATGCTTTGGTGATTCCATCTCCTCATGGTGACCTACTCTGTCTGAATAAGGATTTATTTCAGCTATTTACAGCACTCTTCTCACATGTTGGACTGGCAAATTATAACTCACATAAATCCAACCTCGTCTTACAATTTGAACGCTTCTGCCAATCTTTGCAGGTAGCAACTCAAGTCTTAAGTATCCACAATCAACCTTCACTCACAGCAAGGGATTTTTTTTTAGTCTAAGAATTCTATGCCAACTTCAAATTATCTATTAAGGCTTCATTTATTTTATTGAAGTGTGCCGCAATCAGAAATAGAATAGAAAAGATTAAATTCGAAGGATTATTATGAAGAGAGTGGAAATTTTGTGAGACTAAAAAGGATTTGGTTCATAAACACATATGAACATCAGAAATAGAAGCAAGGGTGGACCATCCATCCCACTGAGCCTGTTCCGCCATTCAATGAGATCACAGTTGATCTGATGATCGGCTCATCTCCATCTACCTGCCTTTTCCCCATATCCCTTAATTCCCCTACTATGTAAAAATCTATCCAACCTTGTCTTAAATATATTTACTGAGGTCGCCTTCACTGCTCCAATGGGCAGTGAATTCCACAGATTCACCACTCTCTGGGAAAAGGTTCAGATTCCAATGCTAGGTCCAATTTAAACTCTCACTTCATGCAACTGCCCCCTCCCTAGATGATTTGTGGGTCAACATTAATTTACATTTAGCATGTCAAATGAGAAAAGTCCATTTATATTCTGACAAAGGTCTATGACCAGATTCCTCTTTCCACAGATGCTGCCCAACCTTCTTTGTGTTTTCTACAGTTAGCTTTTAAGTTTCCACGAGAGTGTTTTTTTTTAAATTTGCATCTAGCACTAAAGATCAAAACAGACTTATGAAATTAAGATGGGTGCTCATTCTCTCATTGACATTTAAAAGCCACATGGAAAATGACATCCACTCATTTGTGCACATTCGGAAATTAATTTAAACGGATCTATATGTGAATTGAAGTTGATATTTATTTATGAGTACTAAAGACCATTTTGAAATCAAAATTAATGCATTGTGTTCTTTAAGGTGGTAACTGAGAGAGGGGCAATGGAGTCAGAGATTCAAAGAGTGATGGAGCACGAAAGAAGGTCCTTTGACCCAATTTGTACGTCAACCAAGTTGCCTACCTAAGGTCGCCCTATTTGCCTGCAATTAGCCCATATCCCTCTTTCCTTCCTGTCCATTTGTCTAAATAACTCCTGAAAGTTGAACTTATTCCAGCTTCAACTATTTCCTCTGCCATCTCTTTCCATAAACCTACCAAACTTTGTGTGATAAAGTTGTCCCTCAAGCAATCTTCCCCCTCTCACCTTAACTCTATGTTCACTAGTTTTCGACTCCACACCTGGGGGGAAAAAGACCATGATGATTCACATTATCGGTGACTCTCATAATTTTATGTATCTCTGCATGGTCACTCCTCAACCGCCTATCCTCCAGGAAAGCAAGTCCCAGCCTAACCATTATCTCCTTTTAACTCAGTTCTGGTAACATCCTCATGAATTTTTCAGCACCATTTCCAGTTAAATAACAATTTTCTTAAAGTTGGATGTCCAGAAATTCTCCAAGTGCCGTATCAGCAATGAGTTGTACAGGTGTAACAACATCGCTGCTCCTGTACTCAATGCCTATGAAGGCAAGCTTCCCAAATGCCTTCATTCACCATCCTGATAACCTGTGTTGCCACTTTCAAGGCGCTAGGTACCTTCAACCCCTTGCTCTCTCGGTTCTATAACCACTTATGATGTCGTAATGATAATGTGGGTGTTACATGTGATTTATCTAGATTTTCAAATACCTTTGATTCAGTCAGAAAGGAGTCAGTGGACAAGTACCATAATGGGTTGCTGTCATCAGGGCAGACAACAGAGGGATGGAGTAAGTAGTTGATGTTTACTGTGTGTAGAAAACGTCAAAAGAATCAAAGGCTTGTTGATCCAAACCAAGGCTTTTATTAACTAGAAGACTGGAGCATATCACATGTAAGTCGACCAGTCCAAAATGACCTGGTCTGGGTAGGAGCAATCCTTTAAGACCTGCCAGTAGGTGTGGCTACACTCTCAGCCAATCACAATCATCCTACACCACAATCTGTACATACACATTGGTGATAGAATCTGTACTATCACACTGTGGAAGCAGATGAATAGATTGAAAGAGTGCAGTGAAGATTTACTAGAAACTGGGTTACAGGAAAAGATTAAACAGGTTAGGACTTTATTCCTTCGAGAGTCAAAGAATGAAGGGAGATTTGATAGAGTTATTTAAAATGATAGATAGAGTAAATGCAAATGGGCTTTTTTTCCACTGAGAGTAGGTGAGATACAAACCAGAGGACATGGGTTAAGGGTTAAGGGCAGTGGTTCTCAACCTTTTTATTTCCATTCACATACCACTTTAAGTAATCCCTATGCCATCAGTGCTCTATGCTTAGTAAGGGATTGCTTAAGGTGGTATGTGAGTGGGAAGGGAAGGTTGGGAATCACTGCCCTGGACTCAATTGTTACCGAAATATTTTACTTGAGAAAAATTGTCATTGGAGTTATGAAACCATGCACATAATGAGTCAAATAGGTATGATTAAAACAGTGGTTTTCAAACGTTTTCTTTCCACCCACATACCACCTTAAGCAATCCCTTACTAATCACAGAGCACCTATGTCATAGGGATTACTACTAAAGTAGTATGTGAGTGGAAAGAAAAAGGTTGAGAACCACTGGACTAGGGGATCATGGGGGGGATGTTAGTAAATGTGCAACACAAATTGGCTAGGAATAAATAGACAAATAATTAGGGTTCAATACGTACAAGATAGTTCATTTTGGTGGGAAGAATAGAGAGGTTATTCCTTCTTTGGAAGATTGGGGTAGAAGAACAAAGGGTTATTTTGTCAGCAAAAGTTGTTCCATTGATTAGCAAGACTATAAAAACCAAGTTCTATGGATTATTTCCAGAGGACAGACTAAAGACAAAGTAGAATGGATATTCCAAACCTGCAGCTCATGTTAATTTTAACCAACATAGAGTTCTGCATTCATTTCTGTCCTCCACATTGTTCAAAGAGAGGTGGCTCAAAGATTATCCACAAGGATGAAATATGAGAATACACACTGCAGGAAAAAAATGAACAGATTGTGTCTCTTTGCTCTTCAGATTAAGAGGTGACCTAATAGAAGTTTTTTATAATTAGGAGCATTTTGTTGGAGATAATACAGATAAAATATTCTTGCTTGTGAAGAGAACATAACTGGAGGCCATTATTATAAAGCAGTCACCTAGAAATCCCAGATAGAATTCAGAAGAAACATTTTTACTCTAAGTATAAAGGGACTATGGAATTTGCTATCAGAGAAAGTTGTTGAAACAAATAAATAAATTTTAAATGGAGACGGTGCCCCCCACCAATACACCAATTAACCTACAACCCCACTCGCTGAAGGGTAGGAGAGAAAACCCATGCAGATACAGGCAGCACAGATAAATTCCTTTCAGACAGTGCTGGATTCAAACTCTACACTAACTGTATTTATGGAGAGGCTGGACATACGTGTGAAAGATAAGGAAAAAGAGGTTTACACTGAGATGAGAAAAGGTGAAATTAAACTTGAATAGAGCATGGGCTTGGTGCAATGGGCTGTTTGTGTGCTTTGTATCCTCTGTGTAATGACGCAAAATTAAATCATTTGTGTATATTGAGAACTTAGTTGAGACTCATCTTTATTTTCCAAAATTATTTTCTTACACTTTAATTCTGATTAATGTTATGTTTCAGAATCAAAATAAGCCAGGCCATGACATAAATAATCAAATGTTGACATGTTGTTTCAATTCCCAAGGCTTTGGACTGAAGCCACAGAGGGAAGACTACAGATCAAAAATCGAGTGCAATTCTGAAGGAATGTCCAAGAAGAAGAGGTTTCAAATAATGTGTTTAACTTCAGGCACCTGTCCTCCCATCGTAGACAATTTCAGAACATGCCCCACAATAGACGATTATGGAACTAGAGGGCAAAGGTTTCAATTGGGAGGGCGCTGAGAAGCAACTTTTTCACTCAGGAGGTAGTTCCTATCTGGAACAAGAGCCAGAAAAAGCTGTAGAAGTGGGTACAATTATTCAGGTTCAATGTTCAGAAGACATTTAAACAGACATAGGAAGGGCTGAGAAGGTTGTGCACCAAATGCAGGTAAATGGGAGGAGCCCAGGATGTGAAACTGGTCCACGTGAAGTCGTTGGACCCAAGGGCCTGTTTGTCCTGCCAGAATCTCATTTGGGTGTGAAAGAACCCGTGGGATTATTTTGAAAATAATGCGAGTTATTCCTTCATTTCTTGGCCTCTATTTATTTCCCTGCCAATACAAAAACACAGGTAGTGTGGTTGATGTTATTTGGACATTGCTGTGCACAGATTGGCTGCTGCATCAAAAAAGATTATTGTTGGCTGTGGATTGCTTTGCAGAATCCTGGGTACATTAAATGTAAGGTGCTATTAAAATGCAAAACCTTTTTATCTCTCCTGAGAAAATAAACATTTTCGACTTTGTATCCTCTTGTCAGTTGTAAGTAATGCAGCCATTTAACATCCAGCCATAACCCAGACTCCACTACTGCTACATCTTATTCAGACATCATTTCCTTTCAAATGTCACCAACTAGAGTTAATTGAGATGTTGAAGACTCAGATTTTTCAATTAATTTGAATTAAAATAACTGTAGTCAAAGGACCGCTGATGAATCAGTGGGTAAATAATGGTACTAAATCATATACTGTGCTGCGTTAAATGATTTCAGCTGGATTCTTCGTTCTTCTTAGTTTTTTGATTTGGAAAGATGGAAGATACGGTTTCCAAAACAGCAAACCCTGCAAGTCTGTGCCTCCACTGCCTAGCAGGTCAAGGGCAGCATGCGAGGTCAAAGCCACCCTTGACAAGCTCACCTCCAAGGCACAGGCCATGCTGACAGTGGCCCATCATTACTGCTGTCCAAAATACTGGCAATCCCTGTCCAACAACGTGGGGCTAACTTTGCCACCATGACTTCGGTGGTTTTAAAAGGCCAGGTCAATGGCCCCAATGTTCTACATGCCTACTTAATCCTAATTTAAGAGGTCACAGACTGATTTCTGACTGAATAATCAGATGACTAGCTTTGGATTCAGTTACGTTGCCGTGGGTAAAAAGGGAGACAAATTTCCTTCCCTAAAGGACATTAATTAAACTATTCTTGTGACAATCATAATCACCATTACTGTCGATACCTTATTATTTCTCGTTTACAGTAAGACTATTGGTATCCGGGGATTGGTAGATGCCGGATAACTGTATTTTCTGATTGCTTGAGAATTACTCTTTTAATGCTGAACTAATACACCTGCATTCAAAATAAACAGTTTAAAAGACAAATATATCATACTGTACTTAGACTGAACAAACTTCATTTGCATGAATACTTACACCTTAAAATTTTTACTTTATCTTCAGCACATTCTTTGAAAATATTTAACTGCCACTGCATCTGAAGGTTCCTCTCCCTCCACAGAGCCGCCCAAAAGATGATCAATAACACTATATATAATTAAACCCCCCCTCCCCCAAGTTTACAGATAAAGATTCTGACTGGGGCAGGGATATGGAGTCACTTAGAGAGTCACCCCAACGACGAGCGGCATCAACCAGCTCTTCATCCTGGGCGACACCATTTATACAAACCCAACTTTATTTAAACAGCTGCTACGAGCAAATCCCGACCAAGCTTCTCCGCTGGCTGAATATTTGCTCCCATCTTCACCAAAGGTTTATGTGTTACTTCACAGAACAGTTACTTTTACATTTTTAAACTTGTGCATTTTTTATCTATTATTTTACTCTTATTTATGTTTTAAATTTATTTTTCTCCGATACTTTTTCCGGTTGCTTGAGGCTGCTGGTTAATTGAATTCACTGTATATCACAAATTCCACAGCTGCCATGATGGGATTGAAATTTGCATCTTCAGATGATTAGAGCATGCCTATGAATTACTGGCCTGGTAACATTACCATAGTCCCACCATATCCCCTGCTGACATACACAACCTCAGGCAGTGTTTCCAATAAACCTGAATAAGTCTGCTTTCCAGTTTAGATGCTGAGAAGGATCTCTTTGACTTTATATTAATTGGCGTCAGATTCCTAACAACATCTCAGGACCCCAATGTGCCTGTGTTCATTATCTGCCTAGCAGGCTTTGGAAGCACCTCTACCTTATGATGGTTAAAATTCAACTTCTGCAAAGAGTCTGATCAGTGGTTATGCATTCTATCAGCCTGTTATATTTTTAGTGAAGGGACCGGGGACAAATGTCTTATTTAAAACTGAAACCGAAGAGAAGAGAATAGCTTATAAAACAATATGAACAGCAAGCTGTCTGGTTAAAATTATCATTTTATCAATTGGGATAAAATCTAAAACTTTCTAATTCATATCTTTTATTTATTTGAGTTATAAATATTAAATTATTTTTCAAACCAAATAAAGAACACGATGTTACTCACACTATACAATTAGCGAGAACATTAGGCTCTACTTCCTAAATTGAACTGCCATGTTACTTAATTCAAACTCAGAATGCATGACACTTTTAATGCTCTTTTAGTAATACAGCTTCTGACTTGAAGCCCTTTTACAATAACGGTTTCCTACTCCAGCCTTCCTCGTCTAACTGATTGTATCTTGAGGCTTCCTTTGATAGATTACATTCATAGATAGTCCTTGTTTCTTATTAATAATACTCCAGACCTCTACACCAGTTCCAATCCATCCAGCTTTTGCAACTAATGGCCTAGATCTTTTCAGATAGATTCAACCACCCATGCCATGATATAACCTTTTGTAAAGTTTTATTCTCCCTGTGTGGAAATATTTACCATCCCTTAATGTCTCTTAACTCCTGCAAGAATTCTTAAAAACTTGAAACATTGTACTTAATGGCAAAACAGCTGCAAAAATAAAAAGGTTCTAGAAAACAAAAAAACCATTCAGGTATACTGACCTGTCAATGAGGCTGGAACCGAAGAAAGAGAGGAGGCAATGTGGATATAAAGAATCATTCTCCTTTGCACGTGATCTAATCAATGCCACTTCAGCACAAAGTTCTAAATTTTTTTTCTGAAATCCTTCAACCCTGCGTAAAAGTGGTCCCACAGCTCAGTTTTAATGGTCCCACAGCTCAGTTTTAATGAGGCAAAGCTTACTTTTGTTACCACAATGCATTAAAATCAACTTTCATTGTCTGTCTCTGTCAAATGGACCTGGACCAGTAACTCTGTTTCTACTGGGCTTAGAAGGACATTAAATGAAAAGAATGGACTCAGTGGAATTTCTGGTGTATTTTTATTGAATGACAACATTGTCTGACTGGTTTAATGTATCCTAGATTTTGTACCTTAAATGGACGGGAGGGGGGAGGTAGGGAGGGTGGGATGGGAGGAGGGGGGGGGGGGGGAGAAAATGGCACTGTATATGTGTGAAAAGGAAAAAGTGTGTATCATGGTTAATGTGATTTATGGTGTGAAAAATAAAAAATTTTTTAAAAAAAGTGAAGTTTGTCAATCATGGAGACTTAATACCTCACCAGTCTAATCTGCTAAATTTGTCTATCATTTCTGTTTTCCAAAATCCATTTTATTTTGTTATCCGCTTAGTGGAAAATAGCATTGTTAAATAGTCTTGATTTGGCAGATTCCTAAAAAGTGTTCCATCTTCTCCTAAGTTTATCCCCTGCTTCATTGCTACAATAACCTGGTAGCAACTTCCAGCCAAGCATGCTCTACTGATGTCTGCCAGGGACCGTGCCCAGGAGTGACTTTGTACTCATTTCATCCAACACTGTCTCCATTCCAACCCCCTCTGTCACTTCTTCACAAATTCTGTGTCCTGGCTTCACAATTATCTTGGCAGCCACTGATATCTGCTAACCTTTCCTTTTGCACCTTCCTGCATTTGGAAAACCCAAAGCACAAGATCTAAAATTAGTTGTCATCCTGGAATGTACAGCCAATTAGCTTACAAGTGGCTGTATTTCTCCAGCTTTTGGTTATTTTAATTGCTCCATCCACTTGTCTTCCTCTGTGGCGTTCCCTACATCTGACCTAATAAAAACTAATTTTTCCCAATAGTTAATTCATGAAGCTGAACCTAAACAATTAGAGGAGTTCATGGGCAGTCAACAAGCATGCCCCTTTGGCATTACTTTACAACAATGAAGACGCTGTTTACATCCGGTACCGCACGGATGGCAGTCTCTTCAATCTGAGGCGCCTGCAAGCTCACACCAAGACACAAGAGAAACTTGTCCGTGAACTACTCTTTGCAGACGATGCCGCTTTAGTTGCCCATTCAGAGCCAGCTCTTCAGCGCTTGACGTCCTGCTTTGCGGAAACTGCCAAAATGTTTGGCCTGGAAGTCAGCCTGAAGAAAACTGAGGTCCTCCATCAGCCAGCTCCCCACCATGACTACCAGCCCCCCCACATCTCCATCGGGCACACAAAACTCAAAACGGTCAACCAGTTTACCTATCTCGGCTGCACCATTTCATCGGATGCAAGTATCGACAATGAGATAGACAACAGACTCGCCAAAGCAAATAGCGCCTTTGGAAGACTACACAAAAGAGTCTGGAAGAACAACCAACTGAAAAACCACACAAAGATAAGCGTATACAGAGCCGTTGTCATACCCACACTCCTGTTCGGCTCCGAATCATGGGTCCTCTACCGGCACCACCTACGGCTCCTAGAACGCTTCCACCAGCGTTGTCTCCGCTCCATCCTCAACATCCATTGGAGCGCTTACATCCCTAACGTCGAAGTACTCAAGATGGCAGAGGTCGACAGCATCGAGTCCACGCTGCTGAAGATCCAGCTGCGCTGGATGGGTCACGTCTCCAGAATGGAGGACCATCGCCTTCCCAAGATCGTGTTATATGGCGAGCTCTCCACTGGCCACCGTGACAGAGGTGCACCAAAGAAAAGGTACAAGGACTGCCTAAAGAAATCTCTTGGTGCCTGCCACATTGACCACCGCCAGTGGGCTGATAACACCTCAAACCGTGCATCTTGGCGCCTCACAGTTTGGCGGGCAGCAACCTCCTTTGAAGAAGACCGCAGAGCCCACCTCACTGACAAAAGGCAAAGGAGGAAAAACCCAACACCCAACCCCAACCAACCAATTTTCCCCTGCAACTGCTGCAATCGTGTCTGCCTGTCCCGCATCGGACTTGTCAGCCACAAACGAGCCTGCAGCTGACGTGGACTTTTTACCCCCTCCATAAATCTTCGTCCGCGAAGCCAAGCCAAAGAAGACAACTAAGTACTTGTGTAGACTAATAAGGATATATTGAGATATTTGTGGTGACATGAATACAAAATCAGAAAGCATTCCATAAAGAATGGACTTATGATTTCATTACACAGTAAAACCCCTGGTATCTGGCATCTGTGGGGATTGGTAGATGCTGGGTCAGTGAATTTTCTGGTTGCTTGAGATTGCCCATTGTGAGGATTTTTTTGCCGGTTGCTTGAGGCTGCCAGTTGCTTGAATTGCGGATAAGAGGGATTTCACAGTATACAGTGCATGTAGGAAATGTTTTCACACCCATATAATCTGAGGTCTAGATCCTCTTGAAGTAATTAACTATTGAACCTGTGCATTTTTGAAGACAGTCTTGAAGGTAGTTTGTATTTTCCCAAGGAGAAGATGCATCTGGGCAAATGCGGAAGGAGAATTGAAAAATGTCTACATGTTGACCCAGTGATTGTGGCGGTTGATGAATCAGATGTCAGTACTAAGGTGCTAGTGGGATAGCAGGGTCAAGAACACCATTTGAACCTTTTAAAAATGCTGCCGTTTCTTAACAGCTTTTAAATGAAATACATTAATCCAGAGGCTGACATTTCTCAGAGCAGTTATTCAGTATCGCTGAAGTGGAAAAATATTTGCACATGATAACAAAACCAAACCAAAGTAGGAGGATCAGTATCAAGATCTGCATATCAAACTGAGGGTGGTGATTTTCAAACCACCTACTCTCCATCCCTGGTAATTAGAGGAGGAGTTTTTATTATAATTCAGTGACAGGAACAAAGTACACATATTCATTAATATCTTATTAGCTGCTTCATGCTGCATTATGCGCCATTCTCTGAGCATACTCTTGAGCAGTTTACCATCAATATACTGCCATGCTTACAGGGCACCAAATAGCCAATTTCCTGACTTTGACGCTTGAAGTACGAAAGCATATTTTAATTTTTCAAGACAGAAGGGCAAGTTTTATTCTAAGATTGCTTCAAACATCAGTAGCAGAGCCTTGGAATTGAGGCCAGAGAGCCACTAGAAAATGCTTCAGATCCATACAGCTGGACCTCTGGTTCTTCAGGAGTGTGTTCAATTTCCCATTGAACCTTTTCAAACCAGGGAGTCCCAAGTCTAACACAAGTACTCGCACAAAGAAGCCTGTTATGATTTACCTCCCTAGTGAAAGAGCCAATCTAATTGAGCTCCTATAAAGTTCCTACATTTAACTTGTTAAAGGGACAGACAGAGTAAACGTGGATAGGCTTTTTCAATTAAGAGTGGGGGAGATTCAAACTAGAGGGCATGGTTTAAGATTGAAGGGGTACAATTATAAGGGGAACATGAGGGGAAATTTCTTTACGCATGGTGGTGGAGATGTGGTCGAGGCGGGATCATTGGTTACATTTAAGGAAAGACTGGATAGTTACATGGAGAGGAGAGGACTGGAGGGGTATGGACTGAGTGCTGGTCAGTGGGACTAGGAGGGTGGGCATTTGTTACGGCATGGACTAGTAGGGTCGAACTGGCCTGTTCTGTGCTGTAAATGGTTATATGGTAAAATGACTAGTTTTTTTGGGTCATTTTTGAAAGACCAATTGATTTTTTTTAAAAATCATTTAGTTAATCCAAATAGAAAGTGTGGTAGGTCCTAGTGAGTGGTCACTGGAACTGATCGCCTTCTCCTTGTCTGGTAAAACCACCTTATTTATACTCTGTTTCTCCATTTGCATGTTGAAGATAGCAAAGAATGTTGATTGGCTTCACTAAACTTTAATTATTGTTATGGGGCAAGGACCATTTACTGATCATATCAAAAGTAAAGTTTTACATTTAAGAACCCCTTTGAGAACCTCTCAAAAGATATTAATTCAGTGAAGAGCTTTTGAAGTGTTGTCATTTTTATAGAACATGTTGTGATCAGAATATTAGAAAGCCAGAAGCAAGAAAATTCCATTCATTTTATCAGGGTGGTTCTCCACAATTTTCCTTCGAGTCTGGTGAGGAAAGATTCCTTCAAGGTTTTCCGAATAAACTTCAAAATATTCATCAATTTGTCCTGCATTCATATCTCTCAAGGATGTCTTTTCCTGGAGGTGGCATATTACTGCACTCTTCCTGTCTCATTCACCATTTCATCTGTATTTATCCTCATAAACCTTCATTCCGTGTTTCCCAAATTGTTCAGCTTTTGCTTTAAATGTGAAATTTAATCTGAAATCAAATGCTTTTGTTGGGTGCCTTTACCATTATCTCATGCATGAAACTTTCTCTTTTAGAATTTTTTGTGGTAAAGGAACAGCCAGCTGATTGAAATAATGCCAGGTTTTTTTTTGTTACAGTAAAACCCCTGGTATCTGGCACCAATGGGGATTGGTAGGTGCTGGTTCAGTGAACTTTCCAGTTTCTTATGAATGTGTGTTGCATGACTGGCAAACTAACGGTGAGGCAAACCAATTTTAAACATCTGTATTTTTTACCAATTTGTTTTCTGCAATTTTCTTGCTGGTTCCTCGAGACTGCCAGTTGCTTGAATTCCTAATAACAGGGGTTTTACTGTATTCATTGAACCTAATCCGCAAGTCAGTTCATAAGACGTTTACAGCATTACTCTTGGGCCATGGGCAGAATTGGCAAGACCAATATTTATGGCTCATCCCAAATTGGCCCAACACTGAGTGCATGCTGTTCTTTTTAGGAGGTTAAGAATTAGTCAATTGGCAGTAGGTCTGAAATAAAATAAAAGTTAAGACTGGGTAGATTGGTAAATTGGTAGATTACCTTCCCTGCAGGAAAGGCATTAGTGAATTGAATACTAACAAAATAGTAAATATTTCTATTCCCTTGCCATCTATTTCTGATTTTCTGTCCAAGTTCAATAATTTATTTCTTCTATTCAGTGTAGTTACTAGTAAGTGTGGAACTTGTTCTAACTATAGCAATATCCAATCCACAAATATTGTTTTGATAACAGATACTCACCAAGATTCACACAAATGTAGCCTCACCTGTAACCTAACAAGATGAGAATAAATCAATCACAGTTTTGTAGTTTGCAAAACTAAATTGGTGCCACGTGTACGATGTTTGTACTGAAGCAAAAAGCACAATCTGTGAACCAACATGAGCAATCTATAAAACTCCAACAGGTAGCTAGCGATTCTTATGTGAAATGAGGAAAATGTTTAATGGAATCATTACCTTAATTTCTTCAGTTTTGCTAGCATTTCCATTTTCAGCAGACTTCATTGCTCCTGCATTACATTATTAATGGTGACAAACAAGAGCTGAAAGTTGTTTAAACTTCCTCTTACTGCTTGAACAACCTTCCAGCTTATAAATAATAAATATTCATCCATTGTGCATATATTCTAACCTGGTTGTTTTCATGATGGAAGAATCCAAGATGCAAGCAAATTGTGTATCACTCTCCAGTGCAGAAAGGATTAATGTGAAAGAATTACAGAAATTTACAGCACAGATGAGGCTATTTGGTCCATTGTGTCCATGCTAGCAAGGGAAAAAACTTAGATGAATAAAACATGAAAATGCAGGAAATAGTTGGCAGGTCAGGCAGCATTTTGGAATCAGAAACAGTTATCTCTTTTCTTGACGAAGGGCTCTCGTCCAAAACATTGGTTATCTTTGCTTGATAAAGTACAATGTTTGACCTGCTGAATTTCTCCAGCATTGTGTATTTACTTCAATCACAGTGTCTGCAGACTTCTGTGTTATATTAAAATTCTCCAGGTATGCAACATATTCATAAATTTCCACTGCACCCAGACCCAACACATTCTTCCTTTTAATATAGTCATTAGAATTGTAGACAATAGGCTAACTAATATTTAGACTTATATGAACTTTCTGTTCTTATATAGTAAGTGTTTCAACATTACAGCAGAAAAGGGGTCAATATTGATCTCTCCCAGACATCATAGCAAAGGAAGGAAAATCAAGTGTATATCACACATCCATGTCCTAGTACTTCGTTCAAGGACATTATGGAGAGATTGAAACATTTCTGAAATTTAAGAAATACTCATTCAAACCATAATCCATTGCCTTATCATAAACTAAGGCCTAGAATTTCAATTATATAGCACAAGATTTTTATGTGCTATAAAATTTAATTGAAGTGTAAAATCAATCACAATACACCATCAATATTTTCCAGCATGCAATGCACACGGTCTGGGTTGGAATGGCATATAGTCATACAGCAGTGACTTCAGTAATATTCAACATCAGTATTTCCACCCAAGAGTACAAATTATGGGACACTGAACAATATGCCTTTCAAACAATGCTGGGCCAAATAGAAGGAATAAAATCGACTCAAACTTTTTCTAAAGGGACAGACTTGACCAGAACCCTATTCTGTGGGAATCTGCACAAAAAAAAAGGATTCTTCTCTGAGAAATCAATTAAGCAGAGATCACAGCTTTGTATGTGAGGTCTTCCGATTTGCTTTGTGGGAAGGGAACACCAGGTCAGCAGTCAAATTGTTTGCTGGGAGTCTGTCTCCTTTACCATGCTGTCCAATTGTGCTGAAGTGGCTGCCTGTCCTTTTGTCTGGCCTGCTTGCTGTATCAGCAGTTTTCCAGAATCTGTCTGGCGATAATTCCAATTAAAAACTCATCTAATTATGCAAGGTTAGTGGGTGCAACCATTCTATGTGTTGGGCAATCTAGCCATATATGAATATGAAACTTTACTTAATGTACATTAGAAAACCATTCCCAGGATGCATTAATTTAATTAAAATGAATATTTTACCTAAATTTTTGTGTCTTTTTCAAGCATTACTAATTTTTAATCCCCAAATCACCTTTTTCAGCTAATTGGATTCGGCTATTTATTAGAGATAATTTTGTCTTTCGAACAATAATCAGCTCAATTCAATCTTTCCAATAGACATTTTTCTAGATATTTACAAATTAGACATTTTGTTAGTCTAAGGTTTTTGATTTTCTGTGAACTTCAAACACTAATATTCTTGATCTGTTTTTTTTAATTTACAGTTTTATTTTCATGGTGGATTAACATCATATATTTATAATGATTTATTAGATTTAAATTCAGCTCCCATGGCTGGGATTAAGAGCAATTGGGAACGAGATTTGAATTTAACATTCTCAGATGAAGATTGGTTCTCTACTCTCAGCTTGATTAATGATTCCTCATTTTGTGTAAGACCACTGCTTATTACAATTTAAGGTGGTGCACAGAATTCATATGTCAAAACTTAAATTATCTCATTTTTATGCAGATATTGATCCATTATGTGAGAAATGTAACATTTTTCAGCTTCACTGATCCATATGATTTGGGAGTACCCAAATTTAGAGAGATTCTGGATATATTTTCAAAACCTTATCAATGATTCTTAAGATTAATTTGGAACCTTGTGCGTAAATTGCTTTGTTTGGTTTTTTTCTTGTGATCCAGGTAAACTTATATTGGCGTATTAGGAAAAAGATTTAGGTTTTACCATGTTGATGGCCAGACAAGCAATTTTATTGAAATTGGAAAGATGACTCATCCCCTACTATTTCTTCTTCTTCTTTGGCTTGGCTTCACGGATGAAGATTTATGGAGGGGTATGTCCACGTCTGCTGCAGGCTCGTTGGTGACTGACAAGTCTGATGCGGGACAGGCAGGCACGGTTGCAGCAGTTGCAAGGGAAAAATTGGTTGGTTGGGGTTGGGTGTTGGGTTTTTCCTCCTTTGTCTTTTGTCAGTGAGGTGTGCTCTGTGGTCTTCTTCAAAGGAGGTTGCTGCCCGCCGAACTGTGAGGCACCAAGATGCACGGTTGGAGGCAATATCAGCCCACTAGCAGTGGTAAATGTGGCAGGCACCAAGAGATTTCTTTAAGCAGTCCTTGTACCTCTTCTTTGATGCACCTCTGTCTCGGTGGCCAGTGGAGAGCTCGCCATATAACACAATCTTGGGAAGGCGATGGTCCTCCATTCTGGAGACGTGACCCACCCAGCGCAGTTGGGTCTTCAGCAGCGTGGAGTCGATGCTTGTGGATTCTGCCAGCTCGAGTACTTCGATGTTGGTGATGAAGTCATTCCAGTGAATGTTGAGGATGGAGAGGAGACAGCGCTGATGGAAGCGTTCTAGGAGCTGTAGGTGGTGCCGGTAGAGGACCCGGGCCGGGAGCGGTCAATGAGAACTGTTTAGTTTATTTCAGAGTTTAATACACACCTCAAAAACCAATAGTCCCCTACTATACACATTGGTTATATGATGTAATGTCCTACTTAAGTTTGGAGAAAATTAGATATAATATCAAAGATAGAAAGTTCCAATTTATGAAATTGTGGAGCCGATTCTTAGAATTTTCTTTAGAATTGGAAGAATTAACAATTATTGTATGTTCCAGTCATTCATCGCTTGTTCTCCAGAGGTCACCAGTGGTTCCATGTTATTGATTTTTCTTTTATCCTTGACTGGAGGGTGAGGGTAGATTAGAGTTCACTTTTGTCTTTTGGTTTTAGTTTTTTTGTCCCTTTATTTTATACATTTCAATAAAAGGGTTTAACATAGTTGCATGGACCAATTCAATTAAATGTTTTTGAGATATTACAAGCAATTATTGATGTAGTTTTATCTATTTTCTTTTATTGGCTTTTTTCATGGATGCTTACTTGTAGACAACTGAATTATTAAGTAATTGTCAGTTTTGTATTTATGCTAATATGTTAAACTTGATTTTTTTTTTAAAATAAATACAAGAAAATCATTCCCTGAGACCCTGGTTAAAATATTGTCTATCTTCATGCAATACCACGTTACTGCATATTTCAGCACAAAGCAATTTCTAGGCCATTAAATTTCCAGTATCTTGATAGGATTAACATTTTCAAAAACTACAAAATATTGAGGAATCAAATAGGTAAACCTTTGGCATTTATTCCTGTTGAGTCATGATCAGGTGGTGAAAGGACACAATTCTAAATTTGTCATGTCTGACAATACGAATGGTAACTGAGTGTAAAAATGCAGATCTGTGCAGGAAATAAATGGGAAATAATTACATAATATAATTGATGGGGAGATTATAATTTCCTGTGAAAGATTAGATGAAATGGATTGCATGGCATCTTTGACAGATCTTTCAGACATACAGGTAGGAAACAGACCCATCTTTCAAATGGATGTATTTCATAACAGTGGAAGTCTCTCAGTGTCAGAAATACATGGCATTTCCTATTTTTAGTTAACTCTCCTTTCTCCAATGAAAAAGGTACAATTTTCTTATTTTTGCTTTGCAGTTCGATGACATCTACACAGTGTTTCCAGGTTTGGATGGCTACTTTGTTACGAATAATAAAACTACTCACTTTTCTGTTCCCATGGCCAATTTATAGTACCGTATTACACCTGATTACATTTATTGCGCACTCTGCATAGGCTGAAGCAATGGGCATTCTTTTGATCTGAAAATGCAATAAATTTATGTTACAGAGCAGTCCACTACAGAACGAAAGAGAAAGCAGACAACATTTAAGAATTTTGTGAAAAGGAATGGGAAAGCAAAATTTATGAAAGCAAGCCAATAAATTCAAAGGAACGGATAAAAGGCTTTAGGAGAATGTAATGGAGCAGATGTAGATGTAAAGAACTACAGCAGAATCTTAGAAAATAATATAGGAGGAAAATGGTCAAAGCGCTGAATAATTGATCATTAAAAGATAGTGAGTGGAGTCAGGTAAAGTGTTAAAATCTTGAATAATTACATTCATGTGTTGATACGAGCCATACATTAAGTGGGAGCCAAAAAAAGACATCCCCTCATTAATTATTCAAAAAATATGTATAAGAGGAGTAATGGATGCACATATTTTACCCATTACGTTGAAGATGGATCCCTGTTCAAAGATGGCACGTTCAAACTTCAGAATGTCCTTGAAATAGTCATGGAAATGTCAAGCTGGAGGAAACGGTTTACCAGTAAGGTATGACTGGAAATGTTTAAGGTCATAAGGAATGAATGATTGCATTACTGTGGATTTCAGTTCAGCCCTAAGATCTGGCAACTTTTATCCAATGGGCTTGAATGACTTATCTCAGGTAATCCTGAATCTCCTCACGAACATTTTGCTAGGTTCGTTGACATTTTTAAAATAGTTTTCTCAGCATTTGCAGAGAATTGTGCAAGTGGACAGACTGTTGTGATGTACGTCCAATATATAATTGATAAATGGAGAGAAGATTTCATCTAGCCTTGGTGAGATTGTTGTTGGGATTTTATATGGAGTTTTGATATTCCAATTCTGGAAAGCTTGTGTTATTTATTAAAGGTATGCACTGAATTGAATTCATTCCAGAGATTGCCTGAAAGAATTATTGAAACTTTCTCTTGAAAAGAGATCAAATTGAAGGGCAAAACAAAAATTGTTGGGTGCGCAGAAGAGGTCAGTTTTCACCAAGTTAAAAATGTCAAGTTGATGTTTCTGACAGAAACCTGCTTTAAAATGATGAAATCAAAGATGTGAAATTTTAGCAAAATCAGCAGGGAGAGAGACAATTATAACCTTAATAACCATCACACATAGGAGAAGAAATAGGCTATTCAGCCCATCAAGTCTGTCCCACTATTTCATCATGAGCTGATCCATTTTCCCACTCAGCCCCATTGCCTGGCCTTCTCCCCTTAACGTTTGATGCCCTGGCTAATCGAGAATCTATCAATCCTGCCTTAAATGCACCCAACGACCTGTCCTCCACAACCACGTGTGACAACAAATTCCACAGATTTAACCCCCCTCGGGGTGAAGAAATTCCTCTGTCAAAGTGGATGCCCTTCAATTCTAAAGTTGTACCCTCTCGCCCTATACCCTACCACCATGGGAATCAACCTTCCGACATCTACTCTGACTATACGTTTCAATGTTCAAAATGTTCCAATGACATCCCCCTCTCATTATCCTAAATTCCAATGAGTACTGGTCAAAACCTGTCAAAGTTCCTCATCCTTGTCAACCTCCTCTGAACCCTCACCAATGACAGCACATTTTTTCATAAATGATGAAACCGAACCTGCTCACAATGTTCCGGGACATCTCACCTGTGCCTTGTAAAGCCTCAGCATCATATCCCTGGTCTTATATTCTCTTCCACTCAAAATTAATGCCAGCATTGCATTTGCCTTCTTCACCACTGACTCAACTTATGTTTACCTTCAGACTATCCTGCATGACAACTTCCAGGTCCCGATGGATCTGGGATTTTTCAATATATTCCCCACTTTTTTCTACCTAAGGGCATAACTGCACTTTCTGACATTGTATTACATTTGTTACCTTTGCCCATTCTCCTTATCCAGCCGCCCTGTTTCCTCAACACTACCTACCCCTCCACCCATCTTCATATTATCTGCACACTTGGCCACAAAGCTCTTCATTCCATAATCCGAATTATTAATCTATAACATGAAAAGAAGCGGCTTCAACACCATCCCCATTGTGTCACCTCTAGTAACTGGCATAGAATCAGAATTTGATCCCTGTATTCTGACTCTCTGCTTCCTGCCAATCAGCCAATGCTTTCCCCAAGCAAGATGCTACTGTTAAACCATGGACTTTTATCTTGTTTAGCAGCCTCATGTGCCGCACCTTGTCTAAGGCCTTCTGAAAATCCAAACACATGACATCCACTCTGTCTCCTTTATCCAATCTGCTTGTCACTTCTTCAAAGAAATACAATAGACAAGCAAGATTTTAGGAAACCTATCTTGTCATGTGTCTCCAAGTTCTCCGTAACCTCATCCTTGACAATGGACTCCAACATCTTCCCAACCAGTGCTGTCAGGCTAACTGGTCTATATTTTCTTTCTGTTGCTTCATGGTTAGTGTAGCAGTGATCGCAACACTGTTACAGCGCAGCAACCTGGGTTCGAATCCAGTGCTGTCCATAAGGAGTTCTCGCCGTGTCTGCGTGGTTTCCTCCAGATGCTCCGGATTCCTCCCACCCTTCAAAACATACAGGGGTTGTACGGCAATTGAGTGTAATTGGCTGGAGGGGCCTGTTACTGTGCTACATGTCTAAATATAAAATTTAAACTTAATTTAAACTCTTTCTGTTAAACCAATAATTTTATTAGTGCTATTTGCTGAACTTAGAGAACTAAATAGTATCATTACCTTTACTGACAATTTCCACATTGCTATTTTCTGCAAAGACATATTGCTCAACCTAGAATTTCTTCAAGTACAATGTCCCACGGACCTGTAACAAGTCTTGATCAAGGTCCATTGAAGGCCGATTGTGAAGTTCAAGATGTGAAGTGTATAGAACACATTAGGATCAGCCATATCAGATCTCACAAAATGTACTATCCCCAGGCTGAGCAGAGGCACCATCAGCCACAAAAGTGATCTTGCCTCCTCAATAACATACTGTGGCAAGAACTCTGAAAATTGTGCTCTGAACTTTTGCCCTTCATTGGGAAGTGTGGGAGAAATTGAAAAAGATGTGATTCAACTGCTGATGGGTTGTCAGGCATCAAAGGTGGTCAAGAACACATTGAAAAACATCGAAAAGAAGAATCCAGCCTAACAAAAAGCTCTCCTGATAAAAGCTGCTACTCAATTTGTGGGCCATCTTGTTTGTTGTTCATGGAATCTTAATGTTGACAGAATCATGTTTGACATCATTCAATCATGTCTAGTAATCCTCATTCATAAACAAAAATAATTTACAGGCTAATCCACGCCATAATTTCCTGAAACATACCACGCTGCCTTACATTTTAGATGATGTTAAGCTTGCAGTCCTTCGTCATTACATTATTCGATAGGATTTCTAACCTCTAACTTTACACTGTTGGATATTGACAGAATCATGTTTGACATCATTCAATCATGTCTAGTAATCCTCATTCATAAACAAAAATAATTTACAGGCTAATCCATGCCATAATTTCCTGAAACATGCCAAGCTTCCTTACATTTTAGATGATGTTAAGCTTGCAGTCCTTCATCATTACATTATTCGATAGGATTTCTAACCTCTAATTTTACACTGTTGGATAAATTGACTGCCAATTAATAGGACCTTACAGACTTCCATTTCACCTTTATTTAATTTAATTATTAATCAATTAATGATTAATTTGTCATTATGTAACTTTCATTTTTGAAGTTTTCAGTATTGTGTGATTACATAATGCTAAGTTTGCAATAAACTGAGATGGTAGGAAAACTTCAGAGATAAGAAGATCGTGCAATTAGCCACAAGAAACTCAAAGTCACATTTAACAGTTATTATTCAGTTTTTTGGTAAAGAAGACAGAATCTAAAAGTAGGTTGTCTATGTATGGAACCACAGGTGATGGGTAAGGTCCTAAACCTTTCTTCTGTATTTCCCATGGAGAAAGACATGGAGGCAAAAGAACTTGGGAAATTAAATCATGATGTCTAAACGAGAGTCCGTATTACAGAACATGAAGTGCTATTGGTCTTCAAATGCATAAAGTGGATTTAAATTTCCAAGACCTGATCAAGTGTATCCCAGGACACGATGAAGAATTCAGGAAGAAATTGCAAGAGCTCTGGCAAAGTTAGTTACACCATTGTTAATCACGTGTATGGTGCCAGAAGGCTGGAGGCTGGCTAATGTTGTACCTTTATAGCAGCAAGCTAGGGAACTACAAGCCAGTGCGCTTAATGTCAGTTATTGGAAATTGGCTCAAAGGGATTCTGATACAAATGGACAACCTGCTTTTGGAAAGGCAAAAACCAAGTAGGGATAGTGCATGGTAAATTGAGTCTCATAAATTTGAGTTATTTGAAGAGAAGACAAAGAAGATGGATAAAGACCAGTTGGCTGGTCCAGATGGTCAGATCACATGAGATTCAGGGTGAGGTGGCCAATTGGATAGAGCATTGGCTCAATGGTAGAAGATAGAGGGATATAGTTGAGGGTTGTTACTCAGCTTGGTAAGTTTGTGGATGACATCAAAATTGGTGATATGGTGAATAGTGAGGAAGGTTTTCTCAACTTTCAGAAGGTTGTAGATGGACTGGTAAAATGGGTCAAGATCAAATTTAACTCAGATAAGTGCAGAGTGCTACACTTTGGCAGTTTAAAAGAGGGCAAAACATACATTGTGAATGGAATTGTCCTGAGAACAAAGAGACATTGTTCCATGTAAGTGGTGACGCAGGTAGAAAGGGTGTTGAAGAAGGAATTTTGGTATGCTAGCCTTCATTAGTGTAATGCTCTACAGCTCCACAGAGTTCATTGGAATTAAAGGAACAGATATGGAAGCAAATCACTGAAAGATAGAACAGCAATTGCATTATAGAGGTGGGTATTTTAACTTGGCCAACATTCATTGTGATTGCTGAAATGCAAATTATTTAGATAGGATGGAATGTATTAGCTGTGACCAAGAAAGCTTTTAGGATAATATGTGGTGGGGAAATGATTGGCGAAAATCTTAATGGTGGAATTTATGTACATTTGGAAAAGCAGGGGAAGATAGTCGACATTACTACATATGTGGGAAATTTTGCCTCATGGAATTTTTTTTGAGGCAGCAAATTCCAAAGACTGTTGTAGGAAGGATGGTAAGTGTTGTTTATGTGGACTTCAGAATAGCTTTTGATGTGATCCCGCATGATAGGCTGGTCCAGAATGTTAAGTCACATGGGATCTAAGGTGAGCTGGATAATTAGATCCAAAATTGTCTCATGATAGGAGGTAAAGAAGGAAGGATGCAATTCTTCCTGAAAATCAATGACCGCAGAGATCCATGATGGGACTCTTGTTGTTCCTGATTTATATTACCTACCGGGTTGTGAATGTAGGAGGTATGATTATTGTTAGTGGAAAATTGGTGAAATTGTGGATAGCAAGAACGGGTGTCCAAGATTACAGAATGTTATAGATCAGATGGAAAGTTGTGCAAAGTGTTAGCAGATGACATTCACTGGGACATTGCCTGAATTTTCCCATGGCAGGTATATCAAAAACAAGAGGCATTGGTCTAAATAGATAGGAAAGATTGATACGGATATAGTCTTATCATAGGCAAATGGGACTAGTTTGTGTAGACAACTTGGTTGGCAAGGATGTTGGGCCAAAGGACCTGTTTCTGTGCTGTAAAACACTATTACCTTGGCAAGGAATAGGACATTACCCCAAATGGAATATTTTGTCGTTGGGTGAAAAAGGTCAGTGAGGATGTGGGCTGAATGGAGTGTTTCTGTTCCATACAACTCGACAGCTCTCAGTTGAATGTTTAGATGGAGGACATCAGAGCTAAAGGCTCCTGCTCAAAGTTCAGGAGATACACAATATTACTTTTATACCAAAAATTATATTGAATTTGTTTGCCACGATAGTTGCAATGTCTTTTACAAATTAGATCTGCAAAGTATTGTGTTTGAATTTATAGTTTGCACCATGTATCATTGTTGTTCATCAGACTCTAAATATTGTATTGTGCTACTAATGCAAGGCATTCTTATACGTTTATCTCAAATGAAAAAGAGCTTGACGTAAAATGCTTTTCTATTTGAAAGCACTTTATAGAGTGACAGAAATCCAATCACAACAATTCACTGTGTCATTTGAATTTGATATATTATGACAGAAACATGGTTTGAAATGATTTTCTTAAACCCAATGGGTAGAATATCTGCGGGACTATCCCAGTCATCTGACCAAACATCAATGAAAGTTTAACAGAATCTTCGAACAATACCATAAGATACATTTCACTGGGGGTTCTGTTGATCTCCCAATGACAGTAGACAATTGAGGATATGATTTAACCTACGCCACCAACTTGGAATTAAGTTACCAGATAATTACAACATACAAACCTCTCCATGCTGATTCCATGTCATTACACCATCTCCAAATTATCAATTTTCATGTTTCAAATGATCAGAAAATGATCCTTGATCTAGAAAATTATCAAATATCTGCCATGTACCACTTCACCCATGGAGAATAGTTGAAAATTAAAGAGGAACTCAGTGGAGAAATCTAGTTCCAATTGCTTAGATTTTGGATCAGAAATTTCCACCTTATCTGGGCTCAGTGTTTGCAATTATCTATGCATGCAAGATACATTGGGAAACCTAACTTTAAATAATCATTGGAAAGATTTACAACAGTTGTTTGAAAATTAAGAATTATTAATTTACATTGTGGCCCCAAATACTGAAAGCAAACAATTCTCAAAATCGCCAGTGCTAGAAAAAAGTCTCCATTTTCTTCTTATAAAATGTCAGATTTTAATGCATTCACTTTATTCTTAATCTTTACAATAAAATAGAATTACTGGGGTCAGAACACACTCGCTGTAACAACAAAAAATGCTCTTGTCCTTTGGCATTATTGCTCACGAGAAATCAGGGCAACCTGGCAAATTATCTTACAAGCTAATTGAAAAATTGTTTTTAAAGTAGCGCTTATTGGTAAATTGATACAATCCAGATTTGCAGTTATACAAAATAATATTTTTTTTTGAATAAGAATGTTGGATGAAAAATCACAAGATCACAAGATAAAGGAATGGAAGTAGGCTATTCGACCTCTCGAGCCTAGTCCGCCACTCCTCAACGAGCTAAATCATTCTCACATCTCGTTCCAATTTCTGGCCTTTCTTGATACAAACAGAGATGTGCAGCAAGAGACTTCTCTTTAGGAACTATTGGAAAAATATTTGAGATTATCAGTTATTGGCTACACTAACTTCTGCAAATGAGTTTCCATCTTTTGCATGTCAGGTGCATTATTGCACAGATGGAAATTAATGCAGCTTTCACTAGAGCAAGGTTATGGACTTTATTTTTTTTAATCTCTAAAATGATCCCTGCTGCATTAGCTTGGCATTTCTCTTTCTGGAAAAACAACCAACTGAAAAACCTCACAAAGATAAGCGTATACAGAGCCGTTGTCATACCCACACTCCTGTTCGGCTCCGAATCATGGGTCCTCTACCGGCACCACCTACGGCTCCTAGAACGCTTCCACCAGCGTTGTCTCCGCTCCATCCTCAACATCCATTGGAGCGCTCACACCCCTAACGTCGAGGTACTCGAGATGGCAGAGGTCGACAGCATCGAGTCCACGCTGCTGAAGATCCAGCTGCGCTGGATGGGTCACGTCTCCAGAATGGAGGACCATCGCCTTCCCAAGATCGTATTATATGGCGAGCTCTCCACTGGCCACCGTGACAGAGGTGCACCAAAGAAAAGGTACAAGGACTGCCTAAAGAAATCTCTTGGTGCCTGCCACATTGACCACCGCCAGTGGGCTGATAACGCCTCAAACCGTGCATCTTGGCGCCTCACAGTTTGGCGGGCAGCAGCCTCCTTTGAAGAAGACCGCAGAGCCCACCTCACTGACAAAAGGCAAAGGAGGAAAAACCCAACACCCAACCCCAACCAACCAATTTTCGCTTGCAACCGCTGCAATCGTGTCTGCCTGTCCCGCATCGGACTGGTCAGCCACAAACGAGCCTGCAGCTGACGTGGACTTTTTTACCCCCTCCATAAATCTTCGTCCGCGAAGCCAAGCCAAAGAAACACTTCTCATACCACCCTCACACTAATTTGTACCACGTTGGAAATCTTAACATGGGAGAAAAATCACTCTACATCAACACTATTTACTCGAATTCAATTACTCTTGTCTTACTCCATCCGCTTATTTTACTTTCAATAATAAAGTAGATCTTTCAAAAATATAGTGATTAGCAATTTGGCACCTTTTATAATTAGATATTAGATTTTAATATGATTCAAATTTCTCAGCTTCATGGAATAAAGCTACAGTTTTTAATACACTTATATTCTTATTGCCATTTGACTTTAAAAACTGCATTTCATACTCAAAACAATGTTATGTAATTTATTTATATTATCCTCGAGATTATATTTAAATAATGCTTCTTGAAAACTTACAATTTTTTGAAATATCCAATATTTTGTTTCCCTCTCCATATCATTCTTTAATTTTCAGTTATTATTTCCAAATTGTACATTACCACAAGATTCTACCATTTGTATCTGTTTAAGTGGTCCATGTTATCTCTCATTTTTTACATCAATGTCACACCGTAGGATCCTTCATTTATTAGTAAATCACTGGCAAGAGTTTGCTGCAAACCTATGCTCTTCAAAAATGGATTGTGATTAAACCAAACAGATTTCACTTAATCCTTTAACTGATGAATGAGAAATGAGAATTTTATTCCATTTGACTGACCTGAATTCAAACTGAAATCCTGTATTTCAGGTGATGGTCAAGTGAAGTTTTACAATGTTGTGAAAGTCAGCCTGCGTTGTAATAAAACAAACAGCAGAGTACAGCGGAACCAATTAAGCATGTAACAGTATCTTTATTTGACCTTGACAATGCCAGCAGGAGAAGGGGTTCAAAGGAAGAGTTCAGTTACTCGTTATCGACACTGAGCCCCATCTCAAAGTGTATGGAGTGCTCATTCCACTTTTATACACCTTTGGGCAGGGGTCTGCGTGAGACCCTTCAAGTTTCACACAAGTTCCACACAACTGGTGTTCCCTGCTTTTGCACATGTTCCCTTGTGGTGTCTGCAGACAGCTGGGAAATATCAGGGTGTCCTTACTCTTGGTTTTCTTCACTTACTATGTTCTTTGTGGTGTTAATTACTATCTCACTACAGTACAGGGAAGGTAATGTTAGAACGAATTATATTTCCATCATGTCACAAGGCAACTACTCACCTAATTCATTAACCCTTTGTTAAGTATATTCATTAAAATTATCCTTTCACAATGTCATTTTCTGAAATATCTATAAGTAAATACATTTGCTATTAATGGGACCCAATTGAATTTCCAGCATGTTAAAAGGAAGTTAATTATTAGGGCACTGAACATTTATAAACTCAATGAAGCTTTGGAACCTAGAGGTTCCCAGAAGCTGCTTTGTTCTGTTGAACAAGATAAGAGGAGACAATCTTTCTGCATCTTCACAACTCAGGTTAAAGAGGAAATATTCTTATTGGTTTATCTGCACCGCTTGTTGAATTGCTTCACACAGAATAGAATGAAGTAAAAACTTTTTCCCATTAAATACTTCAGCAGATGGTTTGTGAGGCATTATTTACACACTTCCTCCTTCAATAAAATCAACCAGCGCTTTTAAGTTCTGAGAACTGCTATCAGCTGAAATTTTCACATATACACATTGAATGGAAATAAGTGGTTGGAAAATTGCTCATTTTTGTTCCCAGGATATGCAAGATCACCGTCTCAAAAGAAAAGTTGGATTTGAGGTATTCTTGTGGAAGGTTTTAAAAAGCAATTCCTTATTACTAGAAAATTCAAAAGTTTTAACAGTTTAAAAAAAGAGACAATGCTTGCTTTACCATCCATCCAAATCAACACTGTTTTCTAATCAACTGACTTGAGGCATATAGGTATAGGTGCCACAAGGTGCTAGAAGAGGTATAGAATGCACACCACCAGGTTCAGGAACAGTTGATGCCCCTCCACCATCAGCCTCCTCAAAAACTCAATCAGGGGCTCATTTAAGGACCCTTACTTTTGCATTTTATTGATTTTTTTCTCTCTCTGTATTGCAGTCAGTTTGTTTACATGTCTTTATTTGTTTAGATGTGTACTTTGAGTCCATTTTTTTGCACTGCCAATTAGTGGGAATTCTGTCTCGCCTGCAGGAAAAACAATCTCAGTGTTGTATGTGATGTCATCTATGAATTCTGACAATAAATCTGAAATATTCCCAGACATTTTTTTATTATTTTCATCCAACACTGTTACAGCGCCAGTGACCTGGGTTTGAATCCGGCACTGTCTGTGAGGAGTTTGCATGTTCTCCCCATGTCTGCATTGGTTTCCTCTGGGTGCTCAAGTTTCCTCGCACCCTCCAAAACATTCAGGGATTGTAGGTTAATTGGATGTGTTCGTGTGCTGGAAGGGCCAGTTATTGTGCTGTGTGTCTAAATTTAAAAAAATTTAAATTTCTATTTCTCGTGATCCTGTCTCCATTCCAGACATGTACACCAAACATTAGCTGCCTTTTTGATTGCGCCTCCCTTTATAAACATTCCCAAATGGCACCTTGTCCCAATAGCCCATTTACAAAAACAAACTGGGTGCTGCTGGATCTCAAGAGGCAGATATTTAAAGTTTAATGTATCAACTAGACATTATGAGCCAACATGGGTCTCATATTGTCCTTAATATTTACTGATTGTGAAAAGGAAAGATTTTAAAAATCATTTTGTCTTTATGTTCTCCCTTTTTGAATTAAAACTCTGAATGAGTTCATATGAGGTATAGATGGGGAAGGGTCAATGGAAAAATCAGAGCCTCCGATGCTTACAAAGTAGAATGATCTTCAGATATTTTCTGATGGAAATTTTGTCAAGTCAAGTCAAATTTATTGTTATCTGATTATACAAGTACAATCCAAATTCTCCAGTCCTCGGTGCAAAGCATGCAGACACATATCCAGACATAACGACATAAAGCCAAACGATACACATGCAGGACAAGTATGTTCATACAGTTAGATAATGATTTTCAGGGAAGATTTTGACCATTGCCAAATAAATGAACGAGGCAGATAGTCCAGTCAAGCTAAGTTTATTGTCATCTGATTGCACAAGTACAACGTTCTCCGGTCCTCGGTGCAAAACACAGACGCACAACCAGACAGAACACACAAGCAGAAAAATAATACATGTGCAGGACCAGTATTTCATCAACACAAATAAATAAATATATGTTGTTTCATGCATTTGAGAGTCTCAGGTGATTAGTATGATCAGTTCCCTTGGTCATTCCACATTCTCTGTGGAATGACCAATCCTCAGCCTGGGGGTGCTGGCTCTGATCCTCCTGTATCTCCTTCCCAACGGGAGCAGCTGAAAGATACTGTGTGCAGGGTGGAATGAGTCCTCAATGATGTTGCACACCCTCTTCAGTCAACGATCCAGATAGATCACATCAATAGTGGAGGGGGGGGGGGAGTGAGATGAGGCATTTAGAGGTCATTAGAACCTACAAAACTACAGGCATAATTCACTAAGACTGCATTAATGGAGTGAAACCTTCCCAGTGATAATGCGCAATGGACAATGCTCCACAGCGCACTCTGGCTTTTCAATATGTGCTGCTACCAAGCAAAGTTCCTGCTGGGAGGAACCAGCATTCAACCACCAATCGTTATGTAAAAAGAGTCTGATTAATCCATACAACAATACATACTTTCATTTTTATCTCAAACCTACCAACATGGTCTTATATCGTCAGGTGGGAGTACATTGAATTCTTACATATACTGTATGTAAACTTAGTTTTATAATGAGAACCTCTGGGAATTTTTTGCAGGTCATCTCAGACTATTTGAGTGTTTACATTTTTGATGCATAAAAGGGATCTCATTCAATTCATATCAGATCAGAATAATGCAAACTAAATGTAATATTTTACTGTCCAGATTCAGGTCAGGCTATGAGCTGCACCAATCCAATAGCCTGTCACACACACTAACAATTTCCTCCTCAAAATGCCTGATTTGTACTTAGAATGATATTTGTGAAATGTTCTGCTTTGCCATTCAACTCATTGCAAATATCACAGAATAACCAGCTTTAGTAGCTCAGCATCATTTGCACATGGCCGAATATACAAGAAATGCAAATCTATGATTGATGGATAGAGGCAACATCTGGCTCATTCTCCTCCTTTTCCTCTACTCTCATCACAAATCCTCCCTTCTCTGATCACTCTTTCTTGCATTTATTTATTTCTGTCTCTTTTTACTGAGCTTTAATCATCTCACCCCAATTCATCTTTTTTTTTATCATTGCACATCTCTCACCATACACATCTGAGCTGCTTTTCCAGCCACTGGCTGTTAACACGATTTGAGATACAACATTATTATCTGTTATCAGCTTTTGATTCCTGCCTCTAATCATTACTACTAGAAATTGTTCGAACCCGAGATAATTAGCACAGAATCCAGCGGCTCCACCAGCCACAGATGCATGTTAAAGAGATCTTCTGCTATCCTGTTGTTTCTGTCAGTACGACCTCCCGGGGTCAGTATGACCTCCCGGGGTCAGCGGCAACAGTAAAATAAAAGATTCCAACATAATTTCTTTAGATATCATTCTCTCCAAGGACTAATTCAGCCCACGCACAACCTCACATCAAAAAGCTTGTGGATAAGTCAGTCATCCTGAGCTAGCTGGAATTTAAAAATTTTTAAATTAACGGGCGTGTGTGCTTGTGCGCACGTGTGTGGGTGTGGGTGTGCACTTGTAGTGTGTTGGTGCCATTTATCTTCTGTTGGAAGGAAATTTAGAAGACACTGCTTGGATGCTTGTGAAGATTATTTTTTCCAACACCCATGCTGCTCTCACTGTAGTCCACAATGCTGTGCTTATAACCATGGTAATATTTATTCCTCTGTGCAGTGAATCCAAATGGTACAAAAAACCCAAGAAAACATAATTTGCATCTGACCCCACCGGACCTGCTCTGACAACAGTTCTCTTGTGAATATGGAAATACATAATTTACAATCTATCACCTACAAACTTATAACTATCAAATTGCAACATTTTATTTACAAAGATGATTCTTTGGCAAAACAAATCTGAAAACAGTTAAAATGAATGGAAGCTTGAGATGAAGCCTTTACTCTTTCTTTCTGACCTCGAATGGACCTATTCATGCAATATATTATTCAATAATTTTTTTCAATCATTCTAAACTTTAAGATATCACAAGGCTTACCTTTATAAATGACTACATATAATACAAGAACAGGATGGAGATGGATAGCAACTCATGACAGAAGGAAGGTTGCAAAGGAAATATTTTTCATTGAGGATCAACTTTTGGTAAATTCAGAATTGTACATCAACAATTCCCTTTGTGCTAAATGTTTAAAATCTGCTTTCATGCTCAGCAAGGAAAGGAAATTAAACCATGTCCAGTTAACATCAGAGATTCTGCAGGTATTTGTAATAAAAAAGCTGTGTGAAAGAATTCAAATGCTTCGGTTCTGTAATCTGACCAATTTTGAAGTGAATGGTATGGAAGAAATACTGAGCAGTAGCAGCATGTTATTCAATACGGCAAATGCTGTTTTCTCCTGCCTTCTCCTGCTGAACTTAAAAGGTAAGTTATTGCCTATATGAATGAAAATAGCACACCTCCAAGGATGAAAACAGCAGAATACTTAAATGTAGCGTTTCAGTACTCACGCTAACATGCAACTTTAACCTTGTATTGAATGAACTATGTTTGGAGATCAGATACATCTGCCCTCTTTGTCTGGCATGAATTTTACTTAATTTTCACCATCTTTCCTGCACTGCAGAGAAAATACCGAGTTGTGCTTCTATGTGAACTGATAAAAAAAGAAAAGCCGTAAATTTCCACCCTCGCACTGATCCTGTTAAGGAGTATTTGACCTCAGCTTGACTGTCTCTTCATCCTTTCTTTAGCTCCTGTGGCTGTTACTATCAGCTCTTGGAGTAAGAGCAGGAGCCAGATTGGATCTATGTGTCCTCTGACACTTACAAGCTTTACAAACCACCCCTAACAGTCTGAGAAAGAAAAGAAAATGAGTAGCAGCGGCCGCCTGTAATCACTCGCCTCGTGCATTCTCTCTGGCCCCTCTCCTTCATTCACTTCTGCATTCCATCAGTAAAAGTCTGATTCCCTTCACTTTATCTCTTTTGTCTCCCGAATAGTCCACAAGATTCCAAAATCCTATGGGATTTTCGTAATGCTTAAAACAAGTCTTTCAGAATTTTATACAATAATGGTTAAATCCCAAAATAATGCCATTGAGAATGAAAGATATGATAGATGCCAAGAAAATAATTTCAAGTCCTGAAAGGGATTTTTTGGGGGGGAAAGCATTCATCTTTCCATGCAATATTTTAATTTACAGTCCATCTATTTGCAATATATTTCCCTGTTTCTTCATGATTCTCTATCCCTCTATCTGTCTCATCTCTGCTCTTCACACATAGCCCCTTTGCCATATTCAAAATACAATGAAATACTGTACTTACAGAACTGTACAGCTCGGAGTTAAAGTGCTGGTCGGGTTTCTAACATCCCGAGGCAGAGACAATCAGAGTTTCCTTCATCAGCACAGAGCTCGATCAGTCAGCATCTCCCCTCAGCAACCATCGCAAGCACTGACAGCTCCGACTGATGCTTACAAACACACAAACTGACAGGTGCTGTCTGACGAAGACTTGAGGTGACTGCCTAATTAATTTGACCCTTCCAGGCGATAAATTAGTGTTGTCAAGACACAAGCATGACTCCAACGGGCTTCTGCCTCATTTCGTTTATTCTTATTGCACAGCAGAAAATATGAACAGAAAAAAAATCGTTGTTTCTTCAGCCAAATGGAAATTAGGAATATACCTTAGCTTTACATTTTTCCTCTTATTCCTGTGGCACTTTTGGAAATCCAATGATTTTACTTTGAATAAGTTAAAAAAAATCACTTCTCAGATCAGGTTCTGGTGCCATATTTAACATCGAATCTTTAAGTGATGGTACACTGGTTACATCTGGAAAACAGCTATTTAAATTCTGCAAGAAACCAATGAGCAGTAATTCATGTGGTTGAAGAGACAAAACATGGTCTACAAGGTCAGATCATTTTGCCCAAAATTGTGAAAGAAAACTCAATAGAGTGAGCACTGATTATGTGCATTGAAGCTTATTGATCTCTACACACAGGGACAATTTTGGTTTGATCGCAGGAAGTTCTTCATTGGCAAACAGTGAAAAAAGAATCCAACTGTTCTTGCTGTTTAACCATTTCGTGAGACACATGATGCTTTGGGTGATTGTAATCTCAGAGTTAATCCTCATATTTGAATCCAAGTATCAATTTGAAATTCCTGGGGATACTGACAGTGGCAGAGTTGGGTGTGTGGCATGGCAGGGTTGATGGATGGGTGATGGTGGGAGGACAATATATTTCAAAGCATCTATTGAACCACTGATATTCAGAACGATAAACAATGAGTTGTAATCCTTACTGGGGATGTTTATGTTTCTCCTCATACAAATCTAGTTACTGCATCAGCCACAATGTTCTTTACTACAGGATTAAGCAGTTAACTGAAAATGAAAGACATGCCAGTCCTGTGGCATCTGGATCATAAGTGAAAATTGTAAGTTTTGAGAAACTTTTGCTCCTCTCAGGTTTGCAAGTTTGGGACCTCAGTTTATCTAATAAAACATGTTCAGGTGATCAATAACCCACGAGCAGAAGAATCTCTTGTGAAATATTGGCACATTCAATGATGAATTGACTAATGTTCTCAAAACTGGATATGCTAAGCAGCAAAGAATTTGAGGTCTAGAAGAGACCAGCATACTAAATCGGAGGAAACCTGTTCTTAATCTAGAAAAATTGACACCATAAGGAAGGGGATAAAATCCAGCTCTGATGGAATGTGCAAGTATATTTTGTGACATTTTGTGACTTTTTATCAGAGGCTGCATTTTAAAAATACTTCAGTGGTTATCGAGCAATTCGTAATGTCATGAGGTATTTTGTAAATGTGGCTTTATTCTTTCCACAAGAAATAGAGGAAGTGGAAAAGGAGTGGGGTCAATAATTGTGGCACTGTAATCCAGTTTATCCAGTTTCTCAGGGGAAAACCAAAGCTGTTGAATGTTTTCTCAGGTTTGGCCAAACCCCTCCTTGGAAATACACACCATACTATAGCGGAATATAAATGGATTCAGCCCTCAAGCACATTTTCTACATTATCGAAACCATACATTTAGCACAAATACACGTGAATATTCATCATCTTTTTTCTTCTCCGTTGTGGCACATTGTGTTAATGTAATTTATACTTACTGTTCGATGGTGTAGCTGTAGCCAGCAAGAATTTCACTGCATCTACACGTTGGACTCATGTATATGAGAATAAACTCTCATCACCACCAACATCCCACATATATGCAGTATTTGGGGTTTCTTAAATACATTTCGGGTATTCATCACATCAACTCTGAGTCAAATCAATTTAAGCATGATGAAATGGTTCTTGACGTTAAAGTTACCTTTTACTTGGATGAACCCTGTTTAATTCTCTTAATTTCAAATGGCTTTCCCAATGTACCTTTCCAGATGTACCTTTCCCGATGTACCTATCCAGATGTACCTTTCCCGATGTACCTTTCCCGGCGTACCTTTACCGGAGTACCTATCCCAATGTACCTTCCCAGATGTACCTTTCCCGATGTACCTTTCCCGGCGTACCTTTACCGGAGTACCTGTCCCAATGTACCTTTCCAGATGTATCTTTCCCGATGTCCCTTTCCCGGCGTACCTTTACCAGAGTACCTATCCCAATGTACCTTTACCGGCGTACCTTTCCCGATGAACCTGTCCAGCAGAGTTTTACAGTCTGGCAGAAGTCTTTAAAATTACCTTTTAGGTGCTTTGCTTCCAGATTGAGAATTCAGACCCACTCTGCTCCTTCCTTATCACTCACTGATATGAAGTCCTGGTATCCTGTTTCTTCCCCTATGTATCCCTAGGGCAGTAATACTGCCATTGCATTAAGGTGATCAGATAAGTGATTATCAAAATGCAATCTATCCAGCGCCTGTACACAATTTAGCTACACTGCATATGATTTTGTTTCAATTACTTTTGGCTCTATAATTTAAAATTGCAACGATTTGTATTTGGAAATATATGTTGTTAGAGCTAAAATTAGTCCCAAACTTATCCTTAGTTATTTCAAGTAAGACAAGAAAATCTATAGACATCGACTCAGCAGGTCAAACAGTGTACTTTCTATAGCAAAGATAAAGATATACAGCCAACATTTCGGGGTTGAGCCCTTCATCAAGGAATGAGCAAATACCTTGATGAAGGGCTTGTGCAACACATTGGTCCTGTATCTTTATCTTTACTATGTGAAGGACCATTGTGTGAGCAGCTGAGTTTCTCCAGCGTTGCTTTTACTTATTTCGATACCATTTTTAAGGTTTACGCAATTAAGTATTTCTCAAAACAAAACGAGAAATTCTGAAAAAAACTCAACCAATCAGACAACACCTGTGGAAAGTCGATGTTAAGGGAATTTCTCCATCTTCTCTTCCACTAAGAACTAACTTGCATGTCTCTCTTTTTTAGTTGTGACAATGGGTGAGAGATCTAGATCCTTAACTTTTCCAGCATTCTCTGTTTCTGTTTCAAATTTTCCCCAGTTCCTGGGCAACGGCTTACATTTTCCTGCATTTAATTTTATCTGTCTTGGATCTGACCTGGTATGTCTCTTGCCCAGCTCAATGTAGAATTTCCAAATTGCTTCTTCAGATTTCAATTTGTTCCAGTTGGATACAATTCATACATTTCCTCCAATATCATGCAAATAAGAAGACTGAAAGAAAGTTCTGAAAATACTGCACTCACTGCGTCCGCAGACTTCCTCGATCCACTCTGGAAATACTCAGCATGTCACGTGGTGTCTGAAGAGAAGGGAATCGGAGTTAGCATTTCTGATGATTGGCGTTTCACTATCTTTGACTTTCTCGATGCCACGCTGCTGAAGATCCAGCTGCGCTGGATGGGTCACGTCTCCAGAATGGAGGACCATCGCCTTCCCAAGATCGTATTATATGGCGAGCTCTCCACTGGCCACCGTGACAGAGGTGCACCAAAGAAAAGGTACAAGGACTGCCTAAAGAAATCTCTTGGTGCCTGCCGCATTGACCACCGCCAGTGGGCTGATAACACCTCAAACCGTGCATCTTGGCGCCTCACAGTTTGGCGGGCAGCAGCCTCCTTTGAAGAAGACCGCAGAGCCCACCTCACTGACAAAAGGCAAAGGAGGAAAAACCCAACACCCAACCCCAACCAACCAATTTTCCCTTGCAACCGCTGCAATCGTGTCTGCCTGTCCCGCATCGGACTGGTCAGCCACAAACGAGCCTGCAGCTGACGTGGACTTTTTACCCCCTCCATAAATCTTCATCCGCGAAGCCAAGCCAAAGAAAAGATCTTTGACTTTCAATGAGATGGAAATTTTTCTCCACTGTTCCCCAACCCCTTAAACCATACTCTGAAATAACTTCTCAAATGAGTATATATATTTTTTTCCAGACATCTTCTTATTTATTCTCATTATTTACTCTGAAGTTTCAATTTTAAATTTGCAGACAGACTTTCATGTGGAATTTTGTCAATCGTCTTTTGGGGACCCAAATGGTTATAGTGTAGGACTGATATGTAATAGGATTTTGACAAGATGTCCACTTGCGATACCGTCTCCCTCATGATGTTAGATTGGAAAATAGAATATAAAAGAACACATTTTTCTTTGAACTAGTGGAATATTCCATCCTGTCAACTGCAATCTGGATTATTCCTCTCTAGTTTTTTGTTAAACTGAAGCATATCCCTGAGACAACTATCAATAGGAAAGCCAATACTAAAATTACATTTTTTACACAGTGCATTAAAGAACACTCAGAGGAGCGTTCTTTGAATTGATTTAAAAGGAAGCATTTCACAAGGGTCATGACAAGTGTCATGACCCTTTAATTCTTCTGCTCGAAGTATTATTTTATATTTAACCAATATGTAAAGAATTGAGGTGTATCTTGGCTTATATAATAAAATTATTCTTTAGATTTAGAAGGTGCCTTCATCCAAAATCAGGACGTTCTGTGGCAGAATTTAGCATGTCATATGGGTGGGTCATGAGATTCTCTCCCCTCAAAAATCTTAGACAAAGGCATGCCTCCAGTGTAATCGATTGTCACTGTCAAGGATGTTTCATAATTTTGAATGTTTGCAGAAACTATGTGGCTGATCACGATATGTGCTGGTTATTTAACACTGATATGGACAGATTGTTCTTCTTTCTTGAAAGTGATCAGGATTATATCATTAAGAACGCCTGGTACATCAAATTCTTCTGAAGGGACGAGGGAGGATAGTGGATTAGTGACTTAAGCTCTGCAATGCTGAGCTTTTGAACGTCAACTGGAATAATGTCTACTTCCAACACCTTGTATCTTTCCTGGGAAGCTGTTTTTTTTCCGACTTCTTGTCAGTCAGGACTGTTGCTGAGTAAAGACTGAAGAGACTGTGGTGGGATTGGTTCAAAAACACTCAAACTAAAAATAGAATCATGATTCAGGCGGCTTTCAAGGTGGTAATGTTCTCTATGTCCTTCATTAAAATTACTTCTCTTCTTGGTTCTCATTGCGATGGCCCGAAAGCCTGGCCACCAAAATGCACCTCACTTACCCCAGATAATAAACGTTCATGACCAGACCTTGGGAGGAAAAAAAATGGACCACATCTCACAGAAGCCAGCTTTTGACAAAATCTGTAATTGATGATCAAATGGCCACTGTCTTCAGTGCTCCAGAATAGACCAAGGTTGAATTGTATTTGAAGATCGAGTCCTCAAACCTGGCATAAATCTACTGGCAATCGGCACTTCTTGGCCTCCAATATTATGTGAGACCTGGATTATTTACAGCAGGCACATTTTGGAAAAAATTGGGCGGGTACATGGCTGAGGGGTGAATGGAGGTATGTGGAGTGGGTGCAGGTCAGTGGGGACGAGGCAATATAATGGTTAGCCATTACACCCTATTTCAGTGCTGTAATGTTCAGTGGTTCTATGACTATAACTGAACTGGGCTCCAACTGTGAACTCCAGACCCAGCTGAGTCCAGTCAGCACTGGTGAGCGCTCCACTTCAAAATCCCTCAGCAAAGTAACTTACTGAGTGTAGGAACTAACATGACAGGTGAGAAGAAACAAGCCCAAACTTGCCCAAAATGATCCTGGAGATCAAAACCAACAGAAATTATCTATGTCCACTTCTGTGGCTCAAGCAGATCAAAGTCAGAAATACTTCAACAATTGAACCAGTCAGGATGAATGTAATACTTTCCTGTCTTTTGCATTACACTGAACAACTAATATTTTTCAAAAGGTTTGCTTCCTGAAAAAAAATAACGATGACAGGCAACTTCATGCTGAACACCAAGATAATTTCATGTTTAATCACATCATGTACTTCTGAGCCAAGTTTTTAGGTTATCTGCACATGTTGGGCAACAAATACGAGGAGCCCAGGCTTTGACTTGGTCACCAAATTTTACAACTGAAGTAGAGCTCATAGGCTTTCATAATAAATGTAGTCATGCTGTGTCTTTGAGCCTTAAGCGCATACTTGCCAAAATATAAGAATGTATTGCAGCTGTTGTGACATTGACAAGACTTTTCTGCTGTGTTGAATCTTCCTGAAGACAATAAATGCTATTGTTAAGTATACTTACAATGTTATTGCCTGAAGAACATGTGCATCAACATGCGTTCAATCTACATCAATGTAATGCACAGCATCTATTAATGTGAGCTGCTTTTACAGCCTGCCTGCCTCTATCCAGATTAAGCATGTCCAGATCGATGACAACATTTGCATAGCACCTGAACTGAGTGCATGTCCAGGTATGGTTGGACTGACCAAAACAGCTTGCTTTGTGGGCAATATACTAGAAGGCTTAAAATATGACAGGAAATCACAAAAATAGGTTCTATCTAAAAAATGGTACTGATAGGAAAATGTTAAGGTGATTTTCATGATCAGTAGCCAAAAAATCCATAAAAATCTCCCACAGTGTTCAGGAAGCAAAATCTTCATTGTCCAATGTTATGATTCAGCAAACTGTTACCCATCCTCAGTTTTTACATTCCCTTTAATCTTCAGCAATTCACTTGCCTGGCCACTGCTCTCACTATTCATGATAGACACCTCTACCCTGTACAATGTGAACACCGCTTCTATTCACCGCTGGTTTCCCTTCCCTCAATGTCCATCCACATCCCGAACAAAAAAAAAATGAGAGGCAAGAGATTGAGAAAGATCAGCTGAGGTGTTGGGTGACTAATCTCTGAGAAAAAGCGTTAGTTGTTTTATCGGACTGGGAAGCCCTTCAGCTATGCCGGCACAACATTGTGCAGGCAAGTCTCGCAAAATGCAACACACAAACACAATGTAGAGATCCCTCTGCGAGCTGTAAGTCCCAAGTCCCCAATGCCAGGCAGTGAGATCGTGTTTCAGCAGGTGTGAATGTGTGCCCTCTGACATTGTTAGTGGTCCCATGGTTTTGATTATATTACCATTCTGCAGGCAGAGCTGGGTTACACGCCGTTGTTATGAGCTGTGCACGCTGAGTTTGGACCTTGCCTGCTGGCAGCTGGCTAGTGGCATATTTAGTCAGGTCGAATTGTTGGGAATCAGAATCAGGTTTTATTGTTATGAAATTCAGTGTTTTGCAGCAAACATACATAACCATCTTCCAGCATTACAATTAAAATAACAGCAGAATACTTCATAATATGTCCGAGGAAAATGGAGTACCCCTGCATGATTCAGTGGCACTGATCATTCACATGATGAACAAAGATTGATGATACTTATTCCTATTTTTGGAGGTTGTTGCTTGATTTGGGAGGCGGCATTTCAGCTCTGCACATACAAAGACAACCAATACTCGTAAAAAGCTTATTTTTCTAGGAATGTTACTGCTGACTTGCCAAAATCTATGGGGAAAGTACCTGGAAAAAAAAACTGCATTGGTCACCTGATAGATAGCAGGCAGCCCTAACTTCTCCAAGGTCTCTTGCTGCAGCCTAAAATCCACCCCAAACAGAAGAATCAATGACCATGGTTCCAGGCAATGCATCAGAAGCTGAGTAGATCTGTGATAGCTTCCCTGGACAAGCACAAGCTCCTGACGGCCTGCTTTGGAGGGGCTTCACTAGGCCTTGGGAGCTTGGCAGAAATCAGTCCTTAAGTGTGACTTCTTCTCTGCCCTACCAAAAAAAAGTAGGCTGCAAAGGGCTATTTTAGCTAATATCATCTGCCAGGTTCACAATACTGTTTTTTCCTCTTGATTCTCTTAGAATCCAAAATATCTGCCATTCACAGCCTCAAATGTATTCATGGTCCTAGGGAATTCCAAAACGTACACTAATCTGAGCAAATAAACTTTTCCTTTTCTGTCCTATTATTTTGATCCCTTCTCCTGAGATGATGTCTTATTTCTATATTCACTGCTACAGCAGTGGTTCTCAACCTTTTTCTTTCCATTCACATATCACCTTAAGTAATCCTTGTGCCATAGGTGCTCTCTGATTAGTAAGGGATTGCTTAAGGTGGTATGTGGGTGAAAAGAAAAAGGTTTGGAAACCACTGTTTCGATCGTCCCTCATTGACTCGTTATGTGCACAGTTTCAGAACTCCAAAGGAAATGGGCCAATGAGCATTTTTCTCAAACAAAATATTTCAGTCACAATTGGGTCTAGAGCAGTGATTCTCAACCTTCCCTTCCCACCCACATACCACCTTAAGCAATCCCTTACTCATCACAGAGCACCGATGGCATAGGGAATGCTTAAGAAAGAAAAAGGTTGAGAGCCAATACGCTAGATTATGGAACCTTTCAGCTTCAAACCTCCTGATCCTTTTTCGACTGTTCTACATTTCCATGGGATTCTCTCTTGTAGTTTTTATGAGAACAGATCAATATTTTGCAGTCCTTCATCATGAACTCATCCCAAAGGGGCAATCCAATGAATCTACATTGCAATCACTTCCAAAATAAATACATCTTTATTTCAATATGAACCTCAGAACTCCAAATAGTGTTCCAAGTATGGTCTCACCGACACGCCCTCACAATTAAAGGCCAATATCATTTTTGATCCCATTGTCATATTATAAAACCAAAAAGGGCTGGGGAGAGGGCAGTGATCACAGAAATATTACAACAAATATTTTCTCTTTTCTCTCTGTTTAAACAAAAAAAAGCAAATTTAAATGGTGTTTTGATAACAGTGAATAAAAAGGAAAATGTTTTCAATTAATGAATAACTAAAGCCTTTCAATAGGAGATAATTCCAGAAATCCAACAAGGAGTTCAGAATAAAAACTCCAGAGAATTCCAAAGGCTGGTGAGAATGAGGAACTCGCTGCCCAGGGAGTGGTTGAGATGAGTAGTTTACAGACATTTAAGGGGATGAAGGAAATCGAGGTGATGTGGTGAAATTAGTTACAGTGAGATGAGCGGAGCAGGGATAAGGACCAGGTGGATAGAGCAGCCAGTTTCTGTGCCATATATCCTATGTGATCCTTTACTTTTTGATTTGTGTTTTATCAGCATTCCTCCATAAACCAGTATGACAGAGTCCCTCGGTATGCTGATATCTATCTTGCCAATTAAAATATTTGTCCTTTCTGTTCTTCCTATCAAAGTAAATACCTCCATAAAATACTCCATCTGCTTGTCAACACACCTATCCTCTGACTCGTTGCCTCTTCCTCCTCACTTTCCACTTTTTGTTCATGTGAGATGTCATAAGGCATATTACCACCTTGTTAAAGGTGCTATGTAAATGTAGATGTCCTTTCCAGTTTAGCTTCCCAGAATGAATCACTTTATGCTTGTCCATGTTAAGTTTCACCTGGCATTGCTTTGCCCACATTCCCTGCTGTTCGATGTCCTATTATGAACTTAAAAGTGCTTCTCCACTGTCCAGATCATCACCAATTCCGGAGTCATCTACAAATGTACTCATCATGTCACCAACATACACAAAACGGATGAAAAATATTGCAGTCTAGTTTTATCAAGTAGCACACACAAAAAAAATCTACATTTTTGTTCAGACAGAGCTCATTTGTTCAAGTATCCCATTCAGTTCTACCAGCCTCACATTGTGTGAAACATCCTTAACTCTTTCAAACATTGTGCTTGTTCTCAAGAATTCTGGACTCAGGCTTATCAAAAATGTAAACGTATATTCAGCTGCTCATGGAGATATATGTCACATACAGCAATACTGTAAACATTCATGAGGATGTGAACATGTCTCTGTGGAATAAAACTTCTTTTAAATTATGGAACAAATCACTTCTTTTCAAAAACTTATTTACTGGTAATGAAATCAAGCAATTAAATGCTTTTCATCAAAGGGAGACTGATCTTTAAGTAAAAGAAATAAACAACTCGGATCTCTAGCATATTCTGCAAAATTCAAGAAATCCCAGCCCAAGCATCACGTCATGGAATGCAACGCTATTACAGCGCCAGTGACCAGTTTAATGTCCGGCGCTGTCTTTAAGGAATTTATACTGTTACGAGCCCAGAGGATCCCAAAACCTAGGAGCAATAGATATTCACCATGAGAAATGGTTACTTAAACAAAAGTTGTTTTTAATTATCTTTAAACATGAAAACAGAATGAAACTTTAACTTATCACTATTAACTTAACTAACCCAACTTAACCCCCTTCTAATTCTAAGCACACTTGAATGCAATGTGCGTGTAAATTTAAGAAAAGTTCTTTGATTCACAGTGCAATCTCATTTCTCATTCTTCCAAGTTCTCTGGTTACAGACAATTCTTATTACTGTGCACTGAATTTAACATGTATAAAGTTCACCAGGCATTGGTGCTCAAAAGGTAAATGATTACCACTCAGGAAAGTTCTTGTAGGTTTGAAAAGAGAGAGATTTATTGTTCCAGGATTTCCACAACTGAGGTACTGTTATATATAGAGAATTTAGGTTAAAATGGCTTAAGTTAAAATGTGATGATTAATCATAAAAAGGGAAGCCAGAATGGACAGGGAGCTTACTAGCAGCCAAGGACAAAAAGTTCAGCTGGATATGTTTTTTTAAACATATCTTTTCATGGTCATAGTGAGAGACATGCAGGAGACAAAAGATTGATAAGAAGGGTGAGAAACAGAATTTAGTGTATGTAGAGTTCGCAGCGTACGTAACGAATGTGATAATTAAAAATGCAGTTGTACTTTGAATGCTTTTGAAATACTAACCAATTAAAACAGTATTAATAAGAAGGGGAAGGGCAAACAATAAGGGTATAAAAATCAATGCACTGTATGTATCGGGGCTTAACTGGTGAGAAGCCAGTTGAGTCCAACTCTGCAGACTTGTAAATAAAGCTTGTCGTGTCATCAGTTTTAAAGAGACTCATGTGTGAGAAGTTTTATTTCTGACAGGTACCATCATTAGTCACCTCAATGTCTTGCTGATGAAACTTGCTCCATCAGGGTTCTCCAGATGATAACCTCTTTCTTTCAGGCTCTCACAGAGTTTCTTTCTGTTCCTCTTATTCCAAGAGAAACATCAGACAGATAGCACCTACAGCCATCTGCCACTCTGGAGCTTCTGTTCCAGTTCCATCAAGCTTCTCCTGGCTTGGTACAGATTTGTGTGTTACACACACAGTCAGAGACTTCCTTCTGATCTCTCTCTCTCTCTCTCTCTGTTTGAGATTCAAACTGCCAGCAGCATGTCCTTCTCTCTCTCACTTGCAAAACCCCCGACCTTCTCCAGCAAACAATAGGAGTTAGTCTTCTGCTCCCATCTGTTGTTTTAGATAAACAAACCTCTCAATGACCTTTGAGTGAGCACTTTACAGAGAGGTCAAAAGCCTTGCAAAAAAGTCCAAAACAGACAACCTGGTTCTTCCAAGACAATAGTTCATTCATTTCAATTAGCACTTACTTGTGAAATGTGCATAGAATTCTCCATAGTTTCTGTAAAGTCACTGAATATGAATTCTTCAGTATTTCAAATAAGATCTGTTTTAAAGTGTGTGTATGAATGCAACTTACTCTAATTTTACCAATTTATCTCCCAAAAACATTCCCAAATATTCCATCACAATACATTCTCCCCATGTCAGTGTAAGTTTTTCCCTGGTGCTCCAGTTTCCTCCTACCTTCCAAAATGTACAGGGTTGTAGGTTAATTTGAGTGTAATTGGGCAGAACAAGTTTAAATGGCCGGAATCGCCTTCCACCATGCTGTAAATAATTTTTTTTTTAATTGATTAACTCTGATTGGCCAAATAGATCTGCATGTAGATTGCTGCCATGGTCCTGCCTGCCTGCACTTACCTGGGTGAATGCAGAGGTCTGAATAGATCAACTCCTTCCCCAACATGTGGGAGGTGACATACAAGGAATAGCAAGGCCTTAGCAGCAAGAAAGCCTCAGGAGACACATTCTGGTTCGACCCCACCTCAAAACAAAATGACAGATTGAAAGGTGGCCAGATTGTGGTGAATCCTTCTCTGGTTGAAGCTGTCTCTGATGGTATGACATTGTAAAAATTAATATTGTTTTAAATAATTAAAATATAGAAAACATGTATAAAATTAATTAAATTAATTTTTAAAAACCAACATTGTGCTTTTGGTGAGAAAAACCAGGTTTTTTAGGTTAATTAGTGTATTTGAGCAGTATGAGATTGTGGGCCAGAAGGGCCTTTTACCATGTAAAAGTCAAAGCACTGAGAAATACTATTAATATGGAGTTAAATTATTAAAACATATTGAACTGAACTCCCCTTCTTTATAATTTCCAATCTAATCTGCATCCTCAAGTTGTTTCAGAGAGGTGAATTCCTCAGCATATTGCGGGGAGATCCCAACACAATCTGGATCTACTGTCAGACTCTACATGACATCCAGCAATGGAGCAGCTAGTCAGATGTGCCGTCATCTGGTGGTCTGTGTGTTCTGGATGCCATCAGTTTGGAACATTGATTATTTAGAATCAGCGGAACATTGACAGTCCCTTCAGATATGGCCCACTGTTCCCAACACCATCAATGTGATGCCTCCACATATATTTTCCCATGCCTTTTCAATATTTAGAAGCAACCATTCCCTCCAGAATCGCTGGCTCATGCTTTCATCTCCACTAATATTTACATCCCTTCTCACTTTCTCACACATCCACATCTGACCTTTTACTTGTCTTCAGTCCTGAATCATCCTTTTTTCGGCTGCAACCAACTGTGAACATTTATTATTACTTATTATTCTTTCCACTTCCTTATTAATAATCATTTTGTTTTGCTGTGTGTTGTGTACTGGGGAAGTTGTACAAGTGGTTTTCATTGCATCTGTATATTGCACTTGTGTATAATTCATTAAACCAAAACTTGAAACTCAAACATAATTTTCTTCCATTCAGATGTTCAGATTATTTACTTGTTTTTCTTCCTGATTTAACCCTCCTCCACAATGGGAAGAACAAATATTCTGCTTGTCTGCAAATATGACCTCGAGTTTCTAGTTTCTGTCTCTTGAATTCTCCATTCCCTTTCTGACCTGGCTTTTTTGGCTGCACTTTTCCAACCAAGATCAATTTCAGTTTCAGTTTTATCTTCCAACTGAGGATATTAACCCAACCTTTAAACCTCGACACTGTCTTCTACAATATCAGAAATGCAGATTTGCAAATTTCCAGCATTAATGGCACATTTTTAGTTCAAGCAAATATTCTGCAAATTACAGCAACCCCCTCCCCCCACCTAGTTTTATTTGCCAATCCCTTTACTATCCTTCTTTTTCCCTGCCTCAACACCCCCAGCCCTCTTTTTGTCATTTTCTCTCTCTAACTCCAACTCTACCCTCTTTCTCTTCATTTTAGAACTTAACTCTAACTTTCACAAGGTTTGATCAATATCTGTTTCTCTCTCATGGCCCAGAATGCTGGCTATTTCTGGAAATTTTGGTTTATTTCAATTCCAACTACAATATTTTGCTTTTGCATCATGTTAATTAAACTGTTGCAAATTCTTTAAGTGAACTGAGAATTATTACCTTCAATTGTAACTTAATTATTACATGTCATTAAAATGTAGTTATGGGGTTGAAAAAATAGTGTTTAGTTTTACCATCTCCGAACGTTCCAATGGTAAATGTTGGGAGAATCTTGATCAGGCATTCACCTTGTTTAAATTCACCTACAGTCACTTGTATTATGTGCCTTTATTCATGCTGTCTTGTTCATAGTTCTGAATAAAGTTGTGAGGTTATCTGAACATGAAAGATAGAAATTTCCACCATTTGTTTGACTGATCCACTGATGCCGGGGTGATGTCAGTCTTGATAAAGAGAGATTACTACCTGTCATTGTGGTTTGCAGTTTGCTATCCATCATAAAACACAATGAACAAATTCCAATAAGGACAAGGTTCATCGACATCTGAGACATGTCAATCAAATGCATACCAGTGTTGTATCAGCTGAGTCGATTCTGTAATTTCGTAGAGTCTTTAAGTCAGAATAAGTCTAATTGGAATTTGAGAATTTGTTTGAGAATGTAGATAGTTGTAAAATTGTGAAGTCCACTCGACAAATTAAATTGAGGATTTATTTTTAACCAAAGAATCTTAACGTCCAACATCCTTTGATATCTGGTATTGGAGCTGCAGATAAACAAGGTGCCTTCTATATTTGTTTCAGCAAATTTTCATTCTACATGGCACCACAAACTTCTCAAAGGCAATTAACCAATAGCAACAAATACTGGCCTTTCAAGCATCACCTCATTCTATGTGAAGGAGCAATCAGATAGTTCCTGAAAGGGAGAAAATGTCAGTCTTATAAAGAGAAGAGCAGCTTCAAATTGTCATTCTGTCATTTCTTCTTAAACTGCTACCATCTGAATATATGACTTTGTAAGTCCAGTGACGATCACCTCAAAATAGAGAATGTTGAACTCTGGTACCTGCTAGACACCAGGTAAAGCTCAATCACTTCACATATTTAGAGATAAGGAACCCATTACGATGGCTGAATAACTGGAATATTCCACCATCGATATTCTTGTTTGGTTGCATTGGGTGCACACTGAAAGTGCATGCCATTATTACTTGTACAATCCAAGTCAAGTCAAGTCACCTTTATTTATCGTTCAAACCATGCTCGCACGGTAAAGACGAGATAGCATTTCTCCAGGATCACGGAGCAGATTTATATAAATACAAGTTAGAAAAATTAAACACATTAAAATCGAGAAATATTAAGATGTATATACTAACCGTCTCCAGTACCCTATCCACTCATAGGCACCATAACCATGATTACAAAACCTACCCTAGACCCTTTATGGAACTCCTTTAATGGTATATTTCCAATGTGACTCAATCTCAGTTGATATCCCTGTAATGAAATGACCTACACAAGCATGGATCTCAACGATTATTACTGCAATCACACCTTCCCATTGTTACTCACCCTCCAGCTTTTAGTTTAATTATATATCTCCAGAAAAAAATACTGGATCTCATATCTTACTTCAATGACTACACATGGGTCCATTATAATCACATTGTCAAGTCTTACCTGCCACTCAGCCCAGGCTTTAATATGGCAACTAAGACGACTTGATTGCACCCTCATCATGGGAACATGAAATCAGTGCAGCCAGTGGAGATGCCATTATTCAACATGACTTAAACAACATCCCTGTTTCTCCACTCTGACTAGCAAAATAGATTTCAACCGTTTCAAAAAGTGATGAGAATTAATCCTCAGTCTCTCAGACAATAACATTATTGTTGATTATTATAATTATGGTTTAGGAATAGAAAATGGTGGTTATAATCTGCAGATCAGGCAGCATTCTGTTAACAAAAAAAAGCAATGTTTCCATTTCAGTTCACCAACACTCTATCAGAAAAATACTGTTCTCATTTTTCCATTTCTGATGAAGAGATATTCATTCTATATCTCTTTCTGCGTATGTTCCCTGGCCTGCATTTTCCATTTTTATTTCTGCTTAAAGGAACCTGGATCAAGCAAACTGGTTTCCATTTTTCCAAAATTTTATAACATGCTGATGCTTGAGAGAGTTCTTCACTGAATGTGGGTGCTATACAAATGCAAGTTATGCTCTAAATAAAGTTGACAAGTAACTTTGTGTTCACTGTAATTACTGGGTTTACATCGAATTGAACTCAAATCACATGTGGATTAGTATGCAAATTGCTAATTTGTTGTTTCAATGCAATATCAGAAGCCCTTTTATTTGGGAAAGCAATAACTTTAAGATGTTTCTTTTAATTTATACTTGGGAGGATTCTATGACCATATTAAATTATTGCCAAATTCTTTTCCCCAGCATGGATGAATTGAACAATATATTCAATTTATATTATAGCATTTATAATGATCGTACTTATTTTAGCATTATCCTTTGTCAGCCAATGTAATAAATTGGAAGTGCCTAGTTTGAAAATATTGTTATTATTTGTTGAGAATGTTTAGTTTGGATTGGTTTGGTTGCAAATGATCTGTGATTACACTCAAAATAAATGTCAAAGTTTAATTACAGACATTTAGACGTCCTCCATCTGATACATTGGTTAATATCTCTCTGGTTTACGAAGATCTTTCTTGCATGTGAATTAATCTGAATACCCAATATCCTCAAACTTCTCCATGTGCTCTCAAATACACGTGTAGATAATAATTATCTTTTATTTACTGTTAAAATGCTGCTCCAGGTATTGTGACACATACACGCTAAAATGCTCTGCCAATTTGTTCGCCAAATCATATTTAAATACTTTTTTTTCTTTTCTTGACTCATGGAATCGTTATGTGCCAGAGAAATCATGCAGAAAAACTAAACCGCCAATTATATGGATGTTGAACACAGGACAATCAAACCTCCCATTGAGTCAGGAAAGCCAGCACTGAACTAATTAAACATTTATTTTCTTGCGTAGCTGGAAGAATATTTAATGAGCATGTCAGTCCTAATCAAAAAGTAAAAGAACAAAATGAGAATGAAAGTTAAACTTCTTTCACAGGGTTTAACCATAGTTGCATATCTCAGTAACTTTAATCATTGGGTCGAAATGATCCTTTTGTTGTTCTATTAAACTTTGAAGTGCTGTTTACATAGGTTTACGAATAAAATAAACTCCATTCCATCCAAAACTCAAACTTTTTCAGTTACTTATCTCTTTTTTTTCCCAAACTTTATTTAAAAGATAATGATAAACATACAGTATAGAAATAATCCAAAAAAAAGATTTTGCATGAACACCCATCCCACCCTTCCAGCCAACTCCCTTAAGGGGAGCAAAAAAAATTATATATATAAAAAAAAATATTATAAATGTTAAAAACATTCCAATACATGAGCCACATCTAAAACAAGAATCCAAATTACTAAACCCGTATTTTTTTTAGCTTTTCCAGGGTCAAATATAATTGATGTAAAAAATTATAATTAACCATTCCATATCTTATATTAGTCAATTTAATTACATTATCCTGACACATTTTCACCCAATCATCTTTGGGAAAAATAAATACTAAATCACTCTCCCATTTAAGTTTAAATTTCTCCCAATCTGTCTTATCCATACTATCTTGTAACAAATTATACATAACTGAAATATAACCCTTTTTTGGTATAGAGGAAATCAAAGATTCAAATCTTGACAAAGTAGGTAAGATCATCTCTCTACCATAATTATCTTTTATCAAAGCTCTAAGTTGATAATTCGCAAACAAAGAATTTACAGGTATATCAAATCTTTCTCTCAATTGATTAAAAGAAAGAAATTGCCCCTCTACAAAACAATCTTGTATTGTCTTTCTACCTTTAGAATCCCAAATCTTTAAATAATTATTAAACATTGAAAAAGGAATACGCTGATTATTATACAATGGAGTTATCTTTCGACCCTAACACCCTGTTTTTTTAAGCAAATCCTTAACACATGTTTCAATATCGTCATATCATATTGCTGTAACAAAATCAAATTCCAATGAAATATATATTCATGTATTTCAACCCTAGAAATACACACCTTCTCCTCTTTAGCCCAGCTGGGAGGTTGATCTAAATCCATCAATCTACTAATAAACTTTAACTGGGCCACTTCATAATAGTTTTGAAAATGTGGTAATTGTAGTCCGCCCAATGTATACTTCCATGTAAGTCTATGCAATGCCACTTGAGCTAATTTACCTTTCCATAAAAACTCTTGCACTGCTTTATTCAAATCTTGAAAAAAAAAACCCTTAGAAAGTAAACAAGGAAGTGACTAGAATAAATATTGAATTCGAGAAAAAATATTCATTTTAATACAATTAACCCAACCAAAGTTAATGGAAGATCTTTCCACTTAATCAAATCTGCTTTAATCCATCTTAACATAGGTATATAATTTAATTGATATAATGATTGATAATTCATATCCATAAATGTACCTAAATATTTAATTTTACTTGTCCATCTTAATTTTGTAATAGTTTTAAATTCAGAATAATCTCCCAATCCAACTGGTAAAATTTCACTTTTATTCCAATTAACTTTATATCCCGATAATTCTCCAAATTTCAGCAAACACTCTTGCAATTGTATCAACGACCATTCAGGTTCCATCAAATATACCAACACATTGTCCACAAATACGTTAATTTTATATTCTTCATTCTTAACCCTCATCCCTCTAATTTCTTCATTTTGTCTAACAGCCTGAGCTAATGGTTCTAATGGTTCTATAACTAATGCAAATAAGGTTGGTGACAATGGGCAGCCCTGTCGAGTTGAACGAGACAATTTAAATGGTAAAGAAATCTATCCATTTGTCACCACCCTCGCAATCAGGTTCGTATATAACCCAACCAATAAAAGAAGGGCTGAATTTAAATTTCTCTAACACTTTAAGTAAAAAATCCCACTCAACTCTATCACAACCACCAAAGGATGGATAAGTTGCTTTCGATATGCGCTGACCAAAGTAATTAATCGAAATATATTGTCTGATGCATTTCTATTCTTAATAAAATCTGTTTGATCAATATGTACCAATTTAGGTAAATATTTAGCAAGTCTATTAACTGATACTTCCACTATAATTTTATAATCTACATTTAATAAAGAAATATGAAGACATTTTTAATGGATCTCTATCTTTTTTTTGGAATGACAGTTATTAAAACACTTGAACATGATTCTGGTAACTTCTGATCTTCAGTAACTTGATTCAGCACTTCTCCAAATACATTAGAGAAATCATCATAAAAAAATTTATAAAATTCCACAGGGAATCCATCATCCCCTGGGGACTTTCCATTAGGCCAGTGGTTCCCAACCTTTTACTTTCCACTCACATACCACTTTAAGTATTCCCTATGTCATGTGTTCTGTGATTAGTAAATGATTGCTTCAGGTGGTATGTGAGTAGGAAGGGAAGGTTGAGAATCACTGCTCTAGACCCAATTATTACTGAAATATTTTGCTTGAGAAAAATTGATTCGTTATGTGCACAGTTTCATAACTCCAAAGGAAATGGGCCAATGACAATCTGGGTGTGGTAAACCCACTAGCGGCAGATGACTATCAAAGTTTTCAGTGTCATCCATCCCCCCAGCCAGATATATAATTATTATTTAATTAAACACAATAAAATATAGTCCATATATTCAGCGCAATGATTCCAAGCCCAACGACTGCTCCAGATCTTCAACATCAAGAAGACTTTGTGTCAACTCTTCTTTCTTTCCATTCTTTCCATTCCTTCCATTGCCATGTCCATTTCCATTTACCCTTCTCTTAGGAAACAATGGAGAACACCCATTTCTTTGCAATTCCAGCAAAGAATTAGCTAAAAACCAAAGCATCATGATCATTCTCAAAAAATTGAGATTGAAAATTTCCATAAAAGACCTTCAAAAATTGCAGGATAATGAAAAGCAAACTTATAGCCTTTTCGCCACAAAACATCTTTGGCCACATTAAATTCTCGTCATCTTCTAATAACCTCTTGGCTCAAATCGGCATAAAAGACCACTCTGTTATTTTGAACCATTAAAGGAGACTGATTCTGCCGTGCTTTCTGTACCGCCATATGTAGAATCATTTCTCTGTCTTGGTATTTTAAACAACGAACCAAGACTGCTCTCGTTGTTTGTCCTGGAAGTGGTTTTCTTCTCAGAGCTCTGTGAGCCCTATACAGTTCCAAGCCGTCAGGAAAAAGCTCTTTACCCAGCACCTCTGGGATCCAGTGCTTAAAAAATTTTATAGGGTCGGCACCTTCAATGTCCTCTGGAAGACCACCTATTTTCACATTATTCCTTCGGCTTTGATTTTCCAACGAATCAATCTTTTTCATTAAATATCTTTTTTGAATCCCTCAATCTACAAAAGAACCTTCCACTTTTTCCATTTTTTCTCTATTATATTCCACCTGATTTTGACACTCAGAAAAGGCTGTTTCAATTTTCTTAAAACTATCTTGCACAGTATCAACTGATTTTATACATCTATTCTTTCTTTTCTTTCTTTCGCTTGGCTTCGCGGACGAAGATTTATGGAGGGGTAATGCTGCAGGCTCGTTTGTGGCTGACAAGTCCGATGCAGGACAGGCAGACACGGTTGCAGCGGTTGCAAGGGAAAATTGGTGGGTTGGGGTTGGGTGTTGGGTTTTTCCTCCTTTGTCTTTTATCAGTGAGGTGGGCTCTGCGGTCTTCTTCAAAGGAGATTGCTGCCCGCCGAACTGTGAGGCGCCAAGATGCACTCTTAACTACAGTCATTTCCTGTTTCACAGTTGACATTTCATCATACAGGATATTGATTTTTATTTTCATCTCCATAAATCCTTGATTCACTTGAGTTGATATTTGTTTTGACATATTATGCATTTGACAAGCAATCCCTTCCAAAACATCCATTCCATTCCAGAATCCATTCCAGATTCCACTTTCACTTTTTGAGATCTACCTCCTTTAACTACAGGCTCCTCCTCCTGGACAAATTCCAATAACATAAGTTCCTCTTCTTCCTCAGTCATCAAAGGTCCTTTGGCTGAACGGCTGCGGGTCTGGACACCATTCAGTCTCCCCCACAGCCCATATTTTATCCAGCAATTCTCGGACCCAGGATGCCCCACACAGGTCAGGCAAAGCCGTCGGATGTGTAGGAGTGTCCTCCGACGCTACACTGCACGCCACCGGGCCACCCAGCGAGGTCACGGGTTCACGGGTCCAATCGTCTGCCATGCCACCCACGCACACAGCTTCACATTAACATGGGTCAGCAATGGCCGAGCTCACTAAGGTGTCGGCGCCATCTTGCGGAGGCATGATCAGCGCTGGAGTCAAACTCGAACGGACTGGAGTCCTCTGAGGCTTGGAGACTCCCAACGATGACTCCGTGGATTCAGCTATGCAGGTCGGCCTCAATTCTTCCGCACTTTGGTATGGTAATTTTTTCTGAAGTTGAGTTTTAAATTTTTTCACATTAGATGCCATCACAAATCACTGTTATTTAAACAACTGTAAATATTATTTTTAACCACTTTTATGCTTTTTAAAAACCAAGTATTTAGTGATCAAGCTGGGGGAAGGTGGAATACACGTCTTTCTTCTACGCCATCTTGCCACGCACCCCCACTTACTTATCTCTGAGAAAATTATCTAAAGTCAAAATGATTCTGGTGAGTTGCAAAGCCCACATTTGAGAAATGAATATATGAGAGGACAATAGGCAAAGTAATTCTGGTGTAAAAACATACTGAAATGCTGGAGGAATACGGCCAGTCTTGCAGTGCCCATAAGAGATAAAGATAATATTACCGACATTTCGAGCCTGAGCCCTTCTTCAAGGAATAGGCAAAGAAAACATTGCCTTGAAGAAGGACTCAGGCCAGAAATACTGGCAATATATCTTTATCTCCTAGGGACGCTGCAAGACTGGCCGAGCTCCTCCCGCATTTCGGTAAGTTTTACTACAATCTCAGCATCTGCAGACTTTTGTGCTTCACAAAGTAATCCTGGTCTCCTCTTCACTGTGTGCATGGATTCATGTGGAAGAACATCACTGCTTTTCACTATTTCTCTCCTTTTCCCTTTTTACTTCAGCTTCAACCAATGAACAGACTGCCTTTGCACAAAAATCAGCAAATAGGCCCCAGTGGGCCCCGAGTCAGAAATATAGATGGTGCAATGAGCATGGGATCATTAAAACAGTTTGACTTGTTGTAAATGAAAGTTTGTGGAAAAATAATTAATATTTATTGAGAAATGATCCACCTTCCTTTAATGTAGTGGTTTTCAAACTGCCCCCATAGACTCAAATTTCATCTTAAGTAATCCCTAGGCCATTGATGCCTAGGCCATTAAGGGATTGCTTAAAGGTGGATGTGAGTGGGAAAGGAAGGTTGAGAATCACTGCTCTACACCCAATTGTGACTGAAATATTTTCCTTGAGAAAAATTGTCAGTGGCCCATTTCCTTTGGAGTTATGAAACTCCAAAGTTATGAACATAATGAGCTAATTAGGTACAATTAAAACAGTAGTTTTCAAACCTTTTTCTTTCACTCACACACCACCTTAAACAATTCTTGACTAATCACAGAGCCCCTATGACATAGGGAATACTTAAGGTGGAATAGATTGTTCCCAATTCTAACAAAAATTCTTCAAACCCAAATGTTAACTCTATTTCTCTTTCCAGAGATGCTGACTCATCGACTGACTCATCTTCCATTTTTATTTCAGACTATTTCTGACATACCATGAAAAGGAGAGTGAGGCATCTTTTTTTTCCAGAAGTAGAGAGTCTCCAAAACCTTCTACACTGAAACAATATATTAACCATATACAGATTCGGCAGTTAGTCACATGCTAACTTAAACCAATATTATACATGTTATACTGAGATTGAAAATGGAGGCTTGACATTAAGCATTCTGTGATGCAATCTGTCCAAAATCAAGATACAGTAAAACCCTTGGTATCCGACACCTATGGGGATTGCTCGATGGTGGATAAGTATATTTTCCGGTTGCTTGAATCTTACTCTTACCATGCTTAACTAATGCATCTGCATTAAGAATAAACACTTTACTGTACGTACACTGAACCAACTTCACTTGCTTGAACATATAAACTTTAAAGCATTTTACTTTATTTTCAGTCACATTCTTTGAAAACATTTAACCGTCACTGCACAGAGCAGCCCGAAAGACGAACAATAATGTTATAAGTAATTAATACCCCCTCCCCCAAGCTTTCAGGTAGATCCTCTGACTGGGGTGACTCTTACTAAGCAGGGATAAGGAGTCACTTAGAGTGTCACCCCAACAGCGAGTGGCATCAACCAGCTCTTCATCCTGGGTGACATCATTGCTGTTTCACACAATTTTATTCAAACAGCTGCTGTGAGCAAAGCCCGTCAAAGGCACTTGACTGGCTGAAAATTTGCTCTCATCTTCACCAAAGGCTTATGTGTTGCTTCAAAGAACATTTACATTTTAAACTTATATATTTTACCTATCATTTTATTCTTATTTATATTATTTTATTTTTATTTATTTTCCTCCATTTTTTTGCCGGTGGCTTGAATTCCACATACTAGTTATGTTCCAGATATGTTTTTTATAAAATGGAACAATCTGAACAGTTTGCTTAAAAATGAAACCCAGACAAAGACTTGATCAGAAAACTGTTCTTTTTCTTTTTCAATCTTTTTATTATTATTATAATTTATAAACACATACAGTTCAAAGAGATATAAAAAAATACATAGTAAGTAATGAATTAATACAGAGATATTAAACAATAATATTACAGAATAAAAATATATCATAAAAAAAAAAATTTTTGATCAGTTTAGGGTGTGAACTATCTCTAAAAAAAAAGATATAATTAATAACAATATATGAAAAAAGAGAAAAAAAAACCCAAAAAAGAAGAAAAAACAAATCTGAATTTAAAAAAAACTTTAAAAAAAAACCTACAGATATAGCTAAACCACGCCTATCACTCCGATCTCATCTTACAGCCCAATTATCATACATAATCATAAAAAGAAAACAGAGCCAGATCAACTCACCACAAATGAAAATATTGAATAAATGGTCGCCAGGTTAACTCAAACTTAGAAGGGGATTCATAGACAGAGTTTCTAATTTTCTCTAAATTTAAACATAGTATAGTTTGGGTAAACCATTGGAAAACAGTGGGAGGATTAACCTCTTTCCAATTCAATTGTATAGATCTTCTAGCCATTAGTGTAAGAAAAGCAATCATACGATCCGCAGGAAGAGATAAATAAGTCAAATCTATCATAGGTAATCCAAAAATTGCAGTAATGGGATGTGGTTGTAAATCAATATTCAAAACAGTAGATATAATGGAAAAAATTTCCTTCCAATAATTCTGTAAAGAGGGACATATGTGTAAGGGAAGCTATTTCCAATTGACATTTATCACATATAGGATCGATATGAGAATAAAAGCGATGGAGTTTATCTTTAGACATATGAGCTCTATGAACAACTTTAAACTGTATTAGTGAATGTTTTGCACACAGAGAAGAAGAGTTTACCAGTCGCAGAATTTTATTCCAATTTTCATTAGAAATATGAAGGTTGAGTTCTCTTTCCCAATCATTTTAGAAAACTGTTGAAGAGAATAAAAGTCAAACCTCTGTGGAGACTTTGCAGTTACCAGCATGGAATAAACTTCACTGAGATTTTATTTGTAATGCCTTTAATTGAGGATAATTAATCCAATGTGAAAAGAAACCCTTTATTGGTTATTCCACAATCAGATTGACTAGCAATATTGTTTGCCCCATTTTCTATCTGAATGACCATTGTCATCAAAATCCTGAGTTTATTTGAGCTCCAAATGAGACTCAGTCAAACTGAATTGATTTTGTTCGAGGTCAATGCTGCAGCAACATATAAACACCCTGTCTATTCACATCTTTTACTCTCAGAGTCTCATGAACAGGGATTTGTGAGGGTGCTGAGGGCACAAAGTGTTCCCGACGGGCCTCGGACCCTGAAGGCTTCCTAAGCTTTCGAACTGGATCTCAAGTTGCTGATGGTTTAAACTGGATATCTGTGTGGCTGAAGAGGCTGTGGGAGCACTGGTGGTGAATCCACGGACATCCAGTGCCCCTGAAGGGACTCTCTTTTGCTTCTCTTTCACTCTTACTATAAAGGGTGGCAGGCAATGCTAATAGTGACTCTTTGTCTGTCTTATGGCAAGCAGAAGGAAATATCGTGTAATGATATGTTTTCTGTATAATTACATGACAATGCTCACTTTCAGGTGCTCGGACGCAGATAATGCTGGCTGGAGAAGAGCAACTGGGACGTTCAGGTGGTGGCGGAGACGACGCCTTTCTGTCACCTGAACATGCCGGCTGAAAGAGAGCCGCATCCAAGCGAACGTCGGCTCCTGTGGACTGTGGCCATAGTCCCACTGCTGCTTTCAGGTGCAACGGGGGATTCTCCGAGCTGGAGAATATACCTACAGGAGGAGGGTTAGGTCAGTGCTCCTCCTGGCCGGGTTCTCCACTTTCAGGTGGCCACCCGACAGCTGCATTGGGGTACAATAGGGTGCTTTACAGTTGAGTATTCTAGCCACCTGAAAGCAGCTAATAAAAGAATCTTGAATCTTGACATGAATGAAAGCATTTGCAAAATAATATCTCACATAGTAATAACACAACGCTGGAGAACCTCAGCAGGTCAAATAGTGTCAAAATACAGGACTGGCGTTTTGAGCGTCAGTCCTTCATCAAGGTATGAAAAATGTCAGCAAGACCCTGAACAAAAGAGTAGGGGTTAAGGGTGGTCACAAAGGCAGGAGGAGATGGGTGGAGAAGGGAGGGATGGGACAGGAGTGATCAAGGGGAGGAGGGATGACTGGGTGAAGGGAGGGAGAAGAGCTGGGAAGGGGAAGGAGAAGGGAATGGGGGAGAGGAGAGCAGATTAGCAGAAACCGGAAAAGTCAGTGTTAATGCTATCTGGCTGGAGAGTGCCCAAATGGAAAATCAGGTGTTGTTCCTCCAATTTGCAGGTTGTCTTGGTGGGACAGTTCATAAGCCCATGGACAGACATGTGAGTGTGTGACACAGGAATGAAATGTTGGCTACTGGGAGATCTCTATCCCTGATGTGGAAGGAGCAAAGGTGCTCAGTAAAGTGATCTCCCAATCTGTGCCCCGTCTCTCTGATGTAGAGAAGGCCACAAAGGGAGAAATGGATGCAGTAAATTAGTCCTACAGATATACAAGTGAATTGTTTCTTCATCTGGTGCTATTGTATCTAGCACACTGAAATCTACCTTGCTGAGGCCAGCCAACAGCTCTCAGTCACCTCCTCCTACCTACCCCTCCCACAGGACCCCATCACAGCATATCAATCCACAATCTCAAACCTCATCACCCCTGCTCATCTCCCTCCCATGGCCACCAACCTCATTGTCTTCCATCCCTGCTCTGCTTGTTTCTACCTTCTAACCAAGATGCACAAACCCAATTATTCGGGTAGAACATTTGTTTCTGTTTGCTCTTGCCCCACCAAACTAGTTTCATCTTAGCTTGATTCTATCTTTCCTCTCCTGGTCCAATCCCTCCCCACCTACATCCACGATACCTCACATTCCCTCTATTTCTTCAATGACTTCAGATTCCCTGAACTGGACTGCCTCATCTTCACGATGGATGTCCAATCCGTTTATACCTCTATCCCCCACACAGATCTTAAGCATGTCACTTCTTACTGGACCAGAGACCTGATCAGTCACATTTTACCACCACCCTCCTCCACCTGGCAGAATTTGCCCTCACTTTAAAAATCTTCTCCTTTAACTCATCTCACTTCTTCCAAATCAAAGGAGGAGTCATGGGTACCCACATAGGTCCCAGCTACACCTGCCTGTTTGTGGGCTTTGTGGAGGAATCCATGCTGCAAGCCAACACAGTCAAGGCCCCTCAACTCTTCCTCCGGTACATTGATAACTACATCGGGGCTGCCTCACGCACTCACGATGAACTTGTCAACTTCATCCACATCGCAGCCAGCTTCCACCTCAAACTCACCTGGTCCATCTCTGATCACACTCTCTCCCTCCTGGATCTCTCTGTCTCCATTTCAGGAGACAAGCTTTCTACCAATAGACATTGCAAGCCCAATAATTCCCACAACTACTTTGACTACATTTTCTCACACCCTGTCCCCTGCAAGGATTCTATCTTCTTATCTCAATTTCTCCATCTCTACCGCATGTTTCAAAGATGAGTTCTTCTAGTCCAGATCATCTGAAATGTCTGCCTGTGACATTCTCCCATTTTTCAGTTCATTTTATTTGCATGCGACTGTCCCTTTAAGAGAACAGATTTACAAACCTTGCAGCTTTTGGAAAGTGACTGTGAAAAGGGCTACAGGCTTTGAAAGCACCATGAAGGGAGAAGCTCTGAAGCAGAGACCATATGACCAGCTTATTGAAAGGATGGTGCACATTTTGCTAAGGAGGCCATTTTAAGAAGGCAGCACAAGAGTAAAGAACTCTTTGACTTCCTTTGTGGGAATGAAAAACCCACTTGGCCTTATTGTGAGGTTACAGACAAACTGTCTGATAACCTCCTGTTAATTATAGAGGGATGAGAAGATCACTTCAACCGACCCATGAAAAGGGTTCTAATGGCAGAAGAAGGCACTCGTTGAAAAGGCACATTTCTCTCAACAAGGGTTGAAGCACCTCATCAAGGGTTTCGTGAGTTAATCAACCTTCTGTCACCTCCCTCCCTGGCTCTTTCACCCACTTCATAGACTGATCCACTTTAAAGCCTGTGTGTGTATCACCCATCTTAAAGCATGCATGTCACATCCACAAGGGCTGCATGTTTAACCCATCCAAAGCATGTGTGTCACAGTCATCTAAGTCCTGCATGCCTCAACCATCTAAAGCCTGCATGTCACATCAATTTCAAGTCCATGTGTCAACATCATTGAATTTCTGAACTTGGATCTGCCTTTCCAGAATTGATCCTTGAGCTGTAGTGGCTTGGGGGTACTCCACACACACACACACACACACACACACACACACACACACACACACACACACACACACACACACACACACCAGTATATTCCCGCATAGTTGGGAATTTAGATTAGTGAAGATAAGCTTAGTTAGGTTTAGATGTTAGTTAGACGAGGTGTTATATCAATGTAGATTCATAATTTAAAATATTATTTTAAATATAACACCGTCTGGCCTCATTTTTATTGCTGCTGTTGTGTACATACCAGCCTTCTTCCACGAACATGGCTTACCCTCCACCACCATCAACTCAGCCCTCACCCGCATCTCCTCTAATTCCTGCTCATCGGCCCTGGCCCCCTCTGCCCCCAGACGCAACACACATAGAATCCCCCTCATCCTCACCTACCACCCCATCAACCTCCGCACCCAACACATTATCTTCCGGAATTTCTGGCACTTACAACAGGATCCCATGTCCAGTCACATCTTCCCCTATCTGTCTTCCAGCATTTTTTACTTCAACCACGGTGTCCACAGGTTTTCCTGTTTTACTATTAATATCTCACATATGTTAGTTCTTAAAAAGAGTTTAGTTTTATTGCAAATAATAAACAACTTTGCCAATTCTTGAAGTCTAACATCCTGGGAAGACATTTCTACTTTGTCAGCAAGATTTACCCTTGAACATATTGTTAATTCAGCATTCCAGTAACTCAGCAAGACTCCCTTTGATGTGCAATCAAGCCTTCCTATCATTTTCCACAGAAGGAGCAGGTTGCTTAGTGTCACGTCTCAAGCTGTGTCCACCATAAGGGCCACAGCTCTAATGGGAATTATCATCAGCTGTGAAATTGCTTCCTACTTTCACAGTTTGATCCTTATCTCAGGAATCCCATTGATCGGATTGGGGTCAACGGGAAAAGGTTTCAGAAGCAGGACTGATACTAACTGCTGTGCTGTCCGGCTGCATCACAGTCTGGTAAGGGGACACCAATACCCCTCAGCATAAAGCCCAGGACATCTCGGGCAAAACCCTCCCCATCATCGAGAACTTCTACAGGGAATGCTGTCGTTGGAGAGCAGCAGCAATTATCAAGGATCCACCCCACCCAGCACATGCTCTATTCTCACTGCTACCATCAGGAAAGAGGTATCGGTGCCACAGGACTCGCACCACCAGTTCAGGAACAGCTGCTCCCCCTCCACCATCAGACTCCTCAATGACAAACTCAATCAGGGAATCAGTGTGAGGTTGTTGTTGGTGGACCATTCGGGCAAGTTTTCAATCTTCCTTCTGTATGCTGGCTCCTCTCCCCTTTATATACAGCCCACTACCCTGGTATCGTCAGCGATGGGATACCAGTTGGAGGGAAATTTGCAGCATGAAGCATGTGTACAAATTAAGATACAAAATGAAATGCAATGACCAGCCTGGGACATCAAATCTGTAAGAACATTTGTCCCCCTAATATATACAATAGTGAAAAATAATACTTTGATTATGTTTTCCTGTTATTCGAGTCACTTCCTTCTAAAAAGGGAATAATTTATATTGAAGCTCTATTTTCTCGACACTTTCATGAATTTTAACAATGTGGGAAAATTCGATTAATATGTACGCTTCACCTTCTTGATCAATCATCAATGTCCAAATAGGCAAAAATGTTAAAAGCGAAAATAGCATTGATGCTTATGGTTTGGGCATCTCAATAACAGTCAAGCCTTGTGTCAGCATAATTTTCCCCAAATGGAACCATCATTAAAATAAATGGTTTGGTTTGTATCCCTGCATTAACATAACTGAAGTGGGTCAGGTAATGATAGTTAAACATTTCATTTATTTGCATACAAACATCTCTCAGATTTTTTTCCTTAATGTATCTAAGCTTTTGTATCTTAACTACAAAATAGTCTCGTGAGTAAACAGTTTTGGAATAATTAAACCTCTGGGAAGAAAATTGTGTCTGAACATGCAGAGTTACACAAAAGTTTTAACCTTAGGTTTTGTAATTTTGTATTTAAAAGCAGTTCATAAGAATGTGTTATACAAAAATTCCACAAATTTTGATATCACAGCATCTGTGCTTTTTTTTCCTGGCATTTCTACTACTAAGTCTGAAGGATCCTGCCACAAAGAACATTTTGATTTTAAACATGTAATTCCAATTCTGAGTGTTATTGTTGCTTTTAGGTTGGAAGGATGTGAAATTTATAAAGCAGACTTCAGGTTTCCATGTTGCACCTAGGCAGAAATAAACTGTTTTAACAGGAAGTCACTGATTGATACCATTACTGCAGCGCTGTAATAAGTGCCAGGTCAAAGATGTCGAAGCAACAATGGCTTTCTTCCAGTTCCCTTGGAAAACTGAGACATTGCTAATTAGAAAAAGCAATGAAACCATGAGGAGCTGTTAGGAATGGTTCGGGATGTTGCATGTTAGCATTACTGCAGAGTTTTATGGCAAAGGATTTTTATAGAAGCCAGGATAGTATAATGTATATAACATGCTGGAATAGAGAGAAGAAAGTGACACATTGGAAGATTCCTGCAACAGAAAATAAAACCCAGAAACATCAATCCTGCCAAAATTATAGAAAGCAAGATATTAAAGCAAAGAGATAAAATGAACAAGAAAGAAGGCACAGCAGAAAGAGACAGGAAAATAACAAATGATAGATGTCAAAAAATTAGAGAATTAAAGAAATGGAGGAAAAGAAGCAAGCATTCTGTAGCTTTAAAACATTCAGGGAAACAATAAAGAGAAATGATCGCAATGGTCTCTGGCGGAGAACACTGTCACATGAATAGTGACATCTTTTTGGTCATCTTCTCCCCTTTGCTATATTAGTGACATGTCCCAAATAGGGTGTTCTGCACTATTTCCAGTGTCCAGGTAGTTACTGCCCTGCTCCCACACTATGTTCAAAGATTTTCTTCAATGGTTCACTCAAAAGTACAAAAGAACAATGTGACCCCATCCCATTCCAGAAGCAGCCCATAATTCCCCCGCAGTCTTTGCAGGAAATTGGCTGCCTGGAATCAGACGGATTGGCCACCGCTGATAGAGCTGCTAGGCATGAAAGTGACAGCCAAACTTACAGTATGTCGTCAGCAGCATGAAGGTGACAGACCACAGTCACATTATCCTCACGCTGTCAGACCTCAATCTGGGTGTAGCAGCATCCAGCGTACATTGGGAATCCCGTTTATCAGGCGTGGCAATAAATTCACTAATCTAGATCAGAAATGGTGACCGGAGAGGGCTCGCTTTCCAATGCAATATTCCAACCTGAACAGCAAGAGAAGCAGCATCAAATGATTGAAAAGAAGGAAGTTACGACATCACAAAGCAATCAACTCCTGCACCTCCATTTCTAAATGCAAAATGCCAGTCAGTTGCATCCTGTTTAACTTGTCCATGGAGGCATTTACTAAATCAACCGTAGATACTGAGTCTGCAACAAACACTGGGTAGCTAACCTACTTCAGCAGAGCCGCAGTTCTATTTAAGAGGTTCAATTAACTATTTCTTCAGCACTTTCTTCTTGTTGGGTTCGGTGGTATTTAAAGTAGATTATTCTAATTCAAAGAGATGATTTGTGCAGTAGCCTGGTGCTTTTTCCCTGTAGCAGGTGCCTCTATTGACAGGAAACCATAAAGTGGAAATGCACGCAGGATGCAAGACCAGATGCCTGTTTAACATTGGAAGCATCTGTCATCTCAAAAACTGGAATGTGTTCAACAGGGCCTGTGTTTGCATAAAAAAAACAAGGCTAGAAGGCTGAGAGATTAAAAATTACAAAAGGAACATGATCCCAACCCTGTCCAAAATACATGTTTACCAGAATTTCAGTTCTACAAAATTATTTTTTATAAACACGTTTCTGAATTGTGCTGGTTGAGTAATCAATGAACACTCATGGTAGCGTGTTATTGTGTGAAGCTCTGTTTGTGTTTGTGTAAGGTTATGTTTGTGTTTGTGTGAAGCTGTGTTTGTTTAAGTGTGCAATTATGCTTTCATTTATGTGGGAGCAGTTTCTCGTGCGACACAAATGTGTACACAAGTTTTAGTGATGCAAAGAACAGGGACGAGAATTTTGATCTATGTTCAAGCATTAGCGAACCCATAACTGGGCAATTTAATAGCCCATCACAGATTGTACTGATACCACTCTGGATTTTTCTGGTTGCTCAAGCTGTTCATTGAGGTGCCAGGGTGAAATTGATCCATGCCAGCCAAAAGGGTTTTAAATCTTATCATTCCTGGTGAAAGCTACAATGCAAGCAAAAACTCATAAATCTTGACAAAGATGGAAGGGGTCAGGGGTGCAGGTTATGGATGCCATCCCTAGCCGCTGCTCTGACACAACCAACACCCCCACTGCTCAGACTCTGCGCCCCCCCCCCCATGTTCCGATGCCACTGCCACCCCCAACACAATAATGACATGGTGAAGAAAGCACTTTGGCACCTCGACTTCCTCGGGAGTTTGCAGAGGTTTGGCACGTCAGAAACCCTGGCAAATTTCTACAGATGTGAGCTGGAAAGTGTACTGACTGGCTGCATCACATGGGGACACCAATACCCCTGAGCGTAAAGCTGCCCAAAAGGTAGTGGACACAGCCCAGGACATTACTGGCAAAACCCTCTCCACTATCGAGAACATCTACAGGGAACGCTGCCATCAGAGAGCAGCAGCAATCATCAAGGATCCACACCACCCAGCACACGCCCTGTTCTCGCTGCTGCCATCAGGAAAGAGGTGTAGGTGCCACAAGACTCGCACCAGCAGGTTCAGGAACAGCTGCTACCCCTCCACCATCAGACCCCTCAACAACAAACTCAATCAGGGATTTTTTTCCCTCTCTGTAGTTCACAGTCAGTTGTTTACACTTCTTTATTTGTTTACATGTACACGCTCTGTACAGTTTATTTTAATGCACTATCTCGCCCACAGAAAAAAATGAATCTTAGGGTATGTGATGTCATGAATGTGCTCGGACAATAAATCTGAAATCTGAGGTGCAAGGGGTTAAGAAAGGTCCACCTTTCCCATTGTATTCTGCGGGGAGATGAGCAAATGTACTTGCAGTGAGAACAAGGTCAGTTTTAAAAGACATTTGGACAGGTACATGGACAGGAAAGTTTAGATGCAGGGGTGGGTAACTTTTTTAAAAATTCATATTGCACCTTAGGTATTCCCAATGCCACAGGTGCTCTGTGATTAGTAAGGGGTTGCTTAAGGTGGTATGTGGGTGGAAAGAGAAAGTTTGAAAACTTCTGTTTTAATCGTCCCTCATTGACTCGTTATGTGCACGTTTTCAGAACTCCAAAGGAAATGAGCCAATGACAATTTTTCTAAAGCAAAATATTTCAGTAACACGAGTGGGAAGGGAAGGTTGAGAATCACTGCTCTAGACCCAATTACCACCTTAAGCAATCCCTTACTAATCACAGAGCACTTATGGCATTGGGACTACTTAAAGTGGGATGTGAATTTTTTTTTTTAAAGTTTGCCCACCCCTGGTTTAGAGAAGGGACAAACACAGACACACAGGACAAAAGGTACAGTCAACATTTTGGGTCAAGATCCTGCTGTATCACTGAAAGGGAACAGGAAAGATTGCCAATAACTAGCAGTTTATAGGGTAGTGAGATAGGAACTAGATGGACAGGTAGGAGGAGAGCACCAGGGCGTGGGTTACCTGAAGTAGAAAATTCATTTTTTGTTCCACACGGTAGTAGGCAGAATATGAGAAGTGGTTGTTCCAACTTACATTTAGCCTCTCTGTTGCATACAAATTGTGGCAACCATCCTGTGGATCATTTGTGCTCTGTCCACAATGATCATCTCAAGTCATTTAACTCTCCTTCCAACTCCCACACAATCCTCCCTGACCTCACCCTTTTCTGGTTACACTCAATGTCCTCCTGCCATACACACGTTTCAACCTACTTTTCTTTTCCTGCTGGGTCATCCTTCCCAAACCTCCTTCCACCTGCCAATCATCCCATCCTCATCTGGTCCACCCATCTCTTGCCAGCCCCTCTCCCATGACATCTCCCCAACTTAGTCCCATCTCCGCATCTGGCTCTCTACCTATTACCTCCCAGCCTCTGTTCCTCCCACCTCTCCCCTACCTGTTTCTATCTACCCATCATCCTCTCCCTCTGTCTCCTGCCTCTATTCCAACCCCCCATATACTGGCAATCTTTCCTGTTTCCCCCTCAGCCCTGATTCAAGGTCTCCACCCGAAATGTCAACTTACACCTTTTCCCTCCATTGATGCTGACTGGCCTACTGAGTTCTTCCATTATTCTATTTTACACAATTTCTCAACTCCTTCAACACTCCCAATCTTCCCCACCCCTGCATCGGTCCAAGATTCAGAAGTCAATTATAAAGCTCCCATTTTTATCTCAGTTTTCAAAAGCAACAATGCAATTTCAAACTCTTTTGGGCAAACTCTTTTGGGCAGTATGATTCAGTTCCGCATCAACAGACCAGTTCAGCTTTCGGGGATTGCAGAGTGGACAAGGGCAATCTGTGATGTGACATCAAAGCATTAGATTTTCAGTATTCAACTTTAGGTCTGAAACCAACTTAAGAAGCATTGAGAACTGCCCTTATTCATCATCCCCTGTTCGTGAACATTTTCTGTTATCCCTCTTTGCACATTCACTGCTCTGTTATTTCTGTTTGCTGCTTTGACCTTCCTTGTCACTTCACTTTTTCCTCTTTTCCATATGATCATTTACCCATTTCCCTTTACCTTACTAACCATAACTCTCAAGGGCTCCAGCAAGTCAGTGGATTGATTTGCATTTAACATGACTGGATTGCTAAACTAATTCGAACTGAAATCACCACATGTCAGAAACTGCAAAGTATATCAGCTTTCAATGCCAATTTAAAGACCTAAGATTATTCCAAACATCTTTCTAAGGGAAGAAAATTAAGGGTAAAGAAAACTTTTAAAGTGCAGGCAATTTCATGGAAAATCATTCCTTGTGAAAATGCAAACAATTAAGATAAATTTCAGGTTGGAAGGGGATGAGGAGATAAACTGAAAGTGATTGACAGCTTTGCCGCAACAAGTTCAGGAGCTCAACTGTAAGAGTAAACAATGACAAGACGAGTGATTCAGCAGATCAGGGAGCGTCCAGGGAGGGAAATGGACAGTCAGTGTTTCAGGCCTTGACCCTTTGTTCAAGACTCTCAGATTGGAAGCTACGATGGGGTAGCTTAGGTTAATGGGCATCAATCTTGTGGATATAATGTAGAAAATATGAAACTGTCCATGAGAAAAAAGGAAGACACTGCAACCAGAGTTTGCATAACTCTGAGCTGCTCAGGGAGCAAAATCACACAGTGCGCAATTGCAAACAGCTATTCTGCCACTGGAGAATGCAATTAGCAAAACGAACAGAATATCAGTGGTAATTGCTGGAGGGATTGGAGATCATACTTCACTTGTGAAAGTCTTTGGTGAAACCATTTCTGCTAATCATAGGAACCAGAGCAGATGAGATTACTTCCTGAGATGGCCAGGTCTTCTTTTGTGGAGAGAGGGGACAGGCTAGGCTTGCATTTACTGGGTTTTCAGAAAGAGTGATGTGGGTCTGAATTGAAAAGTGAGATACAGAAGGGTCTTGAAGTGGGGTCTGTGTGTTGAGCCTGAGGAAATGAGGCAAATCTCAAATGAATATCTTTTCAATGTTTTTACTGTGGAGCAGGATAAGCAGGCATAACTAAGGATAGCTGAGGGCATATCTGCATCAGTGAAGAGGTGTTGGGTGCCTTAGATCAGGTCAAAGTTAATAAACCTCACGTCCAGACCTGGTGCATCCAAGGAAGGCAGGAAGGAAATGGTTGGGGCCTTGGCAGATATTTTTAAAAACTCATCGCTGAGGACGGCATAAGTTCGGCAAAACTGAAGAATGGCAAATGTAGTGCTAATTTTTATAAAAAAGGCTTGAAAGATCATCGGGGGAACTACAGACCTGTTAGTCTGATGTCAGTGTTTGGGGAAACTAGTGGAGAAGATTCAGAGAGATAGAGCTATCAAAATTTGGATGGCTGGGCCAAATGAGGAAGAATCAGTAAAGGTTTGTGCATGGGAAATCATGTCTCATTAACTTGATATAACATTTTTGAACAGGTGACAAAGAGGGTAGACAAAGACAAAGGAGCTGGTTATTTATATGAATTTTAATGCAGCATTTGATATGGTACCAGGTGGTAGATTGATAATGGAAGTAAGGGCACACGAGATAGGTGGACAATTGTATAAGAGTCCGAGACTGGTTGTTGAGGGCAGTTTTTCAGATTGAGGCATTATGACCAGTAGAGTGCCTCAGGACCCAAGCTTTTGATAAGATACAGAAATGATTTGGATAAGGATGATTGTGGCAAGATGAATAAGTTTGCAGGTGACACAAAAATATGTGCTGGGTGGAGAGAGGCCAAAAAGCAAGGTCTGTTTTGCGTCGGCATAAGAAGTTGAGACGGGATCTAACTGAGGCCCATAAAATCATGAGAGCAGGGACACGGTGAATAGTGCCAGTCTGTTTCTAAGAATAGGAGAATCTAAGATGGGAAGGCATAACTATTTTAACATAGAGGATAGTGGGAGTGTAGAACGAGCATGTAGAAGAGGTAGTTTTTAAATTAAATTTAAATATCCAGCACAGTAACAAGACATTTTGGCCCGCGAGTTCACGCTGCCCAGTTAACCTACACCCCCAGTTCATTTCAAATGGTGGGAGGAAACCGGAGCCCCCGGGGAAAACCCACGCAGACACGGGGAGAATGTACAAACTCCTTACAGACAGCATGGGATTCAAACCCCACTCCTGATCGCTGTCGCTGTAAAGGCGAGGCACTAACTGCCGTGCTAACTGCACCACCCCAGTATGTTCACTTCCTTTAAAAAAACACTTGGATGATGAAATAGATGAAATAGATGGGAGGAATTTGGAGGGTATGGGCGTAATGTGGGAAAGTGGCACTAAAGCAAGAGGGCACACTAATTCGGCCCAGACAAGCTGGGCCTGTGGGCTTGTTTCCGCACAGTAGGACTTTACTGTGCTCTATTGCACAAAGGGAAGGGAATGAGATTTAGATATGAGGGAATAGTTCTTCACAGAGCATGGTGGGCACATGGAATGTGTTGCCAGACTACTAAGTGGTGGAGGCACTTTAGTTCGCTTCCTTGAACCATTTGGATAATTAGATAGATAGGAGAGGGCAGGAGGGGTTCTAAAGAAGGAGGGCATGTTGTTTGGCGTAGACAAGATGGTCCTTGGCTTGTTTCCATGTTGTTGGAGTCTGTGACTCAATAAAAGTGTGGTCGTGAGGACCACACTTGATCTTTTGGGAAAGATCAAGAATTCAGAGTCACTGCCTTGTCTATCCATTAAGTTCCTGAGGAACATCTACAGGTGCTCTGCCATTGGAGAGCAGCAGTAATCATCAAGGATCCACACCACCCAGCTCATCTCTGTTCTCGCTGCAGCCATCAGGAAAGAGGTCGAGATACCACCAGGTTCAGGAACAGCCACTCCCCCTCCACCATCAGACTCCTCAACAACAAACTCAATCATTTAAAGACTCTAACTTTTGAAATGTATTGTTTTTTTCCTGTCTGTATTGCACAGTCAATTTGTTTACATTTATTTAATTTGTTCTATGGTTAATTTCTTCTAGAGTATAGATTTCTTTGCCAATAAGTGGTCATTCTGCCTGGCCTGCGGGCCAGGCAGAATTTTGGGTGGCACAGTTGATGTAGCAGTTAATGCAATGTCTTTGCAGGGCCAGCGATCGGGACCGGACCAGGGTTTGAATCCCGCGCTATCTGTAAGGAGTTTGTATGTTTTTTTCCCTGTGTCTGCATGGGTTTCCTCTGGGGGCTCTGGTTTCCTCCCACCCTTCAAAACGTACTGGGGCTGTAGGTTAATGGGATATAAATTGGGCGACATGGACTCGTGGATCGAAATGGCCTGTTACCGTGCTGTATGTCTACATTTAAATTTCAATTTTTTTTTTTAATTGAAATTTAAAAAGAATCTCACAACTGTATGTTATGTCATGTAAGTACTCTGACAGGAAATCTGACTTTGAACTTTAAATCAGAAATGTTTCAAGGCAAAAATTGAATAGATTCTGGATAAGCAAGGAGATTAAAGATGACGAAAGGCAGAAGCTACAGTCAAATCAGCCGATCTTCTTAACTGACAGGCCAAACCTCCTCCTGTTTATGTTCACAGACCACTTTTACTTTACACAGAGGTTATCTCAAATGAACAGAAAACAGAAAGACCAACATTTATTGTTTTCTTTCCAATCACTTAGCCAACACAGTGATGGAGTCAAGGGTGGGGGAGGGGCATTACAAGATGAATCATTGCAGTGTATGCATAGAGATATAGTTGCAATCTTGCACTTCGTGAACAGTGCGTGTGACCCGAGCCAGCCTTTGAGAGATAACCTTGGTCCCCTGGGAACCATAGGTATGCGATCTGTCAGAGCTCTGCTCTGCTCACTCCATGGCTAACAAGGAATGAAAGACTGACCTTTGCTGTATATAAGTAATATTCTCCTCACAGCTAAGCCAAAATAAAATCCAGGACCCCTCAATAAAAAAAGATCCACACTCTCGTCCTCTAGTTCGTTTTTTCCCCTGTCGAAATTCAGGCCCTGTGTCTGCACATACATTAGATCAGTGAGGAGAAATAGTTGATTTCATGGGTCAGTTCTGCAAAAGTTTCTTAATTTGCAGGTTGATCAGTAAACAAAGGGAAAATTTGGAGGGTGTGGGAAGTAAGTTGAAATTGATTATGTTGATTGGAGGGAAAGTAGGAATGATGAGACTGGGGTGCAGGAGTGTGGACTGTACCGGGTGGCACCATCAGAGGGGGTGACACCAAAATGGCTGTCGATAAAATATTTGAGCACTGTTTCAGCAGAATTTTTTAATCTTTTTTATAAAAATACCCCAATAGTTAGTTATAACAACAAAAACATTTTTCGTAACCCAGCGTACACATATCAATGTACCTACAGGGCTAAAACTCGACGCTCATTTACTTTTTGATCCTTCTAATGTGCTCCAGAGCCATCATTATTACCCAATTATAATGAGCTTCGAATCTCATGGTCTGATCTGCACGCGCTACAAGCACGCGCTGTTTTTATCATTGCAGCTGGTGTTCTAGTCGTCAGATTTTCTGGTGTTTTAACTACAATATTGTGGTCATTAATATTTGTGCACCGATATCAATAACTTCTTTGAAAATGAAATAGTAATTAAAGGAAAAGAAGGAGAAAAATCAAAAAAGGTTTCAACACAATTACTAACAATGTTGTAATTCAATGTAGAAAGATTTTACAAAATAATTATCTTGTTAGTATTCATATAATCGAAGAAATATTACATTTAAGCAATTTGCAACTATATTTTATCAAATATTATTATATATTTTTACAACTATATGTTTTTTCAAATATTACTAATTTGTCTTTTTTTATTTAAAGGTGTAATTTTAATTTTTCTAGTTGTTTATCTCACTCCAACTGTCCTTACATTCAGTGATCTACAGGAATTACGATGTACGATAATTTTAGTACAAAAAACATTTCTAAGGATTCTGAATGGGCTGGTATGGGAGGAGGTCCGTGGGAGGGGGGTGATGGTTACCACCCTGGATGGCCTGGTATGGGAAGAGGTCCGTGGGAGGGGGGTGATGGTTACCACCCTGGATGGCCTGGTATGGGAGGAGGTCCGTGGGAGGGGGGTGACGGTTACCACCCTGGATGGCCTGCTATGGCAGGAGGTCCGTGGGAGGGGGGTGACGGTTACCACCCTGGATGGCCTGCTATGGCAGGAGGTCCGTGGGAGGGGGGTGACGGTTACCACCCTGGATGGCCTGCTATGGGAGGAGGTCCATGGGAGGGGGGTGACGGTTACCACCCTGGATGGCCTGGTATGGGAGGAGGTCCATGGGAGGGGGGTGATGGTTACCACCCTGGGTGGCCTGGTATGGGAGGAGGTCCGTGGGAGGGGGTTGACGGTTACCACCCTGGATGGCCTGGTATAGGAGGAGGTCCGTGGGAGGGGGGTGACGGTTACCACCCTGGATGGCCTGGTATGGGAGGAGGTCCATGGGGGGGGTTAGGGTTACCACCCTGGATGACACCAATCCTAGAGACACCACTGAATGATGATATGGTGTTTGCTGAATGGTTCTGCTGAGACCACCTTTGTTCTCCACATCAATCCCAAGAAAGCCCTGACATGAGTCGTCATATAGTCGACTGACTTAAGGGTTACAGATTGCGTTTTAGTCAGAAAAAATAGAGCTTCCAGCCTTGAATATGAACTGATATCATGTTTATATCTGGGTAGATAATGCGGCACAAATTTGTGTTTGCTTTGCCAGGAAACATCTGAGAATTATTTTATATTTTATTATCATTTTCTGGAGAGCAGTAGCATTGATAATGATGTCTTCTCTGCAATGTCAGTGAACAATTATTTCTGTGCTTTTGCTGAAAGTTGTCAAGCCTGCAAACACTTTTCAATCACATTAACGTTTCAGTCTGGCACTCATCAACACTGCTCTGAAATCCATGCATCAATTACACTGGAGCTTACTTCACGTAGAATCATACTGAACAGAAGGAAGCTGTTTGGTCTGTAATGTCTGTGCCAGCACTCCGAACGATATATCTGATTTGTTTCACTCCCTGCTCTTTCCCAAATATCCTGCAAAAAAACCCAGTTGTATTTTAATCCCTGGCAGGACTACGGTGGCTCCCGTTAATTGAACCGATGAAGGCAATGATTTTTCTATCAACTTACTTCAAGCCTGAACTGACAATCTTGAACTTGGAGACTTGAGAGTAAACTAATAAAGTCTGGTGAATGGGCTTGAGCAATCTGACAAAACAGGGAACGCAGTGGCATCACTCCTTACCCAATAGACTAGATTGTGAAAGTAATATAGTAAAATCCCTGTTATCCGGAATTCAAGCAACGGCAAAAAAAAAATTGTGGTTTAAAAAAATACAATTGTTTAAATTTGGCATCCCCTAGCACTTAGTTCACCAATCCATGCATCATGCAATCTAACGCAATCGGGAAATTCTACCAAACCCCAGAAGTGCCGGATACCAGGGGTTTCACTGTAATACCAAATGGACTGAGGTGAAATTGTCCGTTAGAGTTGGTGCCTGAGAAATTCTGTTGCGGCGTGCTGTGAAATTTCTCAACTAGTGAATGAAAAGAAAAGAAAACAACACTGGATTGTGAGATGAAAAAAGGAGCAAAGTGAAATAAAATGCAACATTTTTGATAAAGCATTTCCAAAATTATTCACATTAAAAAAGACCAGAAGGAATGAGGCTCCACACAGTCAGTGTCAAAAAGATTGACTGCAGTAATTAATACTTATCATGTCACGATAAGGCTACAAAGATATGAAATGGCTTGACATGAATTTCCATGACATTTAATTCCTATCCACAGTACAAATACTGCAACCATGCCATTCATTGCCGTTGCTGGTGAGACAGGCAGTGCATTTCTACTTTCTTTAAGCTGTAGTGGACAGTGCAATTCAGAAATAGCCTTCCACAGATCTATTTTGAAATGAACATCTGTCATTTTGTTTGTAGTTGCTTTACATAATGAGCAGGAATGGATACCAGCCTGGCCTTCTGTTTGGCCGAAATTAAAAACTCATCCTCCATTTTGTTCTGTTGGTAACATACCAGCATAAATTTCTCAAATGCATCCTATTGCTGCAGAAATTTCTGTGAGTTACTAATGATACTGATATATCTATAAATTAGTCTAAATTGGCTCTTTTTGTAATAATGCTACCTTGAGCAATTTACTGTTGGCCCTGGAATGGAAAAAAAATATTTATTCCTGATAAATACGAGTCAAAATAAAATTTAAGTCATATAATCTTTTTCCAAACTGGTATGGCATTACTGCAACAACTTCACTAATACTATCGTAAAACAAATGGCAAAGAATATGTTATCTAACGCTATCTATGGAATATTTTTACATGTATCTTCACACCCGATCCTGATAACATCTAACTAACATTAGAGCTTTTTTCATTCCAGAAATACAGCTAAGCATTGTGATTTGTTGTAACAAAAAGAACTTGAACTTGCAAAGCACCACAGAGAAAAGCATCCCAAGTCACTTCTGGTCAAGACATATTTTCATTAAAAAAAGGTTTCAAACTTAATGACGAATCATGGTCAAAACTGACAAAATAAAGTAGCTCTCTAAAGTTAAAGAAACAGAGGTAGAAGGACCGAAGATGAAAATTCCAGAGGGTTGGATCCACATATATGGAGGAGTTCAGGAGTTGCGATGGAAAAGGACAGAGTCCAAGAAGGGCAATTCTAACGTTGAGGTAGACAATAAGAAAAGCAAGTCCAAGAAGAGACTTAAGCATGAGAATACCGATCCTCAACTTAAGTTGATCAAAAACCATCAAGCAACGTATAAAGCACGCCTCGGGGTTATACTGCCCACAGGGCACAAGATTGTCTCTGGGTAGTGTCGTCAAATTTATTGTCACCTGGTTGCACAGGTACAACCTGACAAAACAGCGTTCTTCAGTCCTCGGTGCAAAACCCGCAGACACACGACCAGGCAGAACACACATACAGACAGACAATACATATGCAGGACTAGTATTCATAGATACAAATAAATATAGCTTCCTGAATATGGGAATCTCAGATGGTTAGTTCCTTTGGTTGTTCAGCATTCTCATTGCCCGTGAGAAGTTGTTCCTCAGCCTGGTGGTGCTGGCTCTGATCCTCCTGTATCTCTTCCCCCAACCGGAGCAGCTGGAAGATGCTGTGTACAGGGTGGAAGAGGCCCTCAATTATCTTGCATGCCCTCTCCAGGCAATGATCCTGGTAGATCATATCAACAGGTGGGAGGGGGGAGGGTGGGAGGGAAAGTCCAGTGATGTTTAAGATGATCTGAAAACCAAGAGAAGCTTCTTGAGTATGGAGTTGACAGGGTTAAAGATTTCAGTTCAAATGTCCTGAGTAGATATATCCAGTAAAGTTACAGGTTGGCGAGATGGTGACATCGGAAATCCAACTGAGTTAGAAGAAGGATACTGCATCAAGTTGAGAAGATGTTTTTGCATTTGCTCTCTGTATATACGTGTTGATCTCCACCATCTCCACCCCCCCCCCACCCCCATTTCACTGCCCTTTCTGCCAATCCCAGTAAAAGACTGCTCACTCTACTCCCCAAGTTAGGAATCTTGACGTCTTCTTCTCTGCAGTACACAAACTAACATCAGTGTCACTGCACAGGGCATAGCCCACAACCTTGTGTTCTCAGCCAATACCAAGTTGAATGGAAGACCAGCTTGTTAGATTCATGAGGCACTTTCTCTCTCCAGATAATAGATTGACTGAGGAAAGAGTGGAAAACTTAATTAACAGGTGGCCCTGAACCAAGTTAATCTCTTCGGGGTGGCACCATTAGCACAGCGATAAGTGAAACCCTATTTCAGTGCCAGAAACCATGGTTCGAATCCGTCGCTATCTGCAAGGACTTTTTACATTATCTCCATGTCTGTGTAGGTTTCCTTCGACCCTTCAAAATGTACAGGGGTTGCAGGTTAATTGGGTATAATAATTTGGCGGCATGGGCTCATGGGTTGGAATGGCCTGTTACTGTGCTGTATGTCTAAATTTAAAAATTCAAGTGAAATTGGCTGAAAGGAGCACAATATCAATAAGAGATAGGATTCATGTAGATGAAATAAAAATTGTCCTCTCATAATGGGTAGCAGTGTACCAAGTCATGGCAGTTCACTAATCCTCCAGAACAGTGCAAGGATTGCGGAGGTCTCATTTCAGGCATTGTCAAGTTGTGGATGATACAACAGAGTGCCATGAATTTTATGGCCTGGACTTCAAGTGCACTACAAGGCATCTTTGGGGTTCTCCAGCAGAAGAGTTACTTCAGAGCAACATTAGGCTCCATAATGGTTCAGTTGTATGAGTGGTCTCCTCTTGTACTTCACGAACCAGGTGGTTAGAGAATAGTTAACATTCATACCTGGTCTTCCTTTGGTGTAGTACATTGGCTCATTGGTTCAACACACCTACTTTACAAAATGATAGGGCCTCACTGCTCTCAGCTCTCTGTTCAGGGCCATCATGATTCCTTTAGACCTAGTCTCTTCTAGCAGCAGGACATGGCCTAATCTTGGCAGTCAGGATGCAAAGAAATGTGGCAATAAAGATAAAGATCAAACAGTACTTACCTTGGTCACAGAGTACTAGACATTCCAGGAGAAAAATAACATTATGATTGTGTGAAATTTCAGAATTCCTGGAGCTGACGTCAAGACAATATAGCAGCAATCCGGGTCTCCCTGCAATTCTGGTGAATCCACAACCCGTCTTTCTAACTGTCGCTTCTTCCCAAAGGAGATTATCTGGGTTCTCTCAAAGTAGATCCCCTGAAATACCTCTCATTTTGTAAGCTTGCTGGAAAATACAGACTTAGAAATGTATGATCTCTGCCCCCTTCCCTGTTAGTGGTAATGCTAATCCCGGCCTTCTTGCTGTGGTTGCAATATGTGGCAATGCTCCATCGTCGCCTCCCGAGTATAGTGGACATCTCCTGGTGCTTTTCTCCTCAGGGACTGCAGAAAGGGTTTTCACCCCTCCACCTTCTCTTATCCCTTTAAGCAATTAATCATGTTCTGTGATGTGTCTCTTTGTATTTTAGTTACCCCCATGAAAAAGAAGAGTAAAACGCGAAAGTCTGATCAAAGGAAAAATACAACGCTGGAGAAACTCAGCAAGTCAAACTGTCCTCTATGTAGCAAAGATAAAGATACAGAACCAATGTTTTGGGTTTAAGCCCTTCAGTAAGGTAGGCAGGTGGTCAAACAATATATTGTTCACACCTTGATGAAGGGCTCAAGCCCGAAACATTGGTACTGTATCTTTATCTTTGCTACATAAAGGACACTGTATGACCTGCCAAGTTTCTCCAGCGTTGTATTTACACCAAGAAAAAGAGGACTGACAACTGAAGCTTCATATCTGGTAGCAACAGGCTTTAACAAGGTTTGGAGGTCAATATATAATCCCAACTTCTATCAGCTGGTCACTGCGGATTTCTCCAGATCCAATCAGTTACCACCACAATTTCAAATCGTTTATCAACAATTCCACAAGTAATTCATGATTATTTTAAAATGAGGAAGTGATCAGGCGGGAATGTTGCTCCTGCTAAACGCTGTGCTTTCTCTGGGAGGCAATTCTGTGGCATGACTGATGGCTATTTGGCACTGTTGGCCAGGTCTGCTGAGTAGCAATGTGATCTGCCTACTACCAGCTCAAAGCAAGCACATCACAAATTTGTGTATTTGTACTTTGCTTAAAATTTCAGCAAAATGACAAATAATGCAAGCTAAATAATGTTACTTTAGAGCCCAATTCTATCACTGTGAGTCCAAAATGATCATCAGAAAAAAATATAAGAACTGTAACTGTAGAAGAATAACTGAAATGTAACAACTATTAAAGTAAAAGCCTGGTTACGAATAAAAGAGAACAATGAATATCAAGGAGTAAACCACGAAAGTCTTTAGACACCGTGATTGAAGTAAAAACACAAAGCCGGAGAAACTCAGCAGGTCAGTGTCCTTCATGTAGCAAAGATAAAGATACCTGTACAAAACTAATGTTTCAGGCTTGAGCCCTTCATCAAGGAATGGGCAAAATGTCGGCCAACGCCTGAATAAAATAAAAACAATTTTAATTTGGCACCTGCCTGCATTTTGTCCAGACCTTGATAAAGGGCTTAAGCCCAAAACGTTGGTTCTGTGTCTTTATCTTTGCTACATAGAGGAAGCTGTTGGACCTGCTGAGTTTCTCCGGCTTTGTGTTTATATTATAATCAATATTATCATAGTTATTGTGCAATAAACAAATGAGAATGAAATAATTTTTAGTAAGTGTTGAGAAACAATTTACTTTTATTTGGGTGTTTTAAGATCTATTAAAAGAGTATAAAGTTTTCAGGTAGAATTTAAAGAATTTTGTTATTGCATTTTTCGGGGATTCTTAAAGTTCACAGTGTGAGCTGATGTATTAGACTAAGAACAAGTGGCAAGGATTAATTAGCTTTAACTTGGAAATTTCATTTGGAGAGAACTTAAGAATAGCAAGTTATACAGCCACTTTGGTATCTTATGGGAAGCTCTCCTGGAATGTGATTAAAGCACATTAGGGATGCTCTGGGTGAAAAGAAGCAGGGGTGATAATTACACACCATTTTTCCCATTAGTGTTTCCCGGGAGTCTCCTGTCACATCAGGAAATATGCAGTTACAAAAAGAATTCAACACCATACTGAATGATGATGTACCTTCCCAAGATTACCGGGATGTGCAATTATATGGAAAGACTGTTTTCAATCTATTTCTCCAACAGTGCAACACATTGGTTTGATTAGCACACATTCACCTGCTCCAGGTGCAGAACAATAATTTTGTTGGCACTCTATACCCTGGAGTCAGACAACAAAAAACTTAAAATAACCAGTTTTTAAGAATACCTTCGTCTCCTGATCTGTAAGCTTGGAATCCCCCTTGAAATCAATCGGGCCTTTGATTCCACTCTTTTCTAAACCAGCACAGAATCTGAGAAGTAACTTCCCCAGACAGAAATCCAGAATCCTAGAGTGTTCCATTGCTACTGGCCTCCATGGCAGTGACAAAATTTAATGATGGAGCATATTGTCATCTTTCACTTAGTAGGTCCTAGAGTTCTGTAGCAGACAGGAGGTGCACAAAAATGCAACACTCACCAAAGTTTCCAGACCTTCTAATCAGCAGTTCTGATTAGAATCACGAATCCAGCCCGCTAAATTCTCTCCAGTATTTACAGTTAAGTAACCCAGGGAAGCAATCCAAAATGTCACGTTAAATAGACCTCCATGTCCAATTTATATTAAAATTAGTCGTTCACAGGATAGTCTGAAACATAAGCTTGTTCCTCAGCCAGTTCATGTAAAATTGTGAAATACGCTGAGCAGATACTTAACTCCAAGGTCACCAAAAGACAACAAAAGCGTATGATATTGCAAGATGACTGAGAACACATTCCCAGTTTGAAATGAAAAGCAAAGGAAAAATATCTTTGAAATTACCTCATTTGAACTGCAAATCAATACTCTAACAGCTTTTTGCAGAAGAAAGTGAAGCGGCAGAAGTGGACATCTTGCTAAAGTCCAAGAGTGACATACCTCACTAAACAATCTTTTGCTGAGAGCAATAAAAATGCCAGCAGTTATCTTCTAAAGAGGAGACAATCTTCTCCTGGCTGCTGACCAAGGACATGGTCCCACAGATATAGCTTTTCAGATGGCCATCTCAATTCTGGATTAAATAAGTGTTCGGCTCTCAGACTGTCAATCAACATATGAATCAGAAAATGAGTAACTTTAAAATAAATGGAACAATCTGTTCACATGGAGCAGTGCGTCTCATTCAGTAACCATTTACACAGTTCACGTTGAGCTACATTGTTAGCGACTGCCCCATATTCCCAATCATTTGGAGCGGTGCATGCCATTCACTGACCTGGTAATACAAGTCACAGATGCCCGTTATCACCCAACAATTTTTACAGTCGTCATTCATTAACATAGCATTTTGTTCATTTGTAACTTGTTCCGACAATATGGCATACTGAGACCCCTGACGAATAACTGACACAGAAAGAGTATTACTGTTCATTACCACTTAAAGACATTACTTGCTGAAACTATCTATTGTTGAATTAAATGGTTATTTGAAATAAAACCATATGCTGAAAGCCTGTTACAGAAATCCAGAGATGAAGGCAGTGTTTGAACGAGTAATGCTGATAAAGTATCACAAAGAATTGTAAACACACAATTTTGGTTTTGGATTGACCACACTATTATCTGTCTTTTTCTACATCATATAATTTTTAAAGGCCCTGCTACAGTTCTTTATGTTGGGAAATAAGAGAATCTATACATTTTCTTTCATGCCCTGCAGTAATATTCCTTGTGTCGTGTGTAAGTACAGATTCTATCACCAATGTGTATATGTACAGATGGTAGTGTAGGATGAAAAGAGGGTTGGTGCGAGAACGCAGCCTTGCTTCACGCCATTGTTAATGGAGAAGGGTTCAGAGAGCTCATTGCTGTATCTGACCCGACCTTGTTGGTTTTCGTGCAGTTGGATAATCATGTTCAGGAACCAACCCTCTTTTCAATCTTCTTCAGCATGATGCTGAACCAAGCCATGAAAGACCTCAACAATGAAGACGCTGTTTACATCCGGAACCGCACGGATGGCAGTCTCTTCAATCTGAGGCGCCTGCAAGCTCACACCAAGACACAAGAGCAACTTGTCCATCAACTACTCTTTGCAGACGATGCCGCTTTAGTTGCCCATTCAGAGCCAGCTCTTCAGCGCTTGACGTCCTGTTTTGCGGGAACTGCCAAAATGTTTGGCCTGGAAGTCAGCCTGAAGAAAACTGAGGTCCTCCATCAGCCAGCTCCCCACCATGACTACCAGCCCCCCCACATCTCCATCGGGCACACAAAACTCAAAACGGTCAACCAGTTTACCTATCTCAGCTGAACCATTTCATCGGATGCAAGGATCGACAACGAGATAGACAACAGACTCGCCAAGGCAAATAGCGCCTTTGGAAGACTACACAAAAGAGTCTGGAAGAACAACCAACTGAAAAACCTCACAGCCGTTGTCATACCCACACTCCTGTTCGGCTCTGAATCATGGGTCCTCTACCGGCATCACCTACGGCTCCTAGAACGCTTCCACCAGCGTTGTCTCCGCTCCATCCTCAACATTCATTGGAGCGACTTCATCACCAACATCGAAGTACTCGAGATGGCAGAGGCCGACAGCATCGAATCCACGCTGCTGAAGATCCAACTGCGCTGGGTAGGTCACGTCTCCAGAATGGAGGACCATCACCTTCCTAAGATCGTGTTATATGGCGAGCTCTCCACTGGCCACCGAGACAGAGGTGCACCAAAGAAGAGGTATAAGGACTGCCTAAAGAAATCTCTTGATGCCTGCCACATTGACCACCGCCAATGGGCTGATATCGCCTCCAACCGTGCATCTTGGCACCTCACAGTTCGGCGGGCAGCAACCTCCTTGGAAGAAGACCGCAGAGCCCAACTCACTGACAAAAGACAAAGGAGGAAAAACCCAACACCCAACCCCAACCCACCAATTTTCCCTTGCAACTACTGCAACCGTGTCTGCCTGTCGTGCATCGGACTTGTCAGCCGCAAACAAGACTGTAGCTGATGTGGACATTACCCCTCCATAAATCTTCGTCCGCGAAGCCAAGCCAAAGAAAAAAGAAAAAAAAAGTGTAGAATGACTGTGATTGGCTGAGAGCTACTGGCAGGTCTCAAAGGGTTGCTCCTAGCCAGACCAGGTCATTCTGGACTGGTCGACCTACATGTGATACGCTCCAGTCTTCTAGTTAATAAAAGCCTTGGTTTGGATCAACAAGCCTTTGATTCTTTCGATGCGCTCTACATGTTGCTCTTAGTTTCTTCTTCATTCTTTACATATTCAGTATTTTCACGAAGGGCACTGGACAAAGTGTCTTTAACTTTGTTAAGTGACTCATGGTAGACAAAAGTTAAAGAATTTCATGTAGGTTACATTCTAAAAGTAGTATTACATGGCAATAATGGAACCGTTACCCTTTCTCTTCTGCTTTTTTCATCCTATACTTTTCATATTTCTCATGTAAACTCATAAATTCCAACCTCTATGCCTCTAGAGTCTAAGAAATAACTTTTTTTGAATATTTTATTTAAAATTTTTATCCATACATGTAATCACGAAAAAAAATAGAAATCAAGTATTAATATCAGTTCAATTATACATGATGATATAAACTGACAAACCACCAACCCCCTCCCCTACAGTAAATCCCCATGTAGTCAGAAAGAAATAGATCAGAAAAAAAGAAAAAGAAAGAGAAAGAGAAAAGATGTGATTGCCAAGAAGACACCGCCCACCACACATTTCTAACCATTTACATTTTTTATTCTTCCAGAGCGGATAATGAGGTTATCGAAATTTATCCAAAAATTTATGCCTTCAATTTGTAAATACAGTGCCAAATTTATTTCTTAAATTGTAAGTAATCTTCTCAAGGGGGACATGACTATGCATTTATGCATTTCATCGCTCCAAACCCAGAGGAGAGTCCAATTTCCAAGTTACTGCTATACATTTTTTTGCTACTGCTAATGCAATCTTTACAAATTCTTTTTGATATATTGTTAATTACAATTTTAGTCTTATCCCTACAATATTATCTAATAAAACAACATTGAATTTTGTGGAAATTTAATTCCTGTAACCTGTTCCAAAAAGTTCCCAAATCTATCCAGAAAGCTCTTAATTTTGGACAGAACCAAGTGGACATTACCCCTCCACATCTCCTGGCCACATCGAAAACATTGATCTGATAAATCTGACTTCAATCTATTTAATTTCTGCGGCATTAGAATTGATGTACAAAATTATATTGAACTAATCTATCACTAACATTTATTGTATTTGTCATACTGTCTCAGAATTAACATTTTTAAGCAGAACTTGTTTATTCCTCATCATCTTATGTTAGTTTTTTAATTATATCACATCGCCAATCATTGAGACGCCAATTAACTCAGAGTGGGCATTTTTTAAACCCACTGAATTAAGATCATTGATAAAACATTACTTCTACATTTAATTTTTGTTTTGATGTTATTGGTTTGCTTGCAGCCATGGTATTTATTTTGAGCTGACATTATTCGGATTTTATCATTAACATTAAATGTCAAGATAAGACTTTTTAAAATAAATTAAATAAAAGGTGGCAATTCCGGGGCAGTGTAAGGGCAGCACTGCTGCTGGTGTTGGCTCGCGGGGAGCAAGAAATGCAGACACGGGGCTCCTATTGGGTCCGAATGTCACTGGCTCTGTAAAGGCTTTAAACAGCCAGTTAATGGAGCTGATGTTGTTTTTATTTAAAAATTCTGCAACCGCGTGGTCAACACCTGAGATGGCAGTACCTACGATCCGCAGCAGCCAAGAGGGGCGGCAGACTCTGGGGAAATGGAGGACTGGTGCAGGGCACCAGAAAAAGGAGAGAACAACCGTGACACCCCCACCCCCTCCACCCCGGTTGAGAAGGAGAAGCAGAGGAGACACCCTACAGGACAGTGACCATGGCAGCTGACCAGTGAGCAGGTCTACGGCTGAAAAACAGACAGGCTGCAGGTGACTTGAGGCGAGGAACCCGTGCAGGCTGCGGTCGACTGCGATCAAGGGATTCACTTGAGGCGGCGGACTGCTGTAGACCTGTTCAAGAATGGCTGAAGGGGTACGTGGTACTGGAACTGCGATGCGAGAGGGCGTTGAGGCCTCTGAAGGATTCCTGATCGTGTCAGATGTTCAGATCCGGAGGTCTGGCTGCTTATGGGTTGGATTTGGTGGGGCAGCGGGAGCTGCAGCAACACTGGAGGTGAATCCATGGACACTCGGTGACTCGGTGGGGGGGGGGGAGGGGGCACTCTCTTTTGCTTCTCATTCTCTGACTGTAAAAGGGACTTCAGGCTATTTCTGCCAATGGCAAATCTGTCTTCCTTCTACCAGATGAAATCAAATTCTGTTAGACTTTTTATTACAATGATAATAAATAAATTTTGAATCCACATCACAAAATCTCTGGGCAGCACAGATTTTCCCCGGGGGCTCCGGTTTCCTCCCATCGTTCAAAACGAACCGGGGCTGTAGGTTAATGGGGTGTAAATTGGGCGGCACGGACTCGTGGGGTGAATTGGCCTGTTACTGTGATGTATGTCTAAATTTTAAAAATCATTTAATCAATTATAGTAGTCCAATTAGATAGCTTCGTCTTTGCAGCTTATCTATTGAACTGCCTGAGGGGTCCTCTCTCTCGTGGGCATTTTTACCATTCCCTGGCTACTTCACCACTATAATATGAGCACCATGTGAGACATGCACATTTTAGTCCTTCCCCTTCCTGAATTGACAAGCAGAAGTATTGACAAAACTTAATTTAACAAGCTGAAGTAAATCAAACTTCAGACCTTGTTTCTGGAATATTTCCCAACTCTACACATGTACAAGACAGATTCTTACAAACCTGCTGTACTGAATGAATATATGAATTAAAACAATTGAAGTAACTTCAATCGTATTTCTATTCTAAATTCAATGCAAAGAGTCACAAATATTTCTAAAGCATCATTGATGATTTGGGCAGTTTGGTATTTGTGATTTATCCAGCAATGGCAAGAAATATTGATCAGATACCTTTGTATTTTTCAACCATGTTAAGTGACATTAAATTTCAATCTCTTCATTGTCTTCAAATATTATTAAACATAAATGTACATCAGGGTAAGATTGTAAAACACGGCACTATTTTATTTTGCCTACTTTAACTTCCATCTTACAAAACATATAATTAGAAATAACTACAGAAAAAATGGCCAGTTTGGTGACTGAAATAGAAATTTTGAGCTTTTTATCCCACAAAGATTTTCAGTTTGTTTGAACTGTCTCGAGTAGTGGTTTTCAACCTTTTTCTTTCCACTCACATACCACCTTAAGGAACCCCTATGTCTTCGGTGCTCTGTGATTAGTAAGGGATTGCTTAAGGTGGGATGTGAGTGGGAAGGGAAAGTTGAGAATCACTGCTCTAGACCCAATTGTTACTGAAATATTTTGCTTGAGAAAAATTGTCATTGGCCCATTTCCTTTGGAGATATGAAACCGTGCACATAACGAGTCAATGAGGTACAATTAAAACAGTGGTTTTCAACCTTTTTCTTTCCACTCACATACCACCTTAAGTAATCCCTATGCCGTAAATGCACTGGGATTAGTAAGGGATTGCTTAAGGTGGTGTGTGGGTAGAAAGAAAAAGGTTGAAAACCACTGGTCTGGAGCTTGGCATGAAAACGTGTTGAGGTTGATATTATTTGGAGCACTGGAACAGAGAGAATTCAAATACTCGCCAAGGTGTAAAATATTTACCAAGACTTTCTCGATGCTACAGATGTTGAGAGCATTGCTCGTAATCCCACGTACACGGTGGAAGCTGACTCTGTGTGGCACCAACACCTTTTGTGACTGATTGGCAGTGATATATACAGTGACAACCACTCAACAGCATGTGTCACGTTGTACCAATGAAAATCACAGCTAACTGATCATTGGGAAATACATTTTAACACTAATGCTCTAGATATAAAACTGGTTCATATTTTAATTTTTAAAATGCCCTTTGCATGTTAAAGTCAATCCATGACCCAAAAATTAAAGTGAAGAAAGGGTTGGGGATCGACCATTTGACCTGTGTACTGGAACTGAAATCCAATGCATTGCAAAGCACAAGACAAAACAAAACCTTCATATGTCTGTGCATCTGTTATTCTGGAAGGTTCCACGATTGGAACATTTTTCACAGATGGATAGCTCACCTACAAAGACTGTCAACAATGAATTTCCATTCATCAAAGCAGCAACTTTCCCCATGAATATTTCAATCTTTGTCATTCACGTTGCATACCTAAGGTGCACAAAAAAAATGGCAATAGCAAATTTTATTCCTCCAGAGCCTGTAGTGTAACTTTAAATTAGACCAGCTTTTTTTTTCAAACTCCATTGTGTTTTTCAGCCTCCAGTCATAAGAGGGAAAGCTGTGCTAATTAAAAAAAGAGGTCACTGGTGCAACAAGAATACTGATTTCCAGAAAGATGAAAAGCCTGTGGGAAAAGACGCCTAATGCAGGTTTAGTTAAATCATTGCTTCCCTAATAGAGATGACAGTGTGAGTCCCTGACTGAGCCCATTCTCTGCATTAAAATACGCTGGTGAGAATGTGAAAACTCAGCATGTGATCACTGATCTCAGCCCCAGGGACTCGGCTATCTTGTGCAAATTTCTGATGATGGCTTCAAAAGCTAAGCTATTTCTCTTCGTTCAATCATTTCCAAGTTTAAAAAAATACAGTTGGTGAGAAAATATTCCAATTTGGTTGCCATATTCTAAAGCCTGGGGTGTTAATATACCACTGTGGGTGTTAAGCTTAATTCAATTCAAGCATTGTTTGCAAATATTGTTTTTTTTTGTTCTGCATTTCCATATTACAAATCTTCCAACAATATTGCCCGCTTAGGTGACTCTGTATCAACCCCTTAAACAATGCTCACATTCTTTGACTTAATAAGATACTGCCTTGCAATCTATCCTCAAGCAGAAAGCCACATTGTGGACCAGTAAATGCTATTTGTCAGGGTAAGGATTTTTTTCATCTATTGACTGAATATTATCAGCTTTCTGAGCACTGTCAAATATTTATATCCCATACCTAAAGAGAGCAGTTTGATGCTGAAATGCCATTAACCCTTTAAATCCTGCATTGGCACCCACACCATGATTTGCAACAAATGTGCAAGGTCACATGCAATTGAGACGAAAGTTTGGTCTTACATTACAAAGCTGAAAATGCCTGTTCTTTTCTAACTACAAATTCCAAAAAGGGATCACACAGACTTTTGACTTGTATTTATTCTGCAGATTTGGAGGGCTGTCGGCCAGTGACACTGGATAACTTCTTGTTTGACCAAGGGGAGATGCAACATTTTGTGTCTATTTCTAGGAGGAAATCGCTCACTTCCAACTTTTCAGTGGTAGCGCAAGAAATGAATTTCATTTGTGGTCCAGCAGCATTCTGGGCTTCAAGGCACCCAGAATGCTTCAGTTGAATTAAAGAGGTTCATTGACTTTATAAGAATTATTTGGTTGTTTGCATATTTATTAAAAACAAAGTGTCTGGTTTTACCTCAGGTTATCATTGAAAAAAGGCCAAGTAAAAAAGGTCAAGGTAAAGTTTGACTTTTCAATGATCCATGCTGGGCAGCAATTATGTAAACTGGTCCATGAACCTGTGCAGGTCAATCACAGTTAACAAACAAGATTGAGTTTTACAGATATTCATCAGTCAATTTGTTCACAAGTCAAAAAGTAGACGAAAACCTGATTTCCTAGACTTGTATTTGTTGTAATGAACAGCATCACATCAAAGTACACAAGACTGATAAGAAAGAACAATGTATTTGTGGAGAGAGAGGGGAAATTAGTTCAACTATCCATCAGGACAAAGATGTGAATATATATTTGACTTTCAAATCAAATTTAATAACATGGGAAATTGTAATACCAGGAGAAATCCTATCTATCAACAAGGACTCATAAATTGCACATCAGCACACAGTTCCGGCACAAAACAAATCACTGGCCCATCTTCCGAGGTATGGAGGATATTTGTAGAACTCTGTTGTTTGCTCGATGACAGCAAAGCTCATTCTATTGCAGCTACTAAGTAAGGCTTTATAATACATGATCCACTGGCGTGGACCTTTGTCTGTGCAGATGCACAAAACCAACATCATCGAGGTCCTCTGGGTAACTAATTGTGCAGAAAGGTGAATCAATAGGAGGCATAGATTTGAGATAACATAAAAGGAATTGAGAGGAGACAAGGAAAAATTTTGCATACAGCATTTTGACAGTTATGAACTCGGTGACAAAAGAGGTGATGAAGATTGAAACTCTCATTGCAATTCATTTAGGCAGTTGAGCAATGGCTGTGGTATAATTTTATTGGTACAGAATTAGAACCTAAACCTAAGAAAAATCAATTCTTATTCTAATTCACCAATAAAACTCCAGCTTCATTCATCTAATTTAAAAATACCATGTATGGCTTTTAACAACTGACTGATCCCATTTGTGGGGATATGTTGGTTAATGGCACAAACCCTGTAGTGACCTTGTGATATTGGTAAGTCAAAATGCATTGAAATTTTACTGATTATTGTTTGCGCTTTACCAATCAAAATGTGAAGTTACTTTCAATGACTTAAATCAGCCATTCTCAATGGGGCTTTCAACTTCCCCTGGGGGCCACAGCACATTCAAGGGGGGGGGGGAGGAGAGGGGGGGAACAGACTGAAATTGTTTTTTTAATGCAGTCAGCAAGAGAGAAGTACAGAAGAAACCAAATAAACATGACGACTTCACAGGGGACGGGACCCATAAACTTTGAGGAGAGTCCTAAGGGGGCCAAAAAAAGGTTGCAAATGACTGACTTTAACTATTTTCTACTGAACTCCAATAAAAGGTAAGACCCACACCCAATTAAATTAAAATAAAAGCCAAAAAAATTCAAGCTCTAATCATAATCTTTAAAAACTATGGAGCAAGTGGGATGAAGCTAAAGGTTCTTATCAACTGGTAGGGAGACGATGGGTCAGATGATGGCTTAGATTTGTGCCATCAATTTTATTTATTATATCATTCCTCAAGAACCTTGACTACCTCTATCTTCTCTAACACTTTTCTAACAGACTTAGCAATGCTCCAATATACTGCATCTCATTCAGATTTATTTTCAGAGTGGGGGCGTGGGGCATGGTTGGTGTAGCAGTTACTGCAACGCCTTTACCGTGCCAGAGATTGGAACCAGGGTTCGAATCCCATGCGATCTGCAAGGAGGGTACAGTCTCCCTGTGCCTGCATGGGGTTTCTCTGGGAACTCCAGTTTCCTCCCACCTTTCAAACCAGAGGTGTAGGTTAATTAGGGTGTAAATTGGGCAGCACTAGCTTGTAGAGCCGAATTGGCCTGTTACAATGCTGCTTGTCTAGTTTTTTTTTTAATTAAAAGGACATCACATACAAGCCTGATTATTTTTCCTGCGGGAGAGGCAGAATTACCACTCATTGGCATTGCAAAAAAATAGTCCTCAGGAAAATATGTATACATGTAAACAAATAAAGAAATATAAACAAACTGCATAATAGAGGGGAAAAAATCAATAAAGTACAAAAATAAGAGTCCTTAAATGAGTCTCTGATCGGGTTTGTTGCTGAGGAGAATAATGGTGGAGGGGTAGTAGCTGTTCCTGGACCTGACGGCGAGTCTTGTGGCACCTGTGATGTCATGTATGTATTCTGACAATAAATCTGAAATCTGACCTCTTCCTCTTTCCTGATGGTAGCAGCAAGAACAGAGTGTACAGGAGGAAGATTGAAAACTTGGCTGAATGGTGCACCAACAATAACCTTATACTCAATGTCACCAAAACCAAGCAGCTAATTTTTGACTTCAAGAAGTGAAAATCAGAGGTGTACGATCATTGGGGGGATCAGAGGTGGAGAGGGAGAGCAAATTTAAGTCCTTGAGAGTCACCATCTCGGAGGATCTTTCCTGGACCCAAAACACAAACGGCATCATGAAGAAAGTACGTCAGCATTTCTACTTCTTCAGGAGTTTACTATGATATTGGAAGCCCGAGCAAATTTCTATAGGTGTATGATGGAAAGTATGCTGACCAGCTACATCAAGGTCTGGTCTGGGGACACCAATACCCCTGAGGGTAAATCCCTGCAAATGAAAGTAGACACAGCCCAGGACATCACAGGCAAAACCCTCCACATCATCTACAGGGAAGCCTGCCATCAGAGAGCAAAACCAATCATCAAGGATCCACATCACCCAGCACACTTATACCTCAACCAAGAATTCCCTTCCATCACAGATTAATGGAGCACTCAAGCATACCTTTGCCTTCCAGCCCATCTATCTCCAGATTCATTAGATTATCCCTTTGTTGCTTTTTGCCATTTCGAGAGCAATGCCTTCACCAAGCAGAACCTCCCTTCCCCTCCCCTTTCCTCTCATCATTCCTAAGGGTTCATTATCTCCAGAACCAATATCGCCATCTCACAGGAGATGCAATTTGCCGACTTACCTCCTTCCTTCTCCTCCCTACCCCACTGCTATCCCCTTGTGGTTTCCTCACATTCATTTGAGGTGAAACAGTTATTTACTTGTTCTCTCAGATAATCACTGTTCACAATCTAGTTTCCTCCTGCAAGGAAAAACTAAAATGTGAATTAAATGTTCACTTTGCACAAAGCCCTCATTTAGATTACTGATTTGTTTCTGATCTGACCTCTGGCCTAAATTTTGTGTTTGTGACCTCTTCTACTGTTTCAGTGATGTTCAAAATAAACTCCAGACACATCCTCTCACCATTCAGAAACACTGAGTTCAACAATTTTAGAAACTGATTCTACTTTTGTATTTTTACCTCACCTTGATCCATCCTTTCTCTTTTCACTCCTGACCATCCACTTGCTCCTTCCAACATCAACTCTTTTGCTGTCCAATCTCTCCTGCCTTCCTCCCCATCACAATCCTTCCCTTTCATTATTTCCTACCCTTATCATACCTTGTGAAACTTCTCTTTCTGGTCAAAGGTCATGATTTGAACAATGGTTAATTCCATTTTTCTCACCTGTCCAAAATGTTTGTCATTCCTTATCTCCATTTCAAACTTCTCAGCCACCAGTGCTTCGGAGCAAATATGCTCATGTCTCAAGTAGAAGACACAAACCCAAGAGCAGACAAAGAAGACGAAGAAGAACACCAAGCTCTGCACAGAGGAATAGAAGGTAAAATGAATGGACAGTACATAGATAAAAAAATTTCAAGAACAAATGAAAGCATTCAAAGAATGGTTGACACTAGAATTTAGTAAAATGAAAAGAAAAAGAAAAAGTACAGAAGAAAAAGTGAGTAGAATAGAGCTAGTCATAACAGATGTAGGGAAAGGATTAGAAAATGTGGAAGAACATGTAATGGCGGTAGAAATGGAAGTGAACAACTTAAGAAGAAAATTGGAAGAAAGTGACAAAAAAGTTAAAGAAACACAAGAGTTGTTAGCTCAGAAGATGGATATAATTGAAAACTATAGTAGGCTAAACAATATAAAGATAGTGGGCCTAAAGGAAGATGAAGGCGGCAAAAATATGAAAGAATTTATAAAAGAATGGATCCCGAATGTCCTGGGAATGCGAGAAATGCAGGAAGGAATGGAAATAGAAAGGGCACACAGAACATTAGCCCCAAAACCACAGCCACAACAAAGACCAAGATCCATTTTAGTAAAATTCCTGAGATACACAAGAGAAAATATATTGGAGAAGGCAATTAATAAAATTAGAGAAGTCAAAAAACCACTGGAGTACAAAGGTCAAAAAAACTTTTTCTACCCAGACATAAGTTTTGAGTTCCTAAAGACGAGGAAGGAGTTTAACACAGCAAAATCGATCCTATGGAAAAAAGGCTATAAATTTATGTTAAGATATCCAGCGGTGCTTAAAATAGTTATCCCAGGGGAGCAAAACAGACTGTTCTCAGATCCGGAGAAAGCACGAGAATTTACAGAACGCCTGCAAGACAGAAAGAGAGATGAAGAGATGTAACAAGAATGAAGAAAAACTACATATAAAGATGTAAAAATAATTTATAAGTAAGAACTAAAGGAGGGAAGAAAAGGGAAGTAAGGGAGAAGGGGGAGAAAAAAAAGAGGGGGGGTTAAAAAAAAGAAAAAGAGAAGAAAAGAGGGGGAGCTTTGTTTTAATGTGAAGATAAAAGTATTTTCTGGAAGGGGTTGGGTGGGAGATAATAACAGTCATGAAAAATCAGTTGACACTTGCGAACGGGTTCACAGTCCGAATGGAGAAGGGAGTTGTGGTTGCCCGGCAAGGGACAAGGGGCGACTCAGGAGGTGGGAGGGGACACTTGGGGTTAAGAGAATTTTAGATCTGGGAGTGGTTGAAGCATTTTATGTTTTAGAAGTGTTGTCATACATTGAGTTCAAAAAAGGAAAACTGAGAGATGAAAATGAGGAAAAGGGGAAAGGTGGTGGTGAGGAAGCGGAAATGAGGTGTAAACAGAGTATGAGATGGCCATGTTGAACTATATGACTATAAATATTAATGGAATACATATCCAAATCAAAAGGAAGAGGCTATTAAATTTACTGAAAAAAGAAAAAATAGATATAGCATTCGTGCAGGAAACGCATCTAACTGAAGTGGAACACAATAAATTAAAGAGAGACTGGGTAGGACATGTAACAGCAGCGTCATATAACTCAAAAGCCAGAAGAGTAGCTATATTAATCAATAAAAATGTACCAATCAAAATAGAGGAGGAAATAATAGATCCAGCAGGGAGATATGTAATGATAAAGTGTCAGATATATTCAGAACTCTGGAATTTGGTCAATATATATGCACCTAATAAAGAGGATCAAAAGTTTATGCAAGATATTTTTTTGAAGATTGTAGATAGGCAGGGGAATATATTGATAGGAGGGGACTTTAACCTTAATTTGGATTCAAAGATGGATAAAACTGGACAAAAGACGAGCAAAAAGAACAAAGAAGCCAAATTTATGGTTAAACCAATGCAGGAAATGCAACTTTTGGATATCTGGAGGAGGCAGCACCCAAGGGAGAAGGAATACTCATATTATTCGAGTAGACATAAAACATACTCAAGGATTGACCTGTTCCTGTTGTGAGCCCATATCCAAGGGAGAGCTAGGAAAACAGAATATAAAGCTAGATTGTTATCTGATCATTCACCCCTGTTATTAACATATATAACAACAATTACAGCACGGAAACAGGCCATTAGGCCCTTCTAGTCCGCACCGAACCAAACACCCCTTTCTAGTCCCACCTCCCTGCACAATGCCCATAACTGGAGGACATCCCACCAAGAACATATAGATGGAGGTTAAACTCCATGCTACTTAAAGGACAGGAATTTAGAGAATTTATTGAGCGCCAAATTAAAATGTACTTTGAAATAAATACGAAATCAGTGAAAGACAATTTTATATTATGGTATGCAATGAAAGCCTTCATCAGAGGGCAGATAATAAGTTATGTAACTAAGATGAAAAAGGACTACAATCGGGAAATAGAACAGCTGGAAAGGGAAATAGTAAGTACAGAAAAAGAACTAGCAACAAGGGAGGATACAACAAAAAGAAGAGAATTGGCGGGCAAAAAAATAAAATACCAAATACTACAAACATATAAGATGGAGAAGAACATAATGAAAATAAAACAGAAGTATTATGAGCTAGGAGAAAAAATGCACAAAATACTAACTTGGCAGCTTAAAATAATCTAAAAGAATGGTATTGTCATCAAGGAAAAAGGACAAACAAATTACATATAACCCAATAGAGATCAATGGAAAGTTCAAGGAATTCTACGAGCAATTATACCGAACTGAGAACGAAGGGAAAGAAGACAAAATATATGAGTTTTTAGCTAAAATTGAACTACCAAAATTGCAAGAAGAGGAGCAAAACAAATTGATAAAACCATTTGAAATAGAGGAAATACAGGATATATTAAAAAAGCTACCGAACAATAAAATGCCTGGAAAGGACGGACTCCCAATAGAATTCTATAAAACATTTAAAGAGTTATTAATTCCTCCTCTCCTGGAAGTAATGAACCAGATAGAAGAAACACAAAACTTGCCAGATTCTTGTAAAACATCAATAATTATAGTAATACCAAAGACGGGGAAAGATCCACTAAAACCAGCATCGTACAGACCAATATCTCTACTTAACTCAGATTATAAGATAATAGCAAAACTATTAGCAAACAGATTGGCCGACTGTGTACCAAAAAGAGTAAAACTAGATCAAACTCTCTTTGGCTTGGCTTCGCGGACGAAGATTTATGGAGGGGGTAAAAAGTCCACGTCAGCTGCAGGCTCGTTTGTGGCTGACAAGTCCGATGCGGGACAGGCAGACACGATTGCAGCGGTTGCATGGGAAAATTGGTTGGTTGGGGTTGGGTGTTGGGTTTTTCCTCCTTTGCCTTTTGTCAGTGAGGTGGGCTCTGCGGTCTTCTTCAAAGGAGGTTGCTGCCCGCCAAACTGTGAGGCGCCAAGATGCACGGTTTGAGGCGTTATCAGCCCACTGGCGGTGGTCAATGTGGCAGGCACCAAGAGATTTCTTTAGGCAGTCCTTGTACCTTTTCTTTGGTGCACCTCTGTCACGGTGGCCAGTGGAGAGCTCGCCATATAACACGATCTTGGGAAGGCGATGGTCCTCCATTCTGGAGACGTGACCCATCCAGCGCAGCTGGATCTTCAGCAGCGTGGACTCGATGCTGTCGACCTCTGCCATCTCGAGTACTTCGACGTTAGGGGTGTAAGCGCTCCAATGGATGTTGAGGATGGAGCGGAGACAACGCTGGTGGAAGCGTTCTAGGAGCCGTAGGTGGTGCCGGTAGAGGACCCATGATTCGGAGCCGAACAGGAGTGTGGGTATGACAACGGCTCTGTATACGCTTATCTTTGTGAGGTTTTTCAGTTGGTTGTTTTTCCAGACTCTTTTGTGTAGTCTTCCAAAGGCGCTATTTGCCTTGGCGAGTCTGTTGTCTATCTCATTGTCGATCCTTGCATCTGATGAAATGGTGCAGCCGAGATAGGTAAACTGGATTTATTAAGAAAAGACAAACAACAGACAATGTCTGTAAGTTCATTAACTTAATCCATGCAGTACAAGGAAATAAGACACCAACAGTGGCTGTTGCTTTAGACACAGAGAAAGCCTTTGACAGGATAGAATGGAATTATTTATTCAAACTATTACAGAGGTTCAACCTACCAGAGAAATATATTAATTGGATTAAAGCATTATATAAGGGACCAATGGCAAAGGTGACAGTAAATGGATATATATCGAACCATTTTAAATTAAGCAGATAAACTAGGCAGGGATGTTCACTATCTCCCTCACTGTTCGCTTTAGCGATAGAACCATTGGCAGAACTGATAAGAACAGAAAATAAAATAAAATGGAGAAAAATAAAAGAAAAGGAATATAAAATCAGTTTATTTGCAGATGACATCATAGTATACTTAACAGAACCAGAATTATCAATAAAAAATTATATAAGAAATTGAAGGAATATGGAGAAATATCAGGGTACAAGATCAACGCAAATAAAAGTGAAGCAATGCCAATGAATAATGCGGATTACACAGAGTTTAGAAAAGAATCACCATTTAAATGGCAAACACAAGCAATCTGATACCTAGGTATTAGATTAGATAATAATCTAGGCCATCTATACAAATTAAATTATCAGCCATTAATGAAGAAATTACAAGATGACTTAGAACATTGGAAAGATTTACCAGTAACACTGATAGGAAGGGTAAATTGCATTAAAATGAATATTTTCCCAAGGATACAATATCTATTTCAATCATTACCAATTCCCTTAACAGAGAAATTCTTCAATGAACTAAAGAGAATAATAAGGAAATTCTTATGGAAAGGGGAAACCGAGGATAGTGCTAGATAAATTAACAAGGTGGTTTGCAGCTACCAAACTTTAAGAATTATTATAGAGCAGCACAATTAAGATATCTATCAGATTTTTATCAAACAAGGGAAAAACCAGATTGGACCAAGATAGAGCTAGATAAAATAGGGGAGAAGATACCAGAACATATACTTTTTAAGTGGGATGAAACACTGGTAGAATATAGAAGTTCACCAGTACTGCACCATCTACTCAATATTTGGAAGAAGATTCACATAGAAAGGAAAAAATCAAAATACCATCTACCAAAATTATTATTGATGCAAAATCAACTAATCCCTTTCACAATAGGTAACCTTTCCTTTAGAGAATGGGAGAGAAAAGGAATTAAAAGAATAGAAAATTGTTTTTAGGGAAATAATTTATTATCATTTGAACAAATGAAGTACAAATATGGAATAACTCATGGTACAATGTTTGCATACCACCAACTGAAAACCTATTTAAAGGACAAATTGGGAAGCAGGCTGAGGATACCAGAAGGAAGCAGCTTTGAATATGTGATTACAGACACAATGATAATTAAAAGATTTATAACAAACATGTACATCAAGCTGCAAGAGAAAGAGAATGAGGAAACAAGCTGTAAACCCAAACAAAAGTGGGAACAAGATCTAAACATAAAGATAAAAAATGAAATATGGGAAAAGCTATGCTCCATTTGAGCATGTGAGAAAGTGAAAAAGTTTTGGAAAGATCTCAATCAGATATCAAATAAAATCACAAAAAGCAACATACCAAAAAATCCAGAGATCTTTCTTCTAGGTAATATAAGTAAAGAATTAGGCCTCAAACTGGATGAAGCGCAAAAAAGATTTATTATGATAGCCTTAGCTGTAGCAAAAAAATGTATAATGTCAACTTGGAAATCAGAAGAGAGCCTGAGAGTACAGCAATGGTACATGGAAATGATTAAATGTATTTCATTAGAAAAAATAACATATAATTTAAAAAATAAAGTCACATTATTTGAACAAATTTGGGAACCGTACATGGAACACAACAGAGAGGGCCTACCATGGACCTCCACCCCCTAAAATGATAGAATGATAAGAAGATGAAATGAACTGACCCAGTGTGTTAAAGTAGATGACACAATTTTCTTGTTTATTTTCATTGTGTGATGACATTGTTTAATGGGTTTATTGTATTGTATATGTTGAACGTTTAATGGGGTTGGAGGGGGGTGGGAGGGAGGTGAGGGAAGGGAGGGGGGGGGAAAAGGGGAGAAAATAACACTGTATATTCAAGACAGAAATATTTGTGTGTATTTTGATTAATATGGTTCATAGTGTGAAAAATATTTTTTTTTTTAAAAAGTAAACTGTGTCTCTGCAGAGCAACTTCGGGACTTCTCAACACTTTTACTCTTTCTTCCCCTTCTTCACCACTAAATACCTTTGATACTTTCCATTTTCATCCTGCAGTTTCTTCTGTTCTCTCTTTAACTTCTGTTTTGTTTTAATTTTATTTGCCGTTTCCCCTTGTTCTCGCTTCTTACTACCTTCCCCTGCATTTCTGTTTTGTCCTTGCTGTCCTATAATACTTTTATTTATTCTGTAATAGATGTTATACTGAGGTCATTGTTCGCAGAAATTCTCAAATTTGGAAGACCAGTGGTCATTTTCCTTCCATTTTACCTGCATAATTAAGGCACTTGGTTTATTCACACTTCCACTTACAGTTGGAGCGGTGACATCACTTGCACCTTACATTTATTTAACGTGAAGAACATAAAATAACAATTTTCATCAAGCAATTTTGGATTCAGTTTTAAACTAACTTTTTTTAAACTGTCATTCATGTTTGTTATTTTCATTGCAGCAACTGAGTTATTTTGCTGCTCAGGGACCAAATAATCATTCATTTCCGGGGAAAGAAAATCTACAAGATACGTTAACACTCCAACCTCACCCCCCCCCCTAAAAAAAACACCGACCTACCATATTTTGAATCTGCAAGTGATTATGGAATAGAAATTTTGTGAAACTTAATTTGACCATCATCTGAAATGAAGCTCATTTCTTTCTTTGCACAATAAATCATTTTGACAGCCTTTGTATTGTTAATAGTTCAGTGCAGAAAAGCAGTTAGAAAATAAATGTCCCACTAGAACAACTTCTTGCAAGGAAAATAGAAAATTGTTTCCCCAGAGGTTTTTTCAAACACAGTATAATTGGTTTGAGCTGGCATCAGTCCCCTGATTTGTACAAAATATTACAATCAAGTATGAATAAAACCAGACCTATCATAAAATATATTTTCCAGTTGAGAGTAGCTTTTCTGTGAATTTAAATGTTCATGTGATTTCAACAAGGCATTTAGTAGGCATAGCATTGGAAGAATGATTGAATATTGCAGAGGTAAGCCTGAACTAGAGTATATTTACTACTTGCAACATCTCAGAGTAATGACTTACTGGCCCTTAGTCCTCAGTTCCCATCAATGGGATGACAGCCATGAGATATTAGTTTAACTGTGAATCATAACTGTCCTCATTCCAATTCCAATCCTTGGACCCCCACAAGTCAAGTTTATTGTCATTCTGGACAACCCGTACATACAAGTCAACCTGACGAAACAGTGTTCTCTGGTCCTCGGTGCAAAACACACAGATAAACAATATATATGGAGGACAAGAATTCATCTCTACAAATAATTAAATAAACATTGTTTCATGAAGGTGTGAGTCTTGGATGGTGAACAGTTCTTTAGGTCGTTCACCATTGTCTCTGCCTGTGGGAAGAAGCTGTTTGTCAGCCTGGTGGCACTGGCTCTGATCCTCCTGTATCTCTTCCCTGACGGGAGCAGCTGAACGATGCTTTGTGCAGGGGAAAGGGTCCTCAGTGGTTTTGTGCATCCCTTTCAGGACAATGGTCCCAGTAGATCACATCAATGGTGGGAGGGAGACTCCATTGATCATCTTTACTACTTTTATGGTCCTGTGGATTGACCCCTGATCCATTTCTCTGCAGCAACTGTCCCACACCATGATGCAGCCAGATAGGGCACTCTCGATTGAGCTCCTGTAGAAGGTTGACATAATGGTGGCTGGTAGTCTTACCCTGTTCTCCTTCCTGACAAGTGAGGAGATGTTGAGTGTCCACAACAGCCACCTAATTAAGTGAACCCAAAGGAACCTGGTGCTCTCCACTCTCTCTCTACTATAGAGTTGTTGATGTGTAATGGAGGGTAGTCGTCCCTGGTCCTCATGAAGTCCACAATCACAAGAAGAGAACAATGAGGTTTATACACAGCAAGCAAAAGGACCCATATTAACAGAAGCATTTTATTGAAAATTACATCTACAGTATTACTCAACTAATTTCACTTACAATCATACAGCACTCAGGACAACGTTTTTCAAACAAAAGTATTTCATTTCTGAAAGATTTTTGATGGACCCATGGTGTTCTGATAGGGCTCAGCCTGGCAGTGACATGGATCCGGTTTACCTGTGCTGCACCCAATATTTGAAGGGTCTTTTCTTTTGCTGTGTACGAAAGTACCATGCAACCTCATAGGATGAGAAACGTATGATAATCATAACCAGTCAGCCTGTGCACCAGATGGGGATATTCCAAATCTGTCTTCAAAATAACTTAACTATTTAGCAAAATAAATCACTTTGCAACATTCATTCGCCTGCACCTTTAAAATAATACTGCTTTAAAATAATCATTATTCAAAAGCTCAGCTTCACTGGGTCAGATCCTCTTGCTGGGCTTAAACTATTAATCTCTAATGAAATATTTTATGTGCTTTCATTTCAAAATGAGTCAACAAATGCACAAACAAATAATAAATCACAAAATAGCTGAATGTTTCAGGTGAGCTCATTTCTTTCATAGCTTGTCACAACTCCTTTTCAGCTTGATTTATCATCAGTTTTAAAACAGGCATTGTGTTCCCTCTCAAAGTATCAACTTGTCTAAAATGTTGGGAGTACAGGATTGAAGTACTCCATCCACCACCATAGCACTGCCTGGCAATTTGTCTTGCCTCACCTGTCTGGCTGATTCCTAATTCACTGCTTCTTCTGGCTGAGTTTCAGCCTCACTAAAATGTGATTATTTCCGAGAGTTATGGAACAATGTGCAAGGGTGAGATGACTATTAAAATGAGTGTTACTGCAAATTCACTTCATAAGAATTTAATTAAAGCAAAATTCCGCATCTGATTTTGTGCATCAGTTTTAATAATGTATAAGGTACATCCTGTCAGCATTTGTAAAATCAGTGGGGAAGTATTTGGAAGGTGGCACAGAATAAAATGATGTGATGCGTGTGGTCTTGATACAAAACAAAAAATAGATACCATTTGCTCCCAGTTGAGAGATAAATACGAGAGGACATGGCTTGAGGGTGAAAGGGGAAAGGTTTGGGGGAACTTTTTCACTCAGAGAGTGGTGGGAGTAGGAGTAGGAATTACCATCTAACGTGGTACATGTGGATTCACTCTGGAATTAAGAATAAATTGGATAGCTACCTGGGTCTGGAGGGTTATAGAATGGATGCAGGTCAGTGAGACAAGAGGAATGGCCTGTTTGCTGTGCTGAAGTGTTCTATGGTTCGTTCATGTGACATTGAGATTGGATAGTTGTCACTAAACTTGAGATTATTCCTGCTTAATACGGTGGGGTCTCAGTCAGCTCTACAACCCCCAGTGCAGACCACCTACAAACGATGTCAACATGCTTTCCCCAGTCTTTACATTATTACAAGGACTCCTCAAAGCCAGTCAGGTTTACTGTTCGGAAACAGATTCAAGCAACCTATTCAGAGAAATAGCGCACAATTTAAAGAATTTTCCCCATTGGCTTAAGGATTTATTTTCAGCATGAAAAAAAAGTCTCTTCAAAAAGTGTTAATCTGAACTATTGTAAGAACAAACTTTCTGATTGTAACATATCCAACATGTCAGATTGACTATCTCATAACTTCTCAGATCACCAGCTATCAAAGTTGTACTGCATTATTCTCACTAGCTGAACCTACTACAGACGGTAAAGCTTCAATCACTGGCGCACGAAAGAGAGTAAATCCAAATCTCTCACTTCTTCAAAGACCCCTCACAGAATATTCCACCACAGATCCCCAATGCATTATTAACTTAAAAAATGATTTACACAGTTTACATTGACTTACAAATGGCCAGTTGAGATTGAGAGTTATGGTAAAAGGGTAAGGCACAAGAGAGAAGACTCATGATGGCAAATTGGTTGGGCAATAGAGACAGAAGCTAATAGTGGATCATTCCTTTTCTGACTGGAAAACTGCAGCTAGTGGTGCAAAGCAGAGATCAAGATGGGTCCATTCTGAGTATATATATATGTCTTGGATGAGAATCTGGGGGATAAGACTGGTGGGATTATAGAAGGGGTAGAGATTAGCTGGAAAATTGGCCAGAGCAGTGGGGGATTGATTTCAATCCAGACAAATGCGAGATAATGCATTTTGTGAATTCAAATTCTGGCAATACATGGAATAAGTAGTATCACTTTGATTGCAAGTTCATACTTACTGAAGGGGGCAGCATGCGTGGTTAGGGTAGCGAAGAACTCAGGAATGAGGAGCAGGACCATAAGGCTCACAGAGCCTGCTGGGCCATTAAATCAGATCATGCCAAATGCTAAAAAGTTTCCTCTCCCCTGGAGAGTAACTGGCGAGAAAGTCTTTCCTGCCCTGAAGCCGACACTTTTAGATGTGTTTCTTCAGCATCTGAAGACTTTCAACTTTTGAAGTCTAACGAATCATGGGTTGCTACTATGGCTTTGCGCTAGACAAGTCTTCCATCATGTTCACTCTGTCCAACTCTTCATGGGGCTCATGGAATAAAAATGCCCTAATTAAGATATCAGTACACTGGCTCTGCTTTCTCGTTTGATAGACAATTCATATTATTTATATCTTGTCTTATTATCTTCCTTTGTAGTTTTTCATAACATTGCTAAATGTTTCTTCCAAGTTAACGTTAAAGGATTTACAATCTGTAGAGTCAGTAATCTGTGATAGAGGAATTATGAATTATAGACCTGATCACTTAAAACACCAATGTTTAAATCAGACCATTTGGTGTCCTGTCTAATTGGTTGAGAAGATAGCAAGGAACTCTAATATCTCCATCCTGCACAGCTTGTACTTTGCCAGTATTATAGGACTGAAGCTCATCTCTCTCTCTGATCTGGAAAGGAGTAAACTGCAGGAGAAGATTGCCATTTTGTAAGCCTCTATTTTTCGATGAACTCATCATACAATGTCCTTGGTCACTGAATGACAATCCTTTATTCTAAAACCTGGATGAAGCTGGCCTGCAGAAAGAAAAACACTGTTCCAAGCTGGAATAAAGGATTTTGGCTTGAAAAGACAATGCCACACTGGTCTGAAACAGATTCCTTCACACTACTAAGTACATGGCTTCCTATAATTTATATTATTGCTTTTGTGGAAAGCAGACTCCTTTCAGAAGTTGGCACTTAACATGGAGAGCACGGTTGGTGAAATGATTAGCATGCCTTTACAGCGCCAATGTTCTGGACTGGGGCTCAAATCCCACTGTCTGTAAGGAGTTTGTTCGCTCTTCCCGTGTCTGCGTAGGGCTCTGGTTTCCTACCACCATTCAAAATGTACCGGGGGTTGTTGGTTAATTGGATATTATTAGGTGGCATGGGCTTGATGGCCGAAATGGTCTGTTACCATACTGTATGTCTACATTTAAAACGTAAAATGCATCCCACGGTACTGAAAAAAAATGGAAGAAGTTATAGTCAAGACTTTATTGATAATTTATCAAAATTTTCTAGTCTCTGGGCAGGTCCCAGATGCTGAATGTTGCACCACTATTCAAAAAATAATGTAGGCAAAAGGCAGGGATCTATACTTCAGTTAATAACATCTGTAGTTGGGAAAAAGCTTGAAGCCATCATGAAAGAAGAACTAGCAAGGCCTCTGTAGGGAAAAGGATCCATCAGGCAGACGCAGCATGGATTCAGCAAAAACTTACTGGAGTTCTTTGAGGATCTAATGAGCGCAGTAGATGGAGGGGAGCAGATTGTCGTTGTTTACTTGGATTTACATAAGAAGTTCAATAAGATGCCATATAAAAGACGTATATGTAAGATAAGGATGCATAGACTTAGGGGCGATGTATTAAAATGGATAGAGGATCGGTTGGTCAATAAAAGCAGAGAGTTGGGATACAGGAGTGTTTTTCAAGTTGGCAATCGGTGGTGAGCAGGGTGCTGCAGGTTCAGTGTTGACCCACAGCTGTTCATGATATACAGTCATGATCTGGAAGAGAGGACAGAGTGTAGTGTATTTGCTCATTACACTAATTTGAATGGAAAAGCAAATTTTGCAGAGAATGTGGAGTGTCAGATGGAGTACAATGTTGGGAAATGTGAGGTTATCCATTTTAGAAGGTTAAATTATTATTTAAATGGAAAGCGATTGCCGCATGCTGCCGTGCAGAAGGACTTGGGATGACTCTGCGTGAATCACAAAAGGTTTGTTTGCAGGTGCAGCAGGTCTGTCAAAAAAGCCAAATGGAATGTTGACCTTCATGGAGAGAGGGATAGAATATAAGGAGCAGGGAGGTTATGTTGCAACTGTCCACGGTACCTGATGAGGTCACATCTGGAGCACTGCATGCAGTTCTGGTCTTACTTGAGGAAGGATGTACTGGCTTTGGAAGCAGTTCAGAGGAAGTTCACCGGGTTGATTCAAGAGATATGTTAGCTTATGAGGAAAGATTGAGTCATCTGACACAGTACTCTCTGAAATTTGGAAGAATGAGAGGGAGTTATTATAGAAATATATAAAGTTATAAAAGGCATAGATACGATAGAGTAGGCAAGTTGTTTCCATTGTTGGAGGCGACGAGAACTAAGGGACATAGACTCAAGATTCAGGGTAGTAGATTTAGGTCAGGGATGAGGAGGAACTGCTTTTCTCAGAGGGTGAATCTGTGGAATTCTCCGCCCATTGGAGCAGTGAAGGCTACTTCAGTAAATATATGTAAGACAAGGTTGGATAGATTTTTACACAGTAGGGGAATTAAGGGGTACGGGGAAAAGGCAGGTGAGTGGAAATGAGCCCATCATCAGATCAGCAATGATCTCACTGAATGGCAGAGCAGGCTCGACAGGCCAAATGGCCGACTTCTGCTCCTATTCCTTATTATCTTATGAAGTTAACAAATTTATAGGAAAAACAAACAGAATATTATTTAAACGGTGATAAATTTGGAAATAATGATGTGCAATAAGATCTGTCTGTCTTTAGACATCAGGTGGCGAAGCAAACCTGCAAGTTCAGCAAGCAATGAAGAAGGGAATTGTTGCATTGGCTTTCATTGCAAGATGTTCCAACACAGGAACAAGAATATCTTGCTATGCTGTAATAACAGGGATCACCCAGTGGCCAATCATTTCAATTCCATACTTTATCCCCACACTGACATGCCTCAAGCACCCCAGAAATTGAAGGAACAAGAACTAATATTTCGTCTGGGTTCTGTCCAACCAGATGACATTAACATCAATTTTTCAGGTTTCCACTAGGCCCCTTCCATCTCCCTCTCTTTCCCTATCTTTCTGTCTCCTTTCCTCCAGCCCGAAGACTCGCGCATGCACACAGGAATCAAGATGGCCACGCCCAACCTATGGACCCCAGGTCGCCAACTAACAAGGTATGTACACACATTTTGGCCCTTTCCCTCTCCATTCAGAGAGCTAACTCCTCCCCCATTACTTCTCACTTTTCTTGGACAAAAAAGGCTTGGTGGGGTATGGAGAGAGAACAAGGACATACAACAGAGTGGAAGGATCAGCCATGGTCTTATTGAATGGTTAAAAAGGCTTGAAAGGCTGAGGTCCCTAATTTGCAATATTTCCATATTTATGTGAGTAAATTCAGAGCTTTTGATTTATTTGCTGCATTGGAGAACAAGTAAACTGCATTTGAAAGCCTAGTGACTATCTGTGATGTTGGGCCAAACTGAGGGTGGTCTGCAAATATCACTGATGTTTTATGAAGGATCCCTGAACGCTGAAGTCAGGCTCCTACCACTGCAAGTTGCGAAATACCCAGATTTCATCACACAAGCTCAACTTGATTAATTCCATGCAGGACCCCTCGCTTTCAATAATGGATAATGATCGTGCACCAAGCAAGTTCAAGACATTCACCGTTAACTTGACAATGTGAAATAGTTCATCTGGCTCAGCAGAGAGAGGCGGGTTTTTAAACTATTTGCTCACTGACACATCCCCTTCTAAAGAAGTGAATTAAATAGACAAGACAGAGTTAAACACATGCAGAAAAGTAACTAACATCTGGTGAAAAAGAGAGGATTAAGAATATTTAGCTGAAAAAAGTAATTGAACTACCCCCATCTGCCAAGCCATTCTGTCCAGGATGGAACTATCTATCCAATCTTGACATTCTTGCAGACCAATTTAGCAACTTTTAGCGAGGTGCACTTTCAACTTTTTAATATAATAAAATGCTTTTTCAACAGATTTATGTCACCTCAAATAATAGATTTGATGGAAAAAAGTCAGAATCTCACATTTTCCATGTCAGCCAAGAGAAAACCGGATAGCTTGATCAAGGATTAACTAAAGTTATGGTTTTATCAGAACATGAATGTTGATTGGGTCTTCTTTGGCTTGGCTTCGCGGACGAAGATTTATGGAGGGAGTAAAAGTCCACGTCAGCTGCAGGCTCGTTTGTGGCTGACAAGTCCGATGCGGGACAGGCAGACACGGTTGCAGCGGCTGCAGGGGAAAATTGGTTGGTTGGGGTTGGGTGTTGGGTTTTTCCTCCTTTGCCTTTTCTCGGGCCTGCGCAAAGGAGCTTTTAGGTGGAGTGCAGTGCGTGCAGTACTGGCCCCACCCTTTACACCCATGGTTCGTGTGCCGTGGCCAAGCAAGCTGGGACGTGGCAGCGAGGTCCTTGGGTCGTAGGTTTTATATCGGGTACAGCATGTAAAAACAGCAAAAACACTAGGATAGGAAAAATTATTTAGTAAATAACATAATTTTGTCCTCTTAGTTGCAATTAGCAGCAGTTAGTTCTTTGGCCACATACTTAGAGAAATAATGCTAAAAAAAATCTGAAACTTGGATAGGATTTAATCAGGAGAGATTTATTGAAAATAAATATATGAAATTCAAATTAATCAGGCTTGATTGACAACTTCAGTATAAAACAGGAAGCCAAATCAAATTTCAATCCGTGGCCACAAAAATTCAATGACTCTGCATCCTTAAACACTTCATTAAATTTCAGCAAAAATAAAACTGAGATTAGTAATGAAGCCCTTTAAATTTCAGATTCTTTTTTACTCAGAGGCCCTCGGCTGACACATTCCCTGAAAGTTATCTGGTACGCCACTGTTAATCCAGAGTAGTTGGTTCCAGAGACTAATGACTTTTAATCGAATCATTATAATCCTCTGGTTTTATCATACATTGTCAGAGTCTATTATATCTCTTGAAGGTGATACCTGCTCACAGCTCCCATTTGCCTGGCCGTTCTCACATTACAGGTGAGTGGAAGTTAACTGATCTGTCACCACCTTAGATGTGAATTTGAACATAGCAGTGATGATCAGAAATCGCATTCATCCACCACGTTTCTGGAATCAGGGTAACTCACGTTATCATTTTCCCATTCAGCATACTTTCCTACATTTATTTTTTGATTTGTGTGTAAAGTGAGCTTTTGATTTTACCTGCAAGGAATGAGGTCATTATCTTCAGCATTTATCACCCATCCTCTCATGGTAAGGTGGAGGTGAATTGCCATGAAAGTAGTTTTACAGCACTGTCTGGTTGAGATTTCAAGATTTTAACCCAATAATGACACAGAAACAATGATACATAAATCAAATCAGAATAGCACATGGTACATTACAACACAGGATGTCTGTGCCAAACACAACGCCAAACCAACTAAATTTCTTTTGGGAACACATGACCCTTATATTCCCGGTATATTCATGTATCTATCTTAAATGCTGTTAACATATTGCTTCCACCAGCAGCCTATTCCAGGCACCTACCACTGTACCCTGTATATTGCTCGACACTCCTACTTTAAACTCCCCCCTCCCCAACAACCTTGAATGCACGTCCTCAGACATTTTTACCCTGGGACTAAGATTCGGACTGCCTGTGATATGCACAAGGGTTAAGGACACGAGAGTTAAAGATGCAAATTCAATATAGTTAGGGCACTTAACTCTCATGCATGCACCAACCGAACTCCAATATGTGAAGCCACCACACATGCGCCAACTGAAGACTCGCGCATGCTCACAGGAATCAAGATGGCCACGCCCAACCCATGGACCCCAGGATGCCAACTAACAAGGTAAGTACACACATTTTGGCTCTTACGTGCCCTGTATCCCTGTTATAGTTCGTCAAATACAACTTTTGATTAAAATGTTTGCTTTAAGCCTTCAGTACTTCATGCACGCAGGCAAAATTCTGACTTGTGTCCATTTTGAGATATGACCAATCCTTCTGACCCGATTACAGTTGGAAGTTGTAAGTATATGTCTCTCATAATCTTAGACCCTTCACAGGCCCATAATCCATTTCATCCCATTCCTATCCCTGGTCACTAAAATTTCATCCACTCCTCTTTGATTATTTTACTCCTCACCAACTTAAAGGGGTAATTTTCAGAAGCCAATCAGATATTTGGGATGTGGGAATAAACTGCAGTACATTCAGACAGTATCCCAAGGTCAGGGTCAAAAATGGGTCCTTCCAGCCATGATGCAGCAGCTCTAACTGCTGTACTACCACAATGCACCTGCTTTTTATGCCATTTTAGGTGGGAAGGGGTCAGGGGATTGGGAGATGCAGTGCTGAATTGCTACCCCATCTTCCAAATAGAATGCACTGTTGAGTTGGTGGTAGCAGGAAGAAGTATCAGAAATGGATGATAGTCAAATCAATAGCAAGGATAAAGATCTTATCAAAGGGAAAGAAACTGAGAAGCAGAAAGAAGAAAAAAATGAAAAGGCTGATATGTCTGATAGGATAGTTTGTTAGCAAGAGTCTGGTGACCTTACCCTACTAGGTGTAACGGGAAAGATGACAATCGAGTAGATTTCTTTAACGTCAAGCTCCTAGTTGGATCTGCACATTTTCAGACAAGTCCATCTCTGCCCTGTTTTGTGGGTGCTGAAAGGACTATGGGGATTCTAGAGGTGATACATTTACAAAGAGATTCACAGGCTCGGTGTACATTCCACTGTAATGTGCTTTTTCACTTTTGTTTCTAGTTATGAGTAAATCTTAATCCCTGTTTCCGGTAGGGGATCAGGGCACTGGAGTGCAGTTCAATGGCAGGTTAAATGGTTAAACTCTCTCACTTTTGAGCTGATTTTTGCCAAGCACTTGAGAGGTATGAATGTTGATAATCAACTCATGCCTGATTATTGTCTCAGTGTTGAATATACTGGGCCACAATTTTTTTCAAAAGGTTTGCTTCCTGAAAAAAGATTGGGGATTATGATAGACAACTTCAAGCTGAATACAAAGATAATTTCAGATTTGTTGTATAGAACCATAGAACACTACAGCCCAGAAAACAAGCCATTTGGCCCTTCTAATCTGTGCTGAAACATTATTCCACTAGTCCCAATGACCTGCTCCCATTCCATAACCATCCAATCCTCTCCCCTCCATGTATCTATCCAATTTATTCTAAATTTACCACATTAGATGGCAGCTCATTCTACACTCCCACCACTCTCTGTGAAGTTCCCCTTAATATTCCCCCCAAACCTTTCCCTTTCACTCTAAAGCCACGTTCTCTCATTTTCCTTTCTCCTAATTTGTGGAAAGAGACTCTGTCTATACCCCTCATAATTTTGTAAACTGCTATCAAATCACCCCTCATTCTTCTTTGCTCCAAGGAATAAAGTCCTAACCTGTTCAATCTTTCCCTGTAACTCAACTCCTAAAGACCTGGCAACATTCTAATAAATCTTCTCTGCAATCTTTCAATCCATCCTGTAGTTTGGTGACCAGAACTGCACACTATATTCCAAATTTGGCCTCACCAATGTCTTATACAACCTCACCATAACATCCCAACTCCTGTACTCAATACTTTGATTTATGAAGTCCAAGGTGCCAAAAGCTTTCTTTACAACCCTGTCTCCCTGTAACGATACTTTCAGGAAATTATGTATCTGTATTCCCAGATCTCTTTGTTCCTCCACACTGTTCAGTGCCCGATCATTAACTGTGTATGTACTACCTTGGTTTCTCCTGACAAAATGCAACACGCTGGCCCAGATCCCTCTGCAAGCTTTGAAAGCCTTCTTCACTGTGCACAACGCCTCCAATCTTAGTGTCAGGAAACTTGTTGATCCAATTTCCCACATTATCATCCAGATCATTGATATAGACAACAAACTACAATGGCTCCAGCACCAATCCCTGAGGCACACCACTAATCACAGGGCTCCATTCTGAGAAGCAATCATCCACTACCACTTTTTGTCTTCTCCCATTGAGCCAATTTTGAATCCAGTTTACAACCTCTCCATGAAGACCTAGTGCCTGAACCTTCTGAACTAACCTTCCATGTGGGTCCTTGTCAAAGGCCTGACTAAAGTCCATGTAGACTTTCCTTCATCTATTTTCTTTGTAACTTCCTCAAAAATCTCGACAAGATTAATTAAACACAACCTACTATGTTCAAAGCCATGTTGACTGTTCTTAATCAGCCCTTGACTGTCAAAGTACTTGTATATCCAATTTCTCAGAACATCCTCCTATAATTTACCTACTATTGATGTCAGGCTCACCAGCCTGTAATTTCCTGGTTTACTTTTGGAGCCTTTTTAAATCAACGGAACAACTGCATGTTGTTCACTCACTCCCACAAATCAGCACTGTTTAACCCTTCCATTACCCTCCTCGCTCTTTTTAATACTCCCTCACTAGTATCTCATAGGAAGTAAAGAATCATTAAATTAACTTTTATTGAATTTAGTTTATTTAATTGCATAATAATGCAGACACATTGCGGTAGTTTAACTGACTTAAAAAAGTTGCTCTGCTGATTTTCATTTGTACTCAGCATCTGATGCCTCTTATATCAGTGTCCAGCAATAGCTGGCTAGCATTAATGGATTTCAGTTTCCCTGATACCTCGTTTCCATAGTCGCAACCTATGAATGACGTCCAAGTGCGAACGCAGAAAATGAATTTTCAATGACATGTTGCACTTCATGGTTTTGTAGACTCGAAGTCGACTTAAAATATGACAGGAAATCACAGGTTGAAATGGTGCTGAGAGTTGAGTGGTCCTGTCAGAAATCACAGTGAGTATCAAGGAACAGGTTGTTGGTCGATTGTACAGCTGATGTATCCTCCATTACATTATTGAAAAGTGACAGGGCAGTAAGTGGTCAGATTGTATTTATCAAGGTTAAACCCGGTCAATTTTCCACTAGGTCAATTGGATGCCAGTGTTGGAACTATGCTCGAACAACTCATTCAGAGACACAGAAAGATCGAGAGTACAATTCTTCAGCTAATCCAGCCAATTGTTACTGCCGTACACAGCCTTTAATATTTCTGGATAACATGTGAAGTGATACTAATAGATGATATACTGTGTCCTCACAGAATACCAGATAGATCATTCATTCAGCACTTCCACATGAAAATAATTGTGAATACTTTATCACTTCCCGTGGACACTCAATGTTATTTACTCAGGATGTGGAAGACTTGTCAAACTTTAATCTGGTTCGATGGTTGTGAGCTTGTTATCTTTTGTTCTATTTTAGCTTCATCAAGTTGGCATCCAATTTCAGGTATGACTGGTCGATGCTCCTCTCCACTCCCTGTAGCCTAGATTCCCCCTAATGCAGAGGAAAACTGCTGAAATCCACAGATGCAGCTAGCCACAGTGCTTCTTGATCCTAAATCTGGTTAAAACCCACCCCTTGTGACAGAATGGAGGGTTTCCTCAGTGTTAAGTTGGGACTTCACCTTTACAAGAATGATGCAGTGATTATTTCCACCAATTCCATCATATGCAACAAGTAGATTCAGATACCACTGCCTGGCAGCACCAGTGTGATGAGAAGGCAGGTGGCAATAAACAGGAAATTTTCTTCCCCACATTTAACTGAAGACCCTCAATTTCGATTGATTTCAAGGTCACTTGATTCTGACAACACACCACCATTGCAATGAGAAGGTATGCACCCAAACACTATTTTTTGGATTTCCACCTATAAGTAGGCTATCAGTATTATGATGTCACCTTTGTCTTTAAATCATCTCCAGAGCAACTTTCCTAATCTTAACAGAAGTTAAAATGCAGGGCTTTTTGGGGTCAGTTGAGCTTAATGTTTCCTTTCCTGGGAATGAATGCAGTTCGTCGTTTCATGCCTCCTATAACCTTTTGCATGGATTTGAAAAACAACTGAGTGGCATTCCAGGCATTTTCAGAAGATACTTCGGTGTCAAGGGCATTTCTTCAAGTCTAGAGTCAATTATACAGTCATACTGGCCAGCTATCAAACAGTTTGATTTTTACAACAGTTCAGTAGTTTTATATTTGTCACCCAGAGCCAAGTCCTTAATTCTGGAATTACTTAGTTCACTGAATTCAAATTCACAAACATCCATAGCAAGAAGTCACAACTCCAGCTTATTTTACCTACCACCTTTCTAATAAAATAATTAATGTGTTGTTACATCCATAAATATGAATGCTGCTTTAAGATTTTTTTCCTCAGGAAAAGTGTTGCCAATCTTGACCCTCTAGTTGATTGTAGTGCACTATTTAAGTATCTCTCTTTTGCTCATCCGGCAGTGTTGTCCATTGAATGATCAATATTATGGAATTGTTCAAAAATGTAACAACGTATGTAAATGAGGACAGTACAGTTGATGTTGCCTACGTGAACCTTCATGAGGGATTTTACAATGTCCTATATGGAAGGTTGGCCCAAAAGGCTCATTAATAAATTGTATCCTAAATTGCTTTTGGATTGCTTTTGTGATTGGAAGTCTATGACCTGTAGTATACCACAGGGATCAATACTGTTTGTTATGTTCTTTTCCTTGGCTTGGCTTCACAGACGAAGATTTATGGAGGGGTATGTCCACGTCTGCTGCAGGCTCGTTGGTGGCTGACAAGTCCGATGCGGGACAGGCAGGCACGGTTGCAGGGGAAAATTGGTGGGTTGGGGTTGGGTGTTGGGTTTTTCCTCCTTTGCCTTTTGTCAGTGAGGTGGGCTCTGCGGTCTTCTTCAAAGGAGGTTGCTGCCCGCCGAACTGTGAGGCGCCAAGATGCACGGTTGGAGGCGAGATCAGCCCACTGGCGCTGGTCAATGGGGCAGGCACCAAGAGATTTCTTTAAGCAGTCCTTGTACCTCTTCTTTGGTGCACCTCTATCTTGGTGGGCAGTGGAGAGCTCGCCATAGAACACGATCTTGGGAAGGCGATGATCCTCCATTCTGGAGACTTATTATGTACATTAGCAACTTGCATGTTAATTTAGGAAGTATGCAGAAGACACAAAACTTGGTAGGTTTGTGAAAATGAGGAAGAGCCTCAGGCTACAGAAATCTATTGTTCAGCCAGTAAATTAGACAGATAGAAGTTAGTATTGATAAGTGGAAAGTGATGCATTTTCAGAGATACACAATGAATGTTAGGGCCCTTGGGAGTAGGAAGGAACAGAATGACTATGGTCCATAAATAATTCACTCAGGCATTGCCTGCAATAGTTATGAAGAATCTGGATAGGCTGTAAAGGTGTACTTTAGAGCATTGGAGACTGAGTGAGGTATACAAAGTTAGGAAGGGCCAGACCGTCATAAACTCTTCTCTGGGGCAGAAGTCTCTGTATCAAGAGGTTATGGGTTTAAACTAGGCAGCAAAAGGTTTAGTAATAATATGAATTAGTTGTTTTCACCCAGAGGATGGCTGGAGTTTGGAATGCATTGATGAGGGATTGGTGGAGAGAAGAATTCTTACAGTATTTAATAAGTATCTAAATAACCACGTGAATCATGAGAAGGCAAAATGATCAGCATTCTGGTAAATGGAATTTGTATTCACGAGTACTTGATGGTCAGCAGGTATAGGGTGTCCAGAAGGATAAGTTACTATGTTATTATGCAGTATGACAATATATTCCTTTTATTGTGTGTCTGCTTCCCTCACATTTCTGAATTTTATCCTGAAAGATAAAGTTGCACTGAAGTATAAGACAGTGTCATCTACTATTTCATTTTCTGTTTTAGTGTGCACACTGTTGACACATTTAACCATGGATCTGGTGTGTTCTCTAGAGAGATAAGCAGCTTTCCACTTCTACAAAGATTCTGCTCTGGCTCTCTAACAAGACTCTCACTTAAGTGTGAGCATCTAATATAATTTAAGATCTGTCAAAGATTCCTAACAGTGCAAGTGGCTGCTAAAATGTTCAACTCATTTGCTAGTTTCTTGATAGTAACTAAATATGCCATGTTAGTCTCATTGGGCTGAAGGACAGATATTGATTAAGTCCCCAGAGGGAAGTTGACTGCTCGTGTCCATTTCACATCTTTTGGAGAGAGCAGACAAGGATTATTTTCTCCTGAAAAAGGCAGTAACAAGTTTTTTTTTTATTTTATAATATAAAAATACAAATAAAACTTTCTAAACTCAAAATCCAAAGAATGTACCAACAAGAAATTGTAATGTTAGAGTGCTACTCATCCTCCTGAATAGTAGAGGGAGTTGGAGATTAGTTTGTGGCAGCTTAGGACAGATTCACGATGTGTGTCTCCACAAGGTTTGTGTGTACTTTAGTTAATAAAGCATACCGGTAGTTGTTTTAAAAGAACCCAAGTTTCTTTATTACAATAAAAAGCAACATCACATGGCACCAGAAGTGAGAATCAGTCAATATAGCAGCAGAGAAATGGAAAGTGTAAAGACTCCTGGTGCTGTAAATTGGATTGGAAAGGTCAATCACGAATGGAGTCTGTTCAAACAAATATTCATGCTGTACCTGCAAGCTATTGGACTCGAGAGCAAATCTGATGCATGGAAGATTGCACTATTACTTACCGTGGTGGGATCTCAAGCAGTCGTTTTTCAATTCATTTGTTTTCCCAAGGCAGTTGACCAGGGCAAGTTCAACAAGGTTATCAATAAGTTTGATGAATTCTGTTCATCAAAGAAATTTGATTTCCTACTTCACATTGATCATTGGAACATGGAAAGTTGTATTCTCCTTCAGAAGATTACTTATAGTCTTAGGAATAGATATAGCTCCTTCGTTGAAGTTTGGCAACCTTATTTACATTACTTAAATGCCCAGATTGTATAATTTATTTTGATATTTATCCATTAGTATACTCCTTATTAGTAATTTAATTCTTTTAAAATGATGCGACGCTGTGATGTTGACCTTTTCTCCTGTGGCTTTTTCTTTTCTAATTTCTTTCTTTTTATCTCCTCTATTCCCTGCTGTCTGTCCCCTTTCCTTTCAGATCTGGGGAGGGGGTGCACGGAGAAAAGGGACTCTCTCTTCCTTTTTATTTTTTTCATTTTTTTTTCAGACCAGTTGAACGTTTTTTCTATATTCAATGTATTATATTATATTAATTGAGTTCTATATTCTGCACTTTCTTAAAGCAAATAAAATATTTAAAAAAACATTTTCACCAAATAAAAATTTGAGAGGTACGTGTTTCGCATACACACACTGCTGCAACGAGAGTTGTGAAAATCCTGGAGCAACAAATCTCTCTCTCTGCAAGCTCTACAAGAACCTTTCTGAGTGGTAAACATTTACCTTTCGAGCACCAAAGCCTGGTGAACTTTATACATGTTAAATTCTGTGCACAGTATAAGAATTGCCTGCAACCAGTGAACTTGGAAGAAGAAGAAGTGAGATTGGACTGTGAACCAAAGAACTTTTCATAAATTTACACACACATGACATACACGTGCGCTTAGAATTAGAAGGGAGTTAAGGTTAGTTAAGTTAATAGAGATAAGTTAAAGTTTGATTCTGTTTCATGTTTAAAGATAATTAAAAACAATTATTGTTTAAGTAACTACTTGTCTTGACGAATGTCTATTGCTGCTGGGTTTTGGGGTCCTTTGGGGTCGTAACAGAGGTTTCTGCGAGAGACAGAGCTTACCTTAGCTGGAGCTGTGAGAATATGCCACGCCAGTGAATTAGCTCTCTAGCAAGTGAACACATTTGGTGTGAGTGCAAAAGCCAGTGAAATGAAGACATAGCTGTAGCCACAGTATGTGTCCACACACATACAAACAAAAAAAAAGAGATATAAGAAACAACAAAAAGACGGAGAGACATGAAACTGCAAACGATGTGGCCCTCACCATGCACCAAAACAATGCCCTGCCTATGGAAAAGTCTGTAATGAGTGCAAAGGGCAGAATCACAATGCAAAGCAATATTTTTCCAAAAGGGAAACAGAACAGAAGTAAAAGTGTGCGCACCATAGAAGACACTGCACAAAAACTGCCCTATGTGACACACGTTTCATGGGCATGGTAGTGCAGAAAGATTCTAAACCAACAGGTGCTGAAGAGCCAAGCATGAACAGAGTCAAGCATGACAAGTGGACTGTGTCATTGCATCCAAATGAAACAAATCTTCCTTTCAAACTGGGCACAGGGGCAAAGGTTAATTTGATTTGAGAGTGGGGGTATGGTGTGATGGCATGAGTGAGGGATGTGGGAATAAGCCTCTCCTGAGAGAATTAATTAATAACTGACCTTAAAAAAGTTTTTTTCAAAATTTTAAATAATTAATATTGCTTTTGGAACTTACCTGCAAAGTTTTTACCATGGCTTCAGAGAAAGGAAAGATACAATCAGAAAAACTGCTATGAAAGAATTAAAAACAAAATGGACTAAGTAGGGCCTACCTTGACATTGGAGCCTCACACTGAAGTTCCTCTTCCTTCTCAAGTAATGGCTCATGTCCGGATGACACCAGCACCACCTCTCCGGGGAGCTGAAGAAAATGGCGCTGCAGTCCAGAAGAGTATCATCAAACTACAAAGATTGCAAGAACAAGTGCGCATGCGTGAAATTTCGCACATGCAGAGAACGCTGCTTCAAAAGCTCTACCTCCTACAGAGTCAGAGGCAGACTCAGAAGTTCCCTTTTCAATAGTAATTGACATAAGAGGAAGAAGATCAAGACAAAGAAGAAAAGGAGGAAGAAGATGGAGATCAAGATGCCCAACTAATGAAGACCTTGCAGGTAAAGATTCCTAAAGCTAAGGAACAAGGTATGGGCAGACAAGAACAGACTTCTATATTGATGAATCAACTACAGGAAATGAGTAAGAAGTTTGTGTTTGTAAAGTGTGGTGTTAATGGTCAATTTTAATATGTTAAAGGAGAGATGAAAAATATTAAGGAAGAAATGAAAAGATATATTAAAGTGATTAATAAAGTACAAATTCAGAAAGTTGAAGCAAACGCAAGAATATCGTGATGAAATGAAACAATGTAAGGATGTGGCTAACAAAATAGAAGATTCAGTTTTGGCATGGGATCTCCAGAGGAAAGAGCACTTACAAAAAAATTGATATACTGGAGAATCATTGTGTGTGTGTGTGTGTGTGTGTGTGTGTGTGTGTGTGTGTGTGTGTGTGTGTGTGTGTGTGTGTGTGTGTGTGTGTGTGTGTGTGTGTGTGTGTGTGTTCAAAAACTCACAACTTCTTGTAAATTTGTTTTCAGAGAATTGTTTCTTCATACGAATGATTTTCCACAAGTCCCCTCTTTTGCATGGAGGTTCCAAAACTTGTTTTACACATTGATTTCAACAAACCCAGGCAAGGGTTACAAAAAGTGACCATTTAAAAAATGGATACTGAAGAACTGCCCTCTTTTGACAATGAGATAGAAAAGTGGCTCTTTCACTTCGATACCACTGATTCTGTGTGCTTCTCATGACAAGGAGAATACAACACAACACCACCTCCCTCACTGAAGGGTACTACATTTCTGACTCCAGACAAATCTCTTGCAATATTAAAAATGCTTTTTTGAAGTGTCAAAATCACATGACATGACATCACTGCTGATTTTGTTTGATGTTCCTCTCTCCCAAAAGAATTTCCAAGAAAATGCTTCTGGGCTGTCTGCTAGACTGACCAACAGATGACTTCCTGTGTACACAGGTGTTTCTCTGAGTAAATGGCATTTCAATGGACAATCACTTCAGCTTTTATGGCTGTTTACACAACTTCCACTAAACAATGAATTAGCATCGACATTTAAACTTTTAAAATTATGTTCTGTGTTTAAGTGTCTGTGTGTGTCCCTATCCACGCACAAAATAACTTTACTAAAATATATTTTATATCTAAAGATTAATAATAACACAATTCCATCACAAAAGCAATATATTTTAGAGGTCTTACCCCTTTGAAGTCAAGTATATTTATGATGCCTAAATGTATTGTATTCTTGAGAGAAAAATGTTATTCAATATACAACTCATTTAATCAAAGATTTGCAAATTGGCTTATTTTATCTTCACTTCACAGAACTTCTGATACAAGCATAATCCTTATCCAAGCGAATAATATGTCTTATAAAATCAGTTCTGTGCTGACTATATTAGTCAAAAATGTAAATGCTAGCTTTCCAGGTCATCAGTGGGTGTTTAATAGAATAGATATTCAGTTTTCAAACGATTATAAACAAAATTTCTATAACTACTAAAATGCATCTGAATCTGAAAGCTAAGTTTTCAGTCATGGAGTTGATTATCAAAACTCAAGAATTGATCCTAATGTGCTGCCAGGTTATATAACACAAATAGAATTATGACTCAGAGCTACACCCACATTTCCCTCCTTCCTGCTACACAAACAAGTCTAATAGTTGTAGAGTTATCATCAACATCAAAAAACACCAGTCAAAAATGTCATTTGTCATGCTTGTTGGACAGAGATAGCATCATGCACAGGTCAGAAAACTCCATCTTTCTGAAACATTAAGAAAGTGTTAGAATGTACACCAAACTGCACTTCCAATCATTACATTCTTTTTGCGAACTAAGTCTGAACTTGATTTGAGTTGACTAATCCCAGGATTGAACCTGATACCAATGCTGAAGTTGACTGAGCATTAGAGGTCAATTCTTTGTCGAGTTTGTGGTATTTTACATGTACCCCAAAAAAAAAGGGAATCAACATCCAAATATCAGGACAAATCTTAATTTCACCATTGAGGGGCTTTGCAATTTTGTGTGTGTAAGTGTGATACTCCCTCACATTATATAGAACTATAAAAGGCAACACAAATTAGTTGTTCTTCAACTTTATTCTGTCTCCCTCTGCTACCAAGAGATTTAAGGATGCAGCAGAGTTGTTTGAGTGAACCGGCGTGGACTTGTTGGGCCGAGATGGCCTGTTTCCATGCCATAAAATGTTATATGTTATATGGTTACCCACTATCTTCACCACCAAAGCATTCACTTATTCCCAGAGCTGAAAAAATTTACCATAGATTGCTGAATCCTTTGTGGCCCTTGTGACCAAAGGCACTTTGAAGCAGTTTGCAAATTCATTGCAAATGCGTAGACAATAGTGTCGTTAAAAGATATTGGCAAAAGACAGCATGAATATCTCCCACAACAGGGTACCATCATTCTGCCTCAATGCAATGACATATCAGTATATGATGATAAGTTAAAATCTAACCTTTAAGGAAAACACAGCTGAACTGAACAGAACAGATGAGGCTGCAGAAACAAATGATCCTGTGTTTTTTCATTGCCTGTTTGCCAATTTTTTGATTGGACCATGATAAACAAGGTTGCTATCTGTAAAGCAGATCATATATACAGTCAAAGATTTATTACAATACAATGTTACTGTTTTGTAATGTTTGTAGTTGTATTATTGGTTTAAACTAAAACAAGACATTTAAAAGCTTAATTTCTTCAGTATCCAAGTAATGAAATTACTCCAGAATTGTTTGAGTGCAGACACAATGTATGACTTCCTTATTTTTTATCCCTGGTATTCTGACCCATCTACAAATAAGTGCCAAATATTTAAATATCCAATATAGTTATTTTGATCACAAACAACCAAGGAAAGTATTTGTTGAAGGAAACACAGATGTAAAAGTATTTTATTCTTTTCAATATTTTAGCAAAAGCAGCAGATGGATGAAAATGTGTTCCAATACATTTCTTTTAAACAAGGATGATATAATCTCCTAATATGTACTCATCCCACTGTACTCTCAATGCAGTAGAGTAAAACCTAATAGAATCAATTATCATTGCACTCATTTCTCATCAAAGTACCACGGCCATTTTGAGTTCCTAATTTTATTCGACGGTAAAAAGCACTGAGTATAACTGGACTTACTTGGTTTCTCACATCAGACTGAATGTCACTGATGACACCATAACTGGACCTCAACATTCAAAGTACAGATTAACTTGCACACGACAGTATAATTTCAGTTGGCAGTGCACGTTAAAGTTGACGGTGCTGGTTAATCAAGTGAGACAGTAAGTTTCACTACTCAAAAATTACAATACACCTTAAAATGGGTCATATCGCAAGAATAGCAGATTATATGGGTGTGTGTAATCGAAAAGAAGGATCAGTAATAACACTTCGAAAACCTCTGGTAAGACTACCAGGACCGGCAACATTAATATGTCAGTTCCAATAGTTACAGAGAAGGGAAAACTGTCCTGGGATATTATTGCCAATTCTTCAAGTACGCCAGATTTAAAAATATCAGATAACCAGACTTTCACTGCACTCGGAGAAATGTGGTATGCAATTTTACCTCCTGATCTTGTGTGGTCATGAGAGCACTTTGACCACATGAATATTAAATAAGTGAATGTAGAGTACTACATGCTGTAATATTTACAATCAGTACAACATTTTCTCTTTACACAGAATGTCAAAATAACGTGCATTAACAAACAACCCATAAAATGACCACTGAAACATTTGTGTTTACTTCATTTCCGTCCATCTACTGCCCCACTGGAGGCCTTAAATGTTGTTGTCCATTAAACAATGAAATGCTGAACTCCAAATTTGCAAAAAATCCAAAGATATACTTTTCACATCTTTATTTCTGCTTGTCAGGTTGTCACAAGGTTCAAAATGTCTCCCTTGTAAAAATTCTTTCAAGGAAATATAGATTGCAGATTACTTGAAAAACAATTGAAGTAAATGGCTTGACTCCTCCGTTTTGTCCCAAAACACTTGGAATGGCCAGTAAATGGGGCGTCTTTCAGGGAAGACATCACCAATCAAGCAACACCTATTTGAAATGTATTTCATCTCTTCCCTCTCCATTAGCAAATTCCATGAGGGAATTTCACTTTAATCCTAAATTTATTTGGGCTAGTGAAAAAGAATCTAATAAATAATCCTTTGCAAACAAATATGCTTCATATTTGTCACAATATAAATGCCAAGAAATCTCACTTATAGCTGAATACATGCCACCAGTCTGAAATCCGATGCCAATAAAGAATTAATAGAATATCAAAGGAGATACAAGATTTACGAGATGCATGCATCTTTCCAAAATACAATCATAAAAAAATACAACAGTTATGGAACTGGAGGCACCTACGCTCAGAGCAGGAAAAAACCCCAGAGGGTTGTTAGCTCGGCCTGTGATATCATGGCACCAGTCTTCACTCCATCAAGGACATCCACATGAGGCGGTATCTGAGCAAAGCAGCCTCTATCCTCAAAGTCCCCACCACCCAGGCCATGCCCTCTTCACTCCGTTATCATTGGGAAAAAGGTACAGGAGCCTGAAGATGAGTGCTCAGTGCACAATGACAGCTTCTTCCCCTCTGCCATTAGATTCCTAAATGAACATTGCATCATTTTGTCATTTTCTTGCACTATTTTCATTTATTTTTTATAAGGAGGTTTATATAAATGTTTGCACTGCCATGTTCATGACAATAAATTCTGATTCTGAATTGAGAAAGAAGCAACAGCCCATGAGTCAATTCCCTTGGACAGTTTTGAATGTTCCTTCATAGCTTTTCACCTGTGTAACTATAGTAGTCGAGCCACCCAAACAAAACACTTGCAACAGTGAAATGTCTATGCCCTAGTGATGACGCAGCTGACTGTCTTGGTGAAGGGAAAGGCTTTGGCTGGTATTGACAAGTTGGAGGATGGTGCTTACATCTGATGTCTTAATGATTCAGTGACATCTGATCCTTGGCAGAAAAGGCCTGAGAACATATTTATGTCCTGTGGTGTACTGTGAGAGAAGTATGTCCTGTCCCATGGGAAGAGGGATTGCCTGGAGGCTACTTTTGCAAGTTATGCGACAGCTGAGATAAACAATTGAGGCCTCTATATTTCAGTAGCAAGACTTCAATTCCCTTCACTCGTATGGCCTAACTCAGAACACCTTTTGCCTGGAAGTGTGCAGAAGATGCAGGCATTTAAATTTGAAATAACAAGAAAGTAGGTCAGCCTGAAAGCGATGAAAGCCATAAAACAGAGAGAGTTTGTGTGTGATCCAATCTTACACAAGAGACAGCCAAGAGATTACCCATGCTTTTATTACAGGGTGTTACAGATATGGGTAATCACTTCTGTTTGACAGACTCCACTAAGATTTTACTTTCTACTGGGATGTCTGGCCTTGTTAGATTATTAGCCATCAAGAGTTTACCAATGTGTCACTGAATTCTGGTTTACATCAGTCCTCCACAAAGGGAGGGCACCAAACAATGATGTACTTTTCAACCATAATTTGAATGGCAGAGTAGTCTCGATGGACTGAGTGGCCTAATTCTGCTCTGAAATCTTACAGTAGGCAGAAAAGTCGATCAACAATGGAATGCAAAGTGCCACAGCGTTGCTCTACCCCTCGCCATTCCTAGTCTGCTGTTGGTGTAATAGATTTTTTTTGCAGTTCCTTACTTCATATAACTGAACTTGAGTCCTTTGATAATGCCCAACCAGAATGGACCAGATGACCCTCTCCCCAGACAACAGTTCTCTTTTTTCCCTCTGCAGATTGGGCGCTTCAAGCAATTTCTACAACCTGTTTGCGTGAAACCAATAAGATGGAAAATGATGATCCAATCTCAGCAAACTATGCACTCAATCTTCATTCCCACTTCACTGACTCAGAATCAGGTCCTTAAAACATGTTTTAAGGTGAAAATCTGATAAATTTCAATAAATTCCTGGGATACTACTTTGTGTCAACGTCATGAATGCCAACATCAACAACTCCAGGTTAAGAGCAGACTCCATTTTTTTTTAATTTTTGGGGTTTTTTTTAATTTAGACAAACAACACAGTAACAGGCCCTTCTGGCCTACAAACCCTTGCTGCTCAGATACCCCAAAAAACCCGACAGACAGCGTCAGATTCAAAGCACTGTAATAACGTTTCGCTAAGCACCGTGCCAATCTCTGTGAACCTTAAATGAAAGTGAATAATTTTAACCTATTATGTCTGCTCCAGTAAATCTTGATAATAGCAACACATTTCCACTTAATAGGAAGGGTAAAATGCACAGACTCACTGGATTAAAAATAAATCATGTAGCATTGCTTTTGTGGACAGCCTGATGCCCATCATTGACCCAACTACAGCAAGCAGAAGGCAGTGAAACAAGAAAGTCTGCAGATGCTGTGATTAGTACAAACACAAACATGAAGGAGGCAAGGATTTAAAACTAACATTTCAAGTAGGAGCCCTTTGTCAAGGATACTAAGATAGGTGGAATAGTGGATAATGAAGAAGGTTTTCAAGGATTGCAGAGGGATTTGGGCTGCTTAGAAAAGTGGGCTGAAAAATGGCAGATGGAATTTAATGCTGATAAGTGTGAGGTGCTTCATTTTGGTAAGAAGAATCAGAACAGGATATACGTGGTAAATGGGAGAGCATTGATGAATACAGAAGAGCAGAAAGATTTAGGAGTAACGGTACATCGTTCCCTGAAGGTAGAAACTCATGTGAATAGGGTGGTGAAGAAGGCTTTTAGTATGCTGGCCTTTATCAATCATTGCATGGAATATAGGAGTTGGGAAGTGATGTTGAGATTGTATAAGGCGTTGGTGCGGCCTAATTTGGAGTTCTGTGTGCAGTTCTGGTCGCCTAATTTTAGGAAGGATATAAACAGAGTGGAGAGAGTGCAGAGAAGATTTACCAGAATGTTACCTGGGTTTAAGCATCTAGAGTACAGGGAGAGATTGGGCAGATTAGGTCTTTATTCTTTGGAGCGTAGAAGGTTGAGAGGGGATTTGATAGAAGTATTTAAGATTATGAAAGGGATAGACAGAGTGGATGTGGATAGACTATTTCCGTTAAGAGTAGGAGAGATTGAAACAAGAGGACATAAGTTAAGAGTTAAGGGGCAGAGGTTTAGAGGTAACATGAAGGGGAACTTCTTTCCTCAGAGAGTGGTAGCGGTGTGGAACGAGCTTCCAGAAGAAATAGTGGCGGCAAAGTCAATTTTATTATTTAAGAAAAAGCTGGACAGGTATATGGATGAGAAGAAGGTGGAGGGTTATGGTCATTGTGCAGGTAGGTGGGACTAGAGAGGAGTGTTTGGTTCGGTGCAGACTAGAAAGGCCTAATGGCCTGTTTCCGTGCTGTAATTGTTATGTTATATTATATGTTATATGCAGAATTCATCAACCCAAAGGGCGAAGGCATGGGCACTGGAGGCAAGAGGGGATTGTTGGCAACCTTAAGGTGGAGAACAATTTTCTTAAATTTCAAAGATTACATCTTGAAAGGCAAATGCTCAATTTTCAAATATCTTTTGAAGTTACTTATAACGAATCGACTTGAAGGTCCCTGCCTAATAAATTGGAGTCAGGAGCTGAAAGTGTACAGGAAGCATGATATAAAATTGCTCACAATCTGAGATAAAGCAGAAAATATTCAACAGGTCAGGCAGCATCAGTGGAGGGTGCAATGGGGTTAACATCAGTTTATTTCCAACCGTTACCAGACTCTCGAACCATTGCCAGCAGAAGCTGACATCCTTGCATTCTCTTTATAACTGTAATTTCCTTCGTTCCCTGCGCTGTTTTTTACTCTTCATAACGCTGCACAATTTGACCACTCTAACACTACTCCTGACATTTTTTTTTTGCAAATGGATTGCCTGGATAGCACACAAAAATGAAACCTTTTCCATAGTTTGGTGCACGCGACAATAAAACAAAACAATTTTGGCAAAATGCTTCTGATGAGTTATTCACCTGAACTTTGTTTTACCTTTCCCTGGTGATGTCAGTCCAGTTGTGTATTTCCAGCATTGGGCAATAATTTATGCCCCTGCAGGTCAATAACACCAATCCCTGCTGATCAATATCCCCTGTAGAATAGTAATCACTTCTTCCATAGGCTAATTAAGCCTCTTCTATTTGTCAACAATTCCTTCCCCTGCTGGATAAGTATATTTTACCTTGTGCTGCATTCTGCAGGTTTACAAAATCTCCCACTGCAGACTGGTGATAATTTTGTCAATGACCACCAATAGGTATCTCCGCCAGCCTCTCATATTTGTCCACAAAGGCTAGCAATAACTCACTGAAAGGCCAGCAGTTTCTTCCTTACTCATCATCAGTTTTGCCAGGGTGTACAGGGATGGCCTTTCCAGTGACATTCACATCTCAAAAGTGAAATATAAAGGACATCTAAGTGCTCTCCCTGCCCAATGTTCAATGCCCATCACCATGGCCCATAGTCCAGCATTTTGCACCCACTTCACTGAAGATTTAATGCTGGGATAAAAACACAGAGATGCTAGAGGAACTTGGCCGGTCTCACAGTGCCCATTGGAGGTACAGATACATTACTGGCATTTCAGGCCTGAGCCTTTATTCAAGGTATAAGCAAAGAGCAGGAAGGCGTCAGAATGGATTCAATGCTGTGGGCCCAATCATGAGGTGGCCTCGAGCCTCAACTATTCTTTCCTACAGGTCACATATTGACCTCCACAGCCAAAAACCATATTTCACAGGAAAATATATTTAACTAGGCAGTCCGCGGCAACTGAAGAATGCAATAATATTCAAAACCCAACAGATTTCTTTTTAATATTTGGTGCACTGCAAGAAAGGGAACTTCAAATAACTCCACAGGCATCAAAGAGTAATTTATTGAAATCAACCTTTGAGGAACAGTAACACAATATGAAAACAGTTTGATTTGTCTGCATGCCTCTTGCTTCATGCTTCTGTTCAGCATTTAAAATAAATGATACTAGCAATTTCACAACACTTTGTTGGAACTGTAACTCCGGTGGGAGTTCATAGTCATGAATCATTTCGTAATGTGGGTATCTTTCCTTTATCACAGCTTGAATTACACTTGGATAAAACATCAAACTTGTTATCTACATTTTCAAACAAAACTGAATTCACTGAAACAGGTACAAACAATGATAACTGCTTGAAATGAAAATAGCCTACCCAATTAAAACACAAAAGCATGGGGAGATAAATGAAAAAATAAATTGGGCTGGTTTTGAACACATCTGTGCTTGGGACCATATTCCAGATATAATCCTACACCATCTTAATATAATTTGTCTTATAGACTTGCTCCTGCTATCTAGAAAATGATACACCACAGGTTTTGTCTCAGGAATAATGGACATTTCTTGGAAAATTATTTTTCAATGCAGAATTAACGTGACTTAGTAATGAATCAACCAGATTTACATTTGAAAGACTGGTCAATTTCAAACCAAATAAAATAATTTTGAGCACATAATATAATTCAAATTGCATAGGGTGTGAGGGGAAAGAAGAAGTGGGTGGGTATCTAACGAAAACCAGTGAAGTTGATGTTAATGCCATCTAATTGGGGGTTGTGCAGATGAATATGTTACACATTTCTGGCCATCCAGTCTATCCTGTTTTTAATTCTATGGGTTTGTTTTAATCCAGCTCGCCCAACCAGAATCCAGTAGGTTCAGGTACTTTGCTGGCGATGTTTGCTTTTCCCTCTCCATTGAAATCTAAGTCCTCGCAGCTCGATTAAGCCAAACTACTGCCATCTCTGACAACCCCATGAACTGGGCAGGCATCAATCTCAGGTCTCATCAGATCCTCCGGGTATCTCACACACTGAATTGGGAAGGAAAATAAACTTCCTTAATATATTACCTCTATTATATAATCCAGCGATCATTGGGGGATCGGAGATGGAGATGGTGAACAAATTTAAGTTCTTGGCGATCATTATCTTGGAGGATCTTTCCTGGATACCACACACCAGTGGCATCGTGAAAAAAGCACGTCAGCACCTCGACTTCCTCAGGAGTTTGTGGAGGTTTGGTACGACACCAGAAACCCTGGCAAATTTCTACAGAGGTGTGGTGGACAGTGTGCTGACCGGCTGCATCATGGTTTGATATGGGGGCACCAATGCCCCTCAGCATAAAGCCCTCCAAAAGGTAGTGGACACAGCCCAAGACATCACAAACAAAACCCTTCCCTCCTTCGAGAACATCTACAGGGAACACTGCTGCCAGAGAGCAGCAGCAATCATCAAGGACCCACACCACCCAGCACACGCTCTGTTCTCGCAGCTGCCATCAGAAAAGAGGTATCGGTTCCACAAGACTCACACCACCAGGTTCAGGAACAGTTGCTCCCCCTCCACCATCAGACTCCTCAACAACAAACTCAATCAGGGACTCATTTAAGGATCTTACTCGTGCACTTTATTGATTTTATTTTTTATTCTCTCCGCATTGCATTGTCAGCTTGTTTACATTCGTTATCTGTTTATGGTTCTTTATTTGTTTACGCTGTATACATTTGTTTTGCACTATCATTTAGTGGTAATTCTGCCATGCCCACGGTAAAAGGAATCTCAGGGTTGTATGTGAAGTCATGCATGTACTCTGACAAGAAATCTGAAAAGTGAAATCTACTTTTGTTTATTCATTCATGACTAATCATTTTCTTTTTATCCCTGGATATTTATGAAGGCCCAAATGTCTGGTTCCTTTGTAAATGGCCTTTTAAAAATATGCAAGTACAAAAGCTGCAGTTAGTTAAGCCCTAACATTTCTTTATTATACTTATGAGTGGAGCAAGTTACTATAAACATACACCTCCAAATTAATGGGTCATGTTGAATTGTCATAACTCGAATTGATGTGGTGTTAATCATAATATTATGCTCACAGTAGAAATTCACTGACTTTAAGGAGCCATGTATGCAACTTTCTTTTTGTGGGGGAATTGTACAGGTCTCCAGTGCATCACTTTAATATTTGACTGTGTGAATTCACAGAATCCTGATAAAATTGATCAAGGCACATCAAGAGTCGAACAAAGGGACAGGGTTATGGTGTTACTTTCCACCCGAGGACATCCCTGCAGTGGTTCCTCAACAAAGAATCAGAATTTATTGTCATGAACATGTCATGAAATTCATTATTCTATGGCAGCATTACAGTAAATTTATAGCAAATATTGCTATAAATTCCATTTCAAAAATAAATAAATAGTGCAAGATGAAGGGACGCCACATCTGTGGTTCATTGTCCGTTCAGGAATCTGATGGCGGTGGGGAAGAAGCCGTCCTTGTGCCGCAGAGTGCTCATCTTCAGACTCCTGTACCTCCTTCCTGATGGTAGCAGAGTGAAGAGGGCATGTCTTGGGTGGTGGGGATCCTTGTGGATAGAGGCTGTTTTCTTAAGACGTCGCCTCTTGTTGAGTTCCTTGATGGAGGGAAGACTGGTGCCCATGATGTTGCTGGCTGAGTCAACATCTCTCTGGAGGTTTTTGTCAGTCCTGTGCATTGGCACTTCCATATCTAACAGCAGTTTGCTGCTGTCCTCTTGATTATTGTCCAGTTAATTAAAACACAGGTGACAATGATAAACGTCTGTACCATGCAAACGCCCAGATGTACTGAGTTCTTTCAACTACAATATTGTTGTAGGTCAGTAAACAGACCTCTCAAAATAAAAGATCAACCATTCAGCAATAAGAAGAAATTTCTTCACCCAGAGGTTGCCGAGCCTTTGGAATTCTCCCCAAAAACAACGAGGGAGGCTCAGTCATGCAAGGTTGAGATGGCTTGAGTTTTAGATATTTAAGGAATTAAGTGATTTGAAACAGGTGCAGATTGATGGTACAGAGGCAAAAAGTTAGCTGTGATTTTACTGAATGCTGGAACAGGCGTGAAAGGATGAATAGCCTATAGCAACTTCAAGTTTTTTTTTCATGTTTGCATGTTCAAGCCCAGCCAAAACCAACCAGCTACTACAAACAAAGTCGTGGCGAATGGTAAACAGCAGCCATTCGATTGGTTACAAAGAAAAAATCTCATTCAAATTCCAAACAATTAATTTGATTAAGTCAAAATTCTGTCTCTGAGTTTGGGCGCTAACTCTGGCACGTTTATGTGAGAACCCACCTGGTTACCTGAAAAACACCAAAATCAACCCACCTGTCCAAAACAGAGCAGAGTGAGGAGGTGTCACAAACATTTAGCTTAGGGTGCTCTTCACAACAAAAAATATTGTAAGATCTCATATTTCCCATTTAGCTGAAAGAAGCCAGTTTCCACATTGACTGGGATTATATGTTTTTTAACATGTTTTTTATATGTGTTTAAAATCTCAGAATTTCAATGGGAAACTGTACTCAGTATATTTTTCTATATTTTTTTCATTTCATCGGAGTAACACTGGGAGTGTCCAGCATCGGGAATATAGCAACTGGATACAGAACAAATTTCACTCCTTTTAGCAACACACAATATCTACAGTTCAGTATATGGAACCATAGAACATTACAGCATAGAAATAGGCCTTTTGGCCCTTCTAGTCTGTGCCAAATTATTATTCTGCCTAGTCCCACTAATCTGCATCCAATCCATACCCCTCTCTACCCCTCCCATCCATGTACCTGTCCAAATTATTCTCCAATGTTAAAATTGAGCTCGCATTCACTACTTCAGCTGGCAGCTCGTTCCACATCCCCACCACTCTAATTCTTCCTCATGTTCCCTCTAAACTTTTCCCCTTTCACCCTTAACCCATGTCCTCTGGTTTGTATCTCACCTACCCTCAGCCTGCCTACATTTATTCAGTCTATACCCTTCATAATTTTGAATACCTCTATCAAATCTCCCCTCATTCTTCTACCCTCCAGGGAATAAAATTCTCCCATATTTATCCTTTCCCTGTAACTCAGTTCCTGATTCTGGGCAATCCCCATGGGGATTTTGCAAAGGATGATCCCTATTTCAGAATGCAGCTGAAATCTTTCATTAAAGTTGTGTGGACAATTTCCACGAGGACATTACTCCAGAACACTTGGTATGCAAATGAAATCCAAGTTCTGAATTGACATGCTGGGCCAATACCACTTAATAGCCTTCTGAGATTCTAATCCCAGCAGATGGTCATCAGCATCTCCAGGAGCAACATTCGAAGTAATTGCCATGGATTCTTGTGCCTGCATTCAGTGTCTCCTTTGGTTGATTGCAGTCGAGATAGTGCTGGGTACTTCACAAACAAGGTCTTGATAGAAGCAATACAAGATTAAAATATGAGAATCCATCCTGATAAAAATGGGAAGGGGGAGGAAATAAAACTTTACGGCCATGCAAAGTACATACCTGAACTACAGGGAGCCTTATTCTCTTTCAAGAAATGTATTAGCAAGAAAGAGTCATGCAGACATTTTGATTAATGCCTGAAAGTCACAGAGAACGCGACTGCAATAATTCTTGTTTTTAATTTGAGGATAGGACAGGCTTTTTTTCAGGAAAAACAATGTTGAACCTCATTTTCACTCAAAGCATTTTAAGAATACCTTCAGGGAAGTTGCCAAGGTGCAGACAGTCAGAGGCAAATTTAAAGGAAGTATTTTTTCTTGACAAAAATAAATATTATGCATAGATTAAATCAAGATCATTTAGGAACACTCTACCTGAGGGAACCTCCCTTTCTGTGTAGGCAGGAGGTGGGTGGAGGGGGTACAAGAAACTGGATGCCCTATGAATGATTTTCTAAGATGGTCAGAACTGAATGAACAATCTTTAGCGTGAAACAAAAAAGTCTGCAGACACCGTGATTGTAGTTAATACACAAAAGTGTTGCAGAAACTCAGCAGGTCACACAGCGACTACAGGAGGCAAAGTTACCAACGTTTTGGGCCTGAGCCCTTCATCAAGGCATGAGCAAAAAGCAGGTAGGCGTCTGAATGACAAGGCAGAAGGGAAGAAGGGGCAGGAGGTGGAGCACAGGCCAGCAGGCATGGATCGGAGGGCAAGAGAGAAACACTGAGGATTGATGGGTGGAAAGGGGTAGCTCAGTGAATACAGAGCTGGAGGAAAGGAGATGGAGGGGAGAGCAAGACATGGAGAGGGGGGTGGGAAGCTGGAGGAAAGGAGACATTGAGATAGGGAAAGAGAGGGACTTGGAGATGGGGGGGGGAGCTAACGGAAACTGGAAAAGTCAATGTTAATGCCATCCGGTTGGAGGGGGACTAGATGGAATATAAAATGTTATTTCTCCAATTTGTAGGTGGTCTGTCTGCAGAGTGGGTGCCAGAAGAGAACTAATTGGGGTGGCATTAACTGCCATTGGAGAACTCATTCAGCGAGGGGGGCAGGGGGTGGTGCCATCCTCAATTGTAAATTAAAACTGCGGTCTTCCAATCAATGAGGCTTTCTTACCACTATAGTGCGGAACGTGGCTTTTGATTTAATCCGTGTTCATTCTTTTAACATTGTCTCTGGTGACTGTCAGCGCCTGAAATTCACAAGAGAATGGTTTCCTGTGGAATCCGTTTGGTTCGAGTAGATCCCAGTAACGATTGCTGGACCTGTTCCCATACATACAAACACATCCCCCAGACTTTCTCCATCCACCCTTTCCCAAACGAGCTGGCTGCTGAGATCAGTTCTCAATTGTCTTTCTTTTGGCCCCGTTGACAGCCTTCGTGAATACGTTTGGGTGAGGAGCGTCAATCACTCAGGCATCTAGGGGCTCACAGGCAAACCCATTCCTGTCCCACTAAGGACAATACATGCTCCCGCAGCTGGAGCCACGCCCTGTGGAGCCTCTGAGCCGAATTTTACCATGGCCCGCGACCCCCTAGTGAGGCTAGTGCTGCAGGTGGATGGGGGGCCACAAGAACTCATTTGGGGGGGCATGGTCTGTGAATGCCCTCCATGATGACGAGCCTAGACATGTTGGCATGGGAATGGGGCATGGAACAGAACTGGGTTGTATTTCTGCTCAGGCCTGAAACATTGGTTATATATCTTTGCCTCATATGGATGCTGCAGGATCTGCTGAGTTTCTCCAGCACTTTAGTTTATTAGAACAATCTTTAGCTCTCCCACCTCCTCAACAAAGTTGGTAACAACCTTTAGCATATAGGAGAGCAGATAGGGGGTTTGATGGGCGAGATCAAGACTCCCGGGCGGTATGTTGGCTCCCAAGTGCCAAGGTCAGGGACATGTCTGATCGAGAAGTAGCATTACTGGTCAGGGATAGTATCATGGCTATAGAAAGGGAGGTCACTACAGAGGAAGTGTCCATTGAGTCAGTGTGGGTGGAAGTCAGAAATAGGAAAGGAGCTCTCACTGTGTTGGGAGTAGTCTATTGGGCCCCAAATATCCATTGAGATACCAAGGAGCAGTTAGGCAGGCAGATTTTGGAATGGTGGGAAATTCGGGGTTGTAGTTATGGGTGATTTCAACTTCCCTAATATTGACTGGCACCTACTGACTGTAAGAGGGATAGATGGGGCTGAATTTGTCAGGTGTGTACAAAAAAGGATTCCTGATACAGTGTGTGGACCGGCTGATGAGAGGAGAGGCCACACTGGATCTGGTCCTGGGGAATGAACCTGGCCAGGTGGCGGACCTCTCGGTGGGGGAGCATTTTGGTGAGAATGACCACAACTCACTGAGCTTCAGCATAGCTGTGGAAAAGGATAAAAACAGACAAAATGGGAAAGTGCTAAACTGTGGAAGGGCTAATTATGAAGGGATGAGGCTGGAGCAAGCGAGAATAAATTGGAAGCAGATGTTCAAAGCATCAGCATTATGTGGAGGAGGTTTAGGGATCACGTGCAGGGGTCAAGACAAGGAAAAAATGGTAGGATTTTGACTCTCTGAACCTACTTAGGATGTTTTCCAACTAAATGCGGTCTAAAGGTGCAAGCTGATATTAACCTGCTTCATTCTAGAGCAGCGGTTCTCAAGCTTTTTCTTTCCACTCACACATCACTTTAAGTATTCCCTATGGCATCAGTGCTCTGTGATTAGTAAGGGATTGCTTAAGGTGGGACATGAGTGGGAAGGGAAGGTTGAGAATCACTGCTCTAGACCCAATTGTTACTGAAATATTTGGCTTGAGAAAAATTGTCATTGGCCCATTTCCTTTGGAGTTTTGAAACCGTGCACATAACGAGTCAATGAGGTACGATTAAAACAGAGGTTTTCAATCTTTCCACTCACATACCACCTGAAGCAATCCCTTACTAATCACAGAGCAACTATAGCATAGGGATTACTTGAAGTGGTATGTGAGTGGAAAGAAAAAGGTTGAGAACCACTGCATTAGAAGTAAAATCATCAGTGCTGAATGGGTTAAATTTGAGAATGCTCAAAGGTCAGAATTGGAGGAAAACAAGGGATGAAAGGGCAAGTGGAAATAGAAAGAGACAAGACCATTTGAAAACAAAGTGTCTTATATTAAGCCATTTGCTAAATAAGGGACCAGTCTCAGCCAGTCTTTCTTCTTCTTTGGCTTGGCTTCACGGACGAAGATTAATGGAGGGGTGATGTCCACGTCAGCTGCAGGCTCGTTTGTGGCTGACAAGTCCGATGCGGGACAGGCAGACATGGTTGCAGGGGAAAATTGGTTGGTTGGGGTTGGGTTTTTCCTCCTTTGCCTTTTGTCAGTGAGGTGGGCCAGTAAGATTATGAGTAATGGGTGAATGGAACTTGACATCTGTTAGCCATGGATTGCAAACAGTAATAATTAGTGGTCAGGTTTGAACCTGAAGCATAAAGGCATAGGAGGCAAAAATATTATTTCCCTGCCCTTTTGCAATAGTTTGAAATGAAACTGCACCACAGAGAAATAGGTTCCAGTGAATGACGATACAACCAAAATTCCTTATTAGACACAGAAAGACAATTAATACATGACACCCCCGGAATTCCAAAAGCACCAATGTCACTTATCAAGTGACAAACGTGATATCCCAATGGATCTGGAGTGAGATGTTATATTTGTGACAATTTACAACCAAATCTACAGCATGAAATACAAACAAAATTCTGGAGATGAAAAAACTGAAAGGACAATGTACAATTCTTTCTGACAATGTGGTGATACAACAGAGCTACTCCAAGAGTTCAAGTATTGATCCTAATTATTTATCTCTGCAAATTCAGTTTCTTTTCTGTAGATTATGGAATCCCTGTAGGACAATTCATCGTACTCTCACTAACGATTCATCAAAATGCCAACAACTGCATTTTCATTACTGTAAGAATGATGGATTTAAATGATCTCCTCATAAATATATGGATTACATTGTTCTTCAATAGAAGCAGCCAAAAAAGGGATGAGCGAATTGGTTTGAGATGTGACGCTTAAGTTTGACTTTGAACTTTATGCCAATGGTAATATTAAAAATCATATCTACTGTGAAAATTGATGGAAATAGTAGCATTGCAAAAATGCATGTAAACCTCTATACCTAAGAAAATTGTCTCTCGGCTATAATTGTATATATTGTATATACTGCTTTTGATGCATTTGCAATGAAGATCACTCCTGATTGATATTAATCATTGATTTCATAAGTCCAGCACTTACCGGATTCCAGTAGATTCATTTAAAATTCTAGAATATTGTCAAAAAAAATAAGTCATTTATTAAAATTAAGAAGATCCACATTTACATCCTGACGAAATGTACTCACTGGAATTTGATCAAGTTGTAAGTGAATGGGGTGAGCTTTCACAGTTGGAGATGATAATCAAAGTTCAAAGTTGGCAGTAGTTGGAATTTAAACATATTTTTTTGGAAATAAGCCTCGAATAAAGTTGTTGATGAAGAATTTTGAATTACTTTCCAAATAATTAAGAAGTAAAAAAAAGACAAAACTATCTTTTTGAGCCAGACAAATACTCTCTCTCTCTTTGGCTTGGCTTCGCGGACGAAGATTTATGAAGGGGGTAAAAGTCCACGTCAGCTGCAGGCTCGTTTGTGGCTGACAAGTCCGATGCGGGACAGGCAGACACGGTTGCAGCGGCTGCAGGGGAAAATTGGTTGGTTGGGGTTGGGTGTTGGGTTTTTCCTCCTTTGCCTTTTGTCAGTGAGGTGGGCTCTGCGGTCTTCTTCAAAGGAGGTTGCTGCCCGCCAAAGAAAAGGTACAAGGACTGCCTAAAGAAATCTCTTGGTGCCTGCTACATTGACCACCGCCAGTGGGCTGATATCGCCTCAAACCGTGCATCTTGGCGCCTCACAGTTTGGTGGGCAGCCAGACAAATACACTGGCATTGTAAATACATATTAATGTTTTGGACAATAAAGTTAAAATGATCCTACTATGCTTGAAAGCAATATCTAGAAATGAATCCAACCAACCACCGTGCAGATCGGGAGATTTTAACACCCATCTAATGCAAAGTCTGGGCCTCGCCTAGACTTGACTCAAGCATCGCCAAAATAAATGCCTCGTCGCACTCTCTGTTTATCATCTTGGGGGGGGGGGGGTGATTTTAATGTCCCAGGCATAGATTGGTCTGACAGCAAACAAAGCAAACCGAAAGGTGCTCTCCAAGAACCCCTGGCTGATCTGATTCTGAATAATCACCTGTCCCAGAAAGTCATTTTCCTGACCAGACGTGATGATACAAAAGGCACTGAAAACACCTTAGACTTATTTCTAACTACACATCCAGTCTTAATTTCAGAGGTCTCATCGAGTGCTGGAATTAGTGATCATCCAAGCAAAACTGCACACAAAGACCAAAATCCCTTCTAAACCAACTCGTAAAATCCTCCTTTGGAGAAGGGTGAATGGTGAGGAATTCAAAGTTTTAGTAAAACAACTTGGGAATGATTTCTTCAATTTGCAACAGATAAAAAGTCCGCCGTTGAAGAAAACTGGGTATGGCTAAGAGATTCACTAAATGATAATTTCACAAATCGTGCCCCTCGTAAACTTATTAAGGGCGTCCTCCTTGGTTTTTTGCAAAACTAAAACGTGTCTGCAATAAGAAAGATAAATTTTACATCCATGCCAAGAAAAGTGGACTGGGATAAATTTACCAGAGAGCGAAAGCAAGTTGACAGAACCATTAGGCGGACCCATAAACAACATGTTTATACTGTTCCTGAAGGAGAGCATCCTAAGGATTTTTGGAGATATGTGAAATCCAGATGGACAGACTACACTGGTGCCCAGATGCTTATGGTGAATAACTGTTTGAACACAAAGACCAGGAGAAAGCAGAAGCTCCTGCAAACCAATTCCAAATTCTCTTTACCCAGGAAGATACGGATCCGTTATCTTTTCCCGATTCCCACCAACCCGCATACAGACATGCCTCCTATCACCTCAAGACTATTCACAGACGACTGTTTGGTGTATCGACCAATTCAGTAACCTGACGATGAGGATGCTCTCCAAAAAGATTTTCATAGCAGGATAGAATGGTCACAAAAAGGGGACATGCAGTTCAATCCTTCCAAAGGCAAAGCGATGTGTATCACCAGGAAGAGAAACCCAAGCAAAACATCCTGGGTGTCACTCTTGATGCAACCAAACAGTCCAAATACCTTGGCATCAAAATCCAGAATGACCTGCGTTGGAACAATCAGGTGCGTCATACAATGGTGAAGGCAACAGGAGTCCGAAATTTTCTGAGACGCAACTTCCTTCATTGTTCAACTTCTGTCAAGGAGAAGTTGTTCCTCACCCTCGTCAGACTATATTTGGAATACGCAGTAATTGCACGTGACTCAGACACAAACAAAAACCCTGCTCCCATCGAACGAGTCCAGAGACAGGCAACCCGATTCATCACAAATACATATAGAAGAGAAGCAAGTGTGACAAAGCTTTTGGATTCATTAAAGTGGAGCTCTCTCCAGGTCAGAGGTGAAGCACACCACCTGACCTGTTTTTACCAAATGCTAAACTGCCAGTCCAAAGTAGATGACCAATCCTACATTGAACCCAAGCCTGCTCGGAGCAGCCGAAGGCACGCAACCCAATTAGTAGCACCATCTTCCAAGATGGATATGTACAGCAATTCATTCTTCGCCCATACAATTAAAGCAATGAATAATCTTCCCCCTACCATAGTCACACAGCCAGACCCAATTAAATTTAAGACAGCTCTTCCTCAAAAATCTCCTCCTTAAGGCCACCCTCCCTCCACCTCCAGTTTAAATTCCATATGGAATATTTTGGAGGATCAAGAACCCTCTTTAAAACTCACATTGTGTTTGAGTCTCTTAGCATAACCAAGGACACATGGTTTCCTCTGCTGAGTAGACTCTCAGGCTCCTGACATAATGATCATAGAGTAGAACTTCAGCGTGCAGTGATTGGCATTCATGAATTACAATCACAGATGTAAGACTAGGTTTCAATAATATAATTAATAGCACTGACGAATTCTATCTGCCCATTCAGGCAATTGCTTTCCACAGTGCAATGGGAGAGATTGACGAGCCTTTGTTAGATGACTGACAGCTTAGAAAATCAGATTCCCACTCTGGCTGGGCATTCACCTCACACAGACGAAATTATAGCTTCATGATGGCTTACAAACTCATACATTGAGAAATTACACATTTTAAACAACATGCACACACTGTAATTGTCCTTTCAGTATTTTTATGTGCATAAATACAAGATGTAACATGCTGAATTTCTAAATAGATTACCATTATCTAGGGCTCCACAAAGTGCGTTCATGGCAATTACAAAGTGAATCTGCTCTGTGTTCCAGGCAATAGAAGGAAATGCTTCAAATCTATGGACTGACAAGCTTGGATACTTCATAGAGTCCTGGAGCAGAAAAGAATTTATTGTTGAAACTCATTGTTTTGTGGCAGTTTTACAGGTGCAAATATTTCAAAATAAATGCATGAGTGGAAAAGAAGAGAAAATGAGGTAAATGAGGTCTGTGGTTCACGATCCATTCAAAAATCTGATGGCGGAGGGGAAGAAACTGTTTTTGTGCCATTGGGTGTTTGTCTTCAGGCTCCTTCCTGTACCTCCTTCCTGATGGTGAAGGCAACAGGAGTCCGAAATTTTCTGAGACGCAACTTCCTTCATTGTTCAACTTCTGTCAAGGAGAAGTTGTTCCTCACCCTCGTCAGACCATATTTGGAATACGCAGTAATTGCATGAGACCCAGACACAAAGAAAAAACCCTGCTCCCATCGAACAAGTCCAGAGACAGGCAGCCCGATTCATCACAAATACATATGGAAGAGAAGCGAGTGTGACAAAGCTCTTGGATTCATTAAAGTGGAGCTCTCTCCAAGACAGATGTGAAGTACACCACCTGACCTGTTTTTACCAAATCTCAACTGCCAGTCCAACGTAGATGACCACAAGAGGGCATGTCCTGGGTGGTGAAGGTCCCTGAGGGTAGGGACTGCTTTCTTAATGCACCACCTCTTGTCAATGTCCTCGATGGAGTGTAGACTGATGCCCCCATGATGACACTGGCCAAGTCCACAATTCTCTGTAGTCTTTTCCTGTCTTGTGCATTGGCACCTTCATACTAGACAGTGATGCAACCATCAGAATGCTGTCCACAATACACCTGTAGAAATTTGCAAGTCTTTCGTGACATACCAAATCTCCTCAGTACAACCACTGGCAAGCCTTCCTTGTGATTGCATCGATATAGAGGCCCCAGGACAGACCCTTAGGGATGTTGACAAATAGGAATAGTTCTTGGCCCTCTCCTCTGCTGATCCGTCATTGAAGATTAGTTTTTAAAATGTGTAATTTCTCAATGTATGAGTTTGTAAGCCATCATGAAGCTATAATTTCGTCTGTGTGAGGTGAATGCCCAGCCAGAGTGGGAATCTGATTTTCTAAGCTGTCAGTCATCTAACAAAGGCTCGTCAATCTCTCCCATTGCACTGTGGAAAGCAATTGCCTGAATGGGCAGATAGAATTCGTCAGTGCTATTAATTATATTATTGAAACCTAGTCTTACATCCGTGATTAGTTAGTCTCCTGATTTCTCCCTCCTGAAGTCCACAATCAGTCCTTTTTAATTTGCGAATGTTGAGTGTAAGATTGGTGTGACTCTACTCAAGCAGCTGACTTATCAAACTCCTGTACACTTCCTCATGGCCATCTGTGATTCAGTCATTGCCAGAGAGGTTCAGAAGAGCCACTGGCAAGTTTAGCCAGAGAGGTTCAGAACCAATGCTCTAACCTCATTGTTTCCCCACAGATATATTAACACATTGGAGCAAGGTGTGAAACTCTTTGATAATTGTAATAAAGAAACTTGGGTTCCTTCAAAACAACTATATTAGCTATAGGGCCACTGACCCGCATAGTTTTCCTGGGCCGACATCTTCACATCACTGGTTCACGGGAGGGTTCTCAGGAAAATTTCTTGGGAATCCCTATTTTGCACAGCAGTGTGTAAACGCCGACTGACAGCAGTTTCTTCTATAGTGTGTATAGGTTCACTTCTATTTTGTTTCCCTTTGGAAAAGCATTGTTTTGCATAATGATTCTGCCCTTTGCACTTTATTACAGACTTTTCCATAGACTGGGCGTTGTTTTGGTGCATCTTTAGTGCCACATCATTTGAAATTGAATGTCTCTCCATCTTTTTGTTGTTTCTTATGTCTGATTTTTTATGTATGTGGACACACACTGTGGCTGCAGCTGTGCCTTCATTTCATTGGCTTTTGCACTCTCATCGAACTTTTTCACGTGCTGTAGAGCTAATTCACTGGCGTGGCATATCTTCACAGCTCCAGCTAAGGTAAGCTCTGTCTCTCGCAGCAACCTCTCTCTCACTTTCTTATCAATAATCCCAAACACAGTTTGATCACAGATCATTGAGTCTTGCAGCGATCCAAATTTGCATGTTCTTGCTTTTAATTTCAAATCTGTTTTTTTACAAAAAATATCAAAGTATCTCTTACTGCAACTATGTGTGTGAGCAAAACATGTACCTCTCAAATGCTTAATTTTTCTTTGGTGAACAGTGTTCTTCTGCCTTGGCAAAAAACAAATGTATTGAAAACCTCTGGTGCTTCAGATCCTGCCACAGTAAGTAGCAGAGCAATCTTCTGTGCATCAAGTTTGCTATCGAGTCCAATGGCTTGCAGGTACAGCATGAATCTTTGTTTGAACAACCTTCACTCAAATGGTCAAATTTTCCAGTCCAATTTACAGCATAACAATCTTTACACTTTCCATATCTCCTCTGATAATGACTGATACACACTCTGTAAGCTCCTGGTGTTTCTTCCACTCCTGGCAGCATGTGGTTTCTTTTATTACAATAAAAAAAACTTGGATTCTTTTAAAACAGCTATATTTATTAGCTATAAACTCAAAGCCAGATGGGGGCATCCATCTTGAATCCAACAGAGCTGCAACAGACTAGTCTCCACCTCCCTCTAGTGGTCAGGAGTATCACTAGCACCAAACACGACGCATGATAGAAATTTGGAACTTTCTTCCACAAACAGCAATTAATGTGAGGTCAACCATTAATTTTAAATGGGAGATCAATCGATTTTTGAAAAATTTAAGAATGAAGGAATATGAGGATAAGGCTCTCACTAAATGGTCACTATTTCACTGAATGGTGAAAGAGGATCATGTGGTTGAATAACCTACTCCTGTACCTGTTTCATGTTAACAATATGACAGGATGTAGTTTCCATCCATGTACCTGAAATAGCAGCATCCCAACGAATGTATTGGCGGGCTCATAATTGGAACATGAGACAGATTATCCGCAGGAAACCCACTTCTCGACACCGATGATTCAGTTGTTGCTCTCTGCACTTGACTGTTGTCTGTATCATTAAACAGCTTTTTCTGTTCCACATAACTTTTTGTTGTGTGCCTTGTGAAGCATTACCACTGCACTTGGCTTCTGCATTGTTTCATCATTATCTATTTCTCAGAATAAAACTGTTTAATCATACACTATAAACTCGCTATTGGCAGGACATTAATGTGATGCACGCATTAGAAACACATGTTTTAAAAAAAAAGCTTGATCATTACAAACTTAAAGCTGCTTTGTCGATTTTGTAGATTTTCATTGAGCCTTTGATCCAATTTCTAAAGCATTGATGGTTGGAAGCTTCTCCCACAGAATTCTACAAGGTTGGAGAAGTCCAGGACAAAATAATCGATTGAGTTGCACCTCATGGTGCAATCTATATTGTCACACTGTGTCTGCAATGTGTCCTTTCTACAAGACACTGAGCAGAAGATTGCAATGATTTCTTTGGTGGCACCACAAAAATTGTAACCTCTAGTACCTGTAAATATCTGGGCAACCACTAAATAGAAACATCACCACATCCAAGTTCCTCTCCAAGTCAACAACCCACTTGCCTTCTTATGATCATCCCACTTTCAGTGTCCCTGAATTTCCACACTGACTGGAATAGTTCAAGGAGAGCACCAAACACCAGCAAAGATCCAGCAATGTACGCTGGCCTTACCTGCAATGCAGACAAACACCAAATTCAAACTTGAAAACGCCAAGATCATCATCCAATATACAAAATGATGCATCTAAAATGCAAGCTGTTTTCACCCTCAGAACAAATTATATCACCTTTAAAATGCAGCAAGGTCTCTTCATTTTTTTAAAAATTTTGTCTTAACTATCCGAGCTAGCTTTTTTAAAAAAATCTTAACTCATTACTTTAGTGACAGTTCACCTTCTAAATCATCTCCCGTGCGCATGAGTTACAGCACTTTTGTTAGTGAAAGCACAAAATTAATCTGAAAGAGATGACGAGAACAGGGATTTATTTGTTTACAGTTTAGCATAAAGTTATTAAATGTCTTAAAACATTCCTCATGTGAAAACAACGTTGAATAATAGTTTCTCCAAATTGGAATATTTAGGCAGTTTTAAAATATGCTGCCATAAATTTGAATTACTGTTTTCATGCCGCTTACAATCATATTCCCAACTTATTTAGACGTTTCCCCTTGGATTAATTAGTTCTAAATAATTTACACCATCTGAGAGAGCCGTGGCCACACCTAGTGCTATTTTTAGGATTATTTTTCGATGCAACTCCAAATTGGCTGACAAGACATACTCTTCAATGGCAGTAAATAGCCACGGTTAACATTCCATCTCCAGTAGGTTTATTTGAAATGTCTAATGCAGTGATTCCCAACCTTCCCCCCCCCCTCCCACCCCACCCACCCACATACCACCTTATGTAATCCCTTACTAACCTCAGAGCACCTATGGCATCCTATGTCAAAGGTACACTGTTGTTAGTAAGAGATTACTTAATGTGGGATATGAGTGGGGGGATAAAAATGTTAAGAACCATTGGTCATAGACCATCAAGCATTACAGCACCCTACAGGCCATCAGCCCAGGATGTTGTGCCGACACATGGAAATGCACTCCATAACAATATAATCCAGTGGTTCTCGATCTTTTTTTCCACTCAGATACCATTTTAAGTAATCCCCTTACTAACCACAGAGCACCTCTGGCATATGTGGTCCGTGGTTAGTAAAGGATTACTTAGGTGATATGTGAGTGGGAAAAAAAAATAGGTTGAGAACCACTGGTGTACATCAAACAAAGAAAACCAGCAAAGTTACTTGCCACAACCAGCTGGGCTGAAAATTTGAGAGGCAAGCAAGATGCCAACCATTCGTATGAATCCCAAAGGACTTGCAGAAAATTTGCTTTGTTAAAATAATTAAAAGTGATAACGACTCCAAGCATTTATAAAAGCATAACACTAATGAGGAAACTGTGGAAACAAATTATTAAATAAATTTAAATGGAGCAAATTTTAATGAGTTGAATTCCACTTAAAAAAAGATTGTACTTCAGATCCATTAGTCTATTTACTGTGTCCATTTAAGATTTTTCTTCCAATATTAAAATTTTTGCAACATTCATTTCCTGGGGATGCTTAAAATAGTCAGAACTCAATAGCATTAGGGTCTGCCTCTTCTCCTCCACACATCATTATAACCTTTTGTTTCCATCATAACCTTCCACGGGCAGTGAGAATGCTGAACAACCAGAGGGACTGTTTGCACTAACTATCCAAGACTCTCATATTCATGAAACAATATTTATTTGTTTACTTGTAACTGTGAATACTTGTCCTGCATACGCATTGCTTGTCTGTGTGTGTCTTATGTCTGGTTGTGTGTCTGCGTGTTTTGCACCGAGGGCTCGAGAACGCTGTTTCGTCGGTTTGCACCTACAATCAGATAATAATAAACTTAACTCCACTTATTAAAAAAATAATCTGACATCAAGATCATCTATTTTGCAAACTCCATAAATAGCCACAGAGCATCATCCTGAACTTAATAATTTTAAATAAAGCTTTACCCAATTTTGCCTCATTAAATTTAAATGCACAACATTGGAGGCATATCCATGCAAAACACCTCAGTTAATGACAGCCCTTCTAGTGACTGAAGAGATGATCGCCAAATGCCACTGTGGATTCGATCCATATGGAAGCACAGTCTTCATCAGGTATCATTAAATAAAACCGCAAATCGCAGCACCAAGCACTACATGTGTCCTTCGTAAGCATCAATAAAGCCTTTAACAAAGTGGGACGGTGGAGCTGTCATCAACATCACAGAAATATATCTCCATCTTATTTATTTTGTGACGTCATGCAAGCCATGATCGTAATCAAAGGGTCTACAACTGAGTCAATCTCAATGTAGACTGGTCCCCAGCAATCTAAGCTTTCAACAAGCTTCCTACTGAACTGAAACTAATCTACGGTATTATTCAATTGACATTAATCCAACCAGACAGCATTAATATCGACTTCCAATTTCCGATAGCCCACTCTCCCAGTCTCTCTCTTCCTTGGTCTCCTTTACTCCAGCTTCCCACCCCTTTCCCTTCCTTCTCGTATCAGACAGTTACCCTTCTATCACTTCTCAGTTTCTTTCTCCTCTACCCACCCACCTGTATCCACCTATTGCATCTTACCTATGAGCCTGTGCTGCTTCCCTGTCCTCTCCTTCTCTCCTCATCCCCACCTCCCCCACCCCCTCCCCACCTTTACATTCAGGTGTCCACTTGTTTTTCCTTATTCCTGATGGAAGATTCAAGTACGAAATATTAGTCACCTTTTACTTCCTCTGAATCTACGTCTTATCAAATTCCCCAGCTATTTTTAAATCTTAATGAAAATGAATATTCGGGTCGCTCTGTCCGATTTAAAATTGCACACTTTGGCATTCAGATTAGAGCAATCAATGACCCCTTAAATGATCATTAAATTTCATATTCAGCACTTTTCTTCTAGTTCACCCATTCTAAAGTCTCCTGATATTATCTGCTGAGATTGAGGAGGATCTTTATGTTGTGTGCAAAATGTGAAATTATGCCCTGTACCAAGTTCAAATCGTTAAATGGATGCCCTGATCCTAATATCAAGGACTTGAGGATACAACTGTGTACTTTCTTCCAGTCAGATGGTGACCTATTCATTGCTTTCAGCTCTTTCACAGAATCTTTTGACATATTGGTACTTTTCTGATCTTATAAGCTTCAAGCTTCTTAGTCTGGAAGGACACCAGACAACAAGTTTGGATCTGGATAGATTTTTTTAAAATCTGTAAGAAGATTGTTGTCAAGTATAATTTAACAGTTTGTATGTTTTAAATGTTATTGCATTAACGTTAACTGATCAGGGGAATAGATGAATTCAATTGCTTTGTTCAGCAGTACAAAGAAATGTTTGAACAATATCTTGGCATTGATCATTTTTCTTTGAGGCTATTTTCTCAGGCTTCTGGGAGCCTGAAAGGTTCCTATGGTATAAAAAACACAATTTGGTATATTCAACTTTGGTGGGAACAGATCATATTGTCCATTCAGAGTGCATGCTCTATTAACATCTGACCGGCTGCATCACGGTCCGGTATGAGGATTCAAATATACCTGATCATAAAGCCCTGCAAAAGATAGTGGACACAGCCCAGGCCATCACAGGTAAAACCCTCCCCACTATCGAGAACATCTACAGGGAACGCTGCCATCAGAGGGCAGCAGCAATCATCAAGGATCCACACCACCCAGCACACGCCCTGTTCTCGCTGCTGCCATCAGGAAAGAGGTCTAGGTGGCACAAGACTCGCACCCCCAGATTCAGGAACAGCTGTTACTCCTCTACCATCAGGCTTCTCAACTCTGTATTGCAGAGTCAGTTATTTATATTTTGTTATCTGTTTACAGTTCTTTGTTCAAATGTGTATGTTGTTTACAGTTTTTTTACACTACCAATAAGTGTAATTCTGCCTCACCCGCAGGAAAAATCTCAGGCATAGAACTATAGAATGCTGCAGCACAGAAAACAGGCCATTCAGCCCTTCTAGTCTGTGCTAACCACTGTTCAGCTAGTCCCAATAACCTGCTCCCATTCCATAAGATCGAGTCCACACCCACCATGTCAGATGGTAACTC